>NW_025113173.1:1629903-2193568 GCF_010416935.1 Polistes fuscatus | reverse complement strand
ATATTTCCTCTTTCCTTAAAAAAAAACAAACAAACAAACAAACAAAATACTTGTATACCGTTACATTACAAAATACAATAAAATTGTTCAACTATGATATAATAATGTAAATAAAAAAAAACTCAGAGACAGATGTCGAATATAATTCAAAATGATTTCAAAATAAAATTAAAGGTGCGTATACACACAGAGGAACTAACCGCGATATGAGTTTAGAGATATGAAATGTATGTCGGAAACGTAATCTCATTTTTTATCCTTAAACGAAAAAAAAAGAAATAGGAAGGAAATTCTTCTTAAAAGGAAACCTTTAGGCCAATAATCTCGAGAGATTATACGACCTATATCGTCCGTGAACGATAAGAAAACTTTCCTTTCTCTCTATCTCTCTATCTATCTCTCTCTCTTTTTCGCATAACAAAGTCAGAAAGAATTTCATAGAGTTTGCGAAACGCGGAAAGGTCTTTCGAATCCTGTATTGGATTTCAATCATCCTACAGGAACGTTTAAGGTGAGTCACGATAAATGTTCTTAAACGTTTTCTTCAAAAACACTCGCCCACCCCCCCACTCCGTTACCCAATCACGATTACCTTTGGAATTTCTCGAACGCGTACGCGCACTAAAAAAAAAAATTGAAAGAAACAACAACAACAATGACGAAAAAAATAAAAAAGAAAAAGTAAATACAGGTAAGTTTTTTTACAACACGGGGCGGCATCCTGTAACGCAATGAGAAAATTCCTAAAAAAAACTTTATCTGCGACACTGTACTTTTACGTATAAATATTTAAATAAATCGAATAATTAATATATAAATATAAATGTGAAATAAATATTAAATAAATGTGCACCGTACGTAACATGATTTTTGCTCACACAACGCATTATATATTTAAACAAAAAAAAATTACACGTATAGGAATAATGAAACATTTTTAAACGGTTTTAACCAACGCGATATTTTCCACGGTGTTATAGGAAAGTAAGTTATAGGAAAGTGGTTGTTGTTGACCGTGTATAAAAATATAATCATTTGTTAAAAATATGATCGACAAATCGATCAAATAATTTACATTCTTTCCCTATACTCGGATTTATCGGAGAAAAAATTTTTCTACGTTTTTACATTCTCTCCCTTTTGCCCGAATCCAACAGTCTAAAAGTATGGGGGTTGGGGGTAAGAAGGGGTGAGAGAAGGGAAGACGACGAATTTTAACGGATGGCCTTATTAACGTGCAGAACCAGTTGAATTCCCTCCGGGGGTTGGGGGGAGTGGTTGGAGGAGGGGTTGGGGGAGGGGTTGGGAGTTCATTCAGTGCGATCCCAAATACCATTTGTAACGAGGACGAAAAGGTTTGTTGAAGAAAATCTGACGGTTGTGGTGGTGGATAGAAGGAACAAGGAGGAGGAAACCCTTGGCGAGAGATGTTGAAAACAAAATTAAAACGAAGAGGGGGAGGGGTGGGGTGTGAAAGCCATATCTAAAATGAACGATGATATTATTTTCCATTATAAAAGAAGAAAACAAAAAAAAAAAAGAACAAATACAAAACTAGTGTTGTATTATTTATCCATCCGACCGAGATAACGTGTTTTAAATCTTTAATAGAACACCTGACACCCAGGAAAAATGTCATCGGTGAGAGAGCTAGGAGAATCTTTTGTAAAAAGAAGAATAGAAAATAAAAGATCATTTAATAATTTTCGTTTATGTTACGTTGTGCGAGATTTTGAATGAAGGTTAGAAAAATCGTTGAATAAAATCATTCGAATACAACTCTAGCGTAATACGTAATAATTAATAATAATTATTATTAATTATAATAATAATTAATATAATAATTAATATAATTAATAAAATAATATTAATATTAATTATAATAATAATTATTAATTATACTAAATAAACTAAATAGTAAACTGTAATAGTAACTAGTAAACTAAATGGGTGTTCTATTTTTGTTAAATATAATAATTATATTAATTATATTATATAAGTATTATATTATTATTTAATAATTATACTCTATATACTTGTGTGTATGTGTGTGTGTGTGTTATGTATACTGTAACAGTTATATTATACGTTTACATTTATCTTTGTAACAATTCGTGTCAATGTATCACGTGTATCCTCTGTTAATAAAAAAAATAAAATAAAAAAATATTGCAAGTTGAAGGTGGTTGGAAATACAAAGTGAAATAGGGAATCAATATCTAATTTTTTACACACAGATAAATAGATAGACATATATTATTATTAGATATAGATAGGTAAATCTAATATTTCTTTCCTTTTTTTTTATTGATAATAAATAATATTTATTATAATTGATTAAAAATTGCACAATTAAATGCGTCTACCCCTTTTGTTGTGATTTTTTTCTTTTCTTTTCTTTTCTTTTCGTTTCCTTTCCTTTTCACGATAAGATAAGGAGATGCTGATTAAACGTTTAGAGAAATAATTAATTTTGTTTCTAAATATATACAGGCATATCGATATCAACCGATAAGAACGTAACTCTATCATACTCGTGTATATTAATTTACGTCATTGTTTAGACATAAATAATAACAAATAATTCCAGACAATAATTACAAAGTATTTCATTCGTATATAATCTTATCTGTGTAAAATACTATTGTATATATTAAATATTAGATTAGATTAGAGCTAATAATAATCGATAATAAGTTAAATCATTGTATAATTTTGTTTTATATATCAAAGATACGTATATAAAATAAATTTAAAAAAAAACATTACGTATAAAAAAATAAAATCAAATAAAATAAATAAAATCAATCCAATTTTACTCAAATCTCTCTCTTCGTGATAATTATTGTATTGTTAATTAAATTTAATATGGAAAAAAAAGAAAAACAAGGAATATATTATCAAAAAAAAGAAAAAGAAAGAAAAAAAGTATTAGTTTAATAAAGAAGAATTATATTCGTTTTGAGAAAATATTGATCGTTTATATACGAATAATTTGCAATACAATAATTATATTTTTTACAAAATGCATATATATATATTGTAATAGAAATTGTGATAGGGAAAAGAGAATCGTAACACACAAGTGGAACGTCGTGCAAGTCGACGTTACGAGAGCACGACTCTACGAGAAACGATATTATCTCAAATTGCACGTATCCTCCGAATGCAGTCGCACAATTGCACGAGCTAACCGTCCAAATAGAGTTTGCACCATTCATCCTACGTATACACACGGGGACATTCTAAGAAACTATGAATAGATATATACACACACACACACACACACACACACACATATATATTTATTTTTTCCTAAATGATCGATAAGTTTATAAGATCAATTCTAACATATAATAACATAATATAATATAATATATAATACTATAAACTATATAATAACTATTCTAACATATATAATAAAATAATAAGTAACAATAAATGAATAGACATATACACACACACACACACACATATATATATATTTTTTCCTAAATGATCGATAAGTTTATAAGATCAATTCTAACATATAATAACATAATATAATATAATATATAATACTATAATATATATAATAACAATTCTAACATATATAATAAAATAATAAGTAACAATAAATGAATAGACATACACACACACACACACATATATATATATATATTTTTTCCTAAATGATCGATAAGTTTATAAGATTAATTCTAACATATAATAACATAATATAATATAAAATATAATAACAATTCTAACATATATAATAAAATAATAAGTAACAATAAAATGATATTCGAGTAGGTAGATCATCTATATGAACTGAAATAAAAAAGCACGCAGTTATTGGATTATATTTTTCTTTATATAATGAAACCATATCATTTGTTACTATCAAATTACTATTCGTACATTCGTTTTTTCGTTCTTATATTCAAATAAAAAAAGAAATAAATAAAAAAACATAGAAAAAACAATAGAAAAAAATAGCGAAGCTATTTAATACACGCGAGATGGGAAAAACATTTGGAAAATACGTATGTATGATAGTTTTTCGATACAAAAAAAAAAACAAACAAAAAAGAAAAAAAGAGAAACCCTATGTTATTACGTGCATCGAATGCGGCCCTGATATAGGATGATGCACTCTGTATATATGTAATACCTCTCTCGTCGTGTCACATTTATATCTCTCTTTCTTTCTATATGTGTATGCGTATACGTGTGTGTTCATGCAACTGGAATATACAGGGCACCGTGTCGCAAAGAGGGAAGGAGGAGAAAATGAAGGAAACGACGAATTACCGGGAAATGCGATCTATGCGACCGAATTATAGCGATACGGAGAGTGAATTGTCGAAGAACACATATACACACGCGTACACATACATATATATGCACACACAGAGAGAGAGAGAGACAAAGAAACAAAGAAACATAGTTCAGATTCTATACGTGTGTGCTTCTAGTAGTATGCGAGATAAAACGTGTTCACAGTATAAATAATGGATCGAGTTAAGCTTTCCGAAAGAGAGAGAGAGAGAGAGAGAGAGAAAAAGTAGAAAATGTGTATTTTTTTCTCCTTTATTTTCTTTCCCTTCAGTCCTTTTTCCATCGAAGGAATCTCACCCTTTCTATAGAAGAGATCTTCCCTTTCTTAAAATATATATCATCACTCTCTTCTATCGAACTTTATTTAAACGGAAAAATAATGTTGCTAAACTTGGGGGTGAAAAAAAAATGTCAAAGACAAGTAGTAAACGAAGTTTCGTATATGTGTATGTGTGTGTATGTGTATGTGTATGGTCGTCGTTGTTCCGATAAAATAGTTGAGAAAGGAAAATAGAAAAATCTAAGGCTGGGTTAAGGGGGTAGGAGGAGGAGGAAGAGGAAAAAGAAATAAAGACGGAAAATGAAGTTGGAAGAAGAGAAAAGAAAAGAATAGAAGAAAAAAAAAGAAAACTAGGAACCGAGTCGATTCTAAATCCAATCGAAAGCTTTCTTCGATAAAGCGGGAGAAACCACCACCACCACCATCACCACCCAACTCACCCCCCAAGAGATAGAAAGAAAGAAAGAGAAAGAGAGAGAGAGAGAGAGAGGAAGAAGGAAAGAAAAACCAGGAAAAAGAAAAGATGGAAGAAAATAAAAGAAAAGTTTTATAAGAGGAAGCATGGAAGAAAGTTAGCCTTCGATATGGGGGAAGAGAAAAGCAAGCGATCGGTATTATTGGTTACTATGGTACCTCTTATGCTACTTCTTCTTCTTCTTCTTCTTTTTCTTCTTCTTCTTCTAGTTGGTCCTACCAAGTGAACTTTTGCCTCTTGCCATTTCTGAGATTGGATTCTTATGGAGTATTTCGTATCAATCGTCTTTTCTTTTCGAACGAATGGAAACCCATAGTCTAACATAATGTGTAACAATGACGCCGATTCACCTGAGATTCGAAATAAGATTACTCACCTATCCCCTTTTTTTCTTTCTCTGTTTGTTTGTATGTTTGTATGTTTGTCTTTGTCTCTATCTCTGTCAATTCCCATTTGTTGTTTTCGAAAGAAATAAATCACCTATGAGAACACATTTTTTTTTCCTCCTCCCCTTTACACACTCGTCAATTTTCATTCAAAATTTTTTCTTATTTCTTTTTTTCTTTTCCCCATAGCGGCCGAAAATTTTTCAAAATATAAGAACGAAAAATAATATCACGCTAAATTCGTTTAGAAATACAAAACCAATTTATATCTAATTGTAACAAGTATATATTTGTATATATTTGTTTTATAATATAAACAAACAAGAAAAAAAAAATTAATATAAAATACATACGAAGTATTTTGATTGTAAATAATTAAATGCAATTTTTTTTTTCCGAGTACACTTATATCGACGAATTGAATTCGACGAAACAATTTTAAATAAACATTTTTGTCCACCAACCATCCAAATTAATTTGTTTCAAACGCTGACACACAAAAAAATTAAATCTCTTTAATCTTCGCGCTACGGTCTTTAATGCAATTTAATTTTTTCTTCTATCCTTCTTTTATATATTAAAAAAAAAAAAGAGAAAAAAGAGAAAAAAGGAGAAGAAAGAAAGAAAAGGAACGAGCTTTTTAAAGTTCTCTCTCTCTCTCTCTCTCATTCTATACGTCAGAAAACCCAGGGAACGAAACGATTACGGTCTCTCGTTCGCGTGATACGAGAGCTTAATACGAGCTTTCCACGAGCTTTTCACGAGCGCGTCACTGACTCGGCGCAAAAATAAGCTCGATAATGAAGAAAAGAAGAAAGGAAAGAAAGGAAAGGAAGGAAGGAAGGAAGGAAGGAAAGAAGAATGGGTGGATGGATGGATAGATGAAGAGAAAGAAAAGGACAAAAGTCTACTCGGATGTTGGAAGGTAGAAAGAGAGAAAAAGAAAAAGAGAAGGAGAGAAAGAGAGAGAGAGAGAGAAAAGCTACTCGACTCTCCTCTCGTACAGCACCAAGCAAAAAGCAATTTCACTCGAGCCCGATTTAATGATATCGTTTCCTTTCCCTTTTATTCTATCCTATTTTTATCCTATTTCTCTCTCTCTCTCTTTCTCTTTCTCAGAGTATTTATTCCTCTATCTCTTTCTCCAACTCTTGCATACTCGAGAGTACTGTTGTCGTACACTTTGCAACACAGCTTGAATTAAAATTTAAAAAACGTACGAAGTAAACTAAACAGTAAAAAGAGAGTCAAAAGATATAGTAAAAGAAATGGAAGATGAAGAAGAAGAAGAAGAAGAAGAAGAAGAATTAAAGAAAAGTCATGAATGAATGAACGAACGAACGAACGAACATAACATACACGCCTCGGTGAACAATTTTACGAGAATATTACGAGAATATTCTTCATAATTCATGACTTTCGAACTCGTATAATTATCTGTGCTGGTAGAGATAGGAAAAGAAAAAAAAAGAAAGAAGGGTTAAGGGATGGGTGATCATCAAGTGCACCCTTTCGTTTTCTTGTTAGAAAATAAAAATGTTTTTTATTATCTACTTACTTATTACTTCCATCATTCTCTTGTTGAATGTATTATGTTGGTAGAATAAATACTATACAAACAAGCCAAAACTATGAATTAAAAGAATGCCGAAGAAGAAGAAGAAGAGGAGGAGGAGTATAATAAGGTGGATACCGGATAAATAGCAGAGGTAAAGTGCACAGCCATTTTATTGGATGGGTAAAAGTTAAGAAAAATTCTGACAGAAACGTATTTCAATAGTATTATTGATCTTTGTACCCAGCATTTCTGTTTGAACTACCTGACTACCCCTAAGGAATGGGGCTAGGAACAATCACTATTACACTTATAGTAAACCATAAGAAACGTATAACATGAGGGGGAGGAAAGTAGAGTAAATAAAGTTTCTTTATATTTTTCTACCACACCAAAAGAACAATAAGAAATAATGTTACACAGTTACACAGGTAACTAATATTTAATCAAATCCAACGATACTTGCGTGCGTGATTTTGAGAAAGATTATTTAAATATATCATAAAACTTACGCGATATTATTTTAAATTTCAAATTTTCAATACTTTTAATAAACTGTAATTAAATAATTGAGTAAACTTATTTTTATTTTATTATACGCGAATTCCGTTCAATTGCACCGATAAAACGTTTACAAAATAGAAAAGAAAAATAAATATATATACTACGAAAGGATAGACACGTTCGATAATATTTAATATCCATTTTTACTAGACGCGTGTTTACTTTTTTATTTTTTTTTGCATATGTTCGTTCTTCGATAAGAAAAGTTTTGGAACGTAACGTTTCTCGGCAGGTGTTCCGAAAGAAAAAGAGAAAGAGAGAAAAAGAGAGTGTGTGTGTCATAAACGATACCATACGAACTGTTTGATGTGATGAATACAAAGTGGATAACGTCATAAAAGACGGACACGAGATAAGCCTATCAATCATCTCCCTTTTCTTTTTTTTCTTTTTTTATTTCGAAAAGAAAACTTTACCGTTTCCTCTCTCCCTCTCTCTCTCTCTCTCTCTCTCTCCTTCTATGCAAGTACACGTTTTTATATATTATACTAAACATGTTCACTATATACAAGTTATATTCATACGTATTCTCGCGTTAAAAGTTTTTCCACTTTAAAGTGTCCCCATAGACACACACACCCACATACACCCACCCATACACAATTTTTAACTTCCACTGTATAGAATATTATCCGACTGAATAATGAAGAATACCAACGTTCAATAATACACCGCATATAAATTGAATTGTATGTTGTTGTACGTGTACCAGACGTCGACCACCATCAACAACGATCACCCACCCTCCCCACCCACATACCCATCCTTTCCTACTTGCTCTCTCTCTCTTTCTCTCTTTATCTCTCTTTCTTTCTTCCCCCCTTTATAACTTTATCTATTTATCTTTCTCCGATGTTAATGTCGGTCATATATCTTTTTCAACGTGTTAAAATGAACGTAACACTATTTCTTTTCTATTTCTTTTCTATTTCTTTTTTCTTTTCTTTTTTTTTTTTTAAAGAACGATAACAAATAGACAAAGCGTTCAACTAGCGTTACATAATAAACGCGGGATATTACTTTTAACGATAAAAACGTTTAAATAATAAAGTATCTTAGATAAGATTTAAACGATAATCTTTTTCTTTTTTTTGTTTTTTTTTTCTCACTTTGTCTTTCTTGATATACATACATAGAAAATACGTGTAATTGGTGACAAAATGTATGGACTAAAATTTAAATATCTATGAACGTGTCATTATTTTATATTCAATTTACATTAATACGTATAATATAACATTTAATCGATACAACCGACGAAATATTAAGATTATACGAGAAACACCATAAATACGAAGTAAATTTCTATACTTTCTAATTTGTATGTAACAATTTGTAAATTGTTCGATATATTATCAATATTATTATTACCAAAAAAAGAAAAATTTAATTACAAATTAAATTAAATATTATTATTACCAAAAAGAAATATTAATTAAAGAAAAATTATTATTATTACTACGGATAAAACATAATGTAATATAATACATTAATAAAAAAAAAAAATTTGTTCTGTGACAATACTCTTGTTAGATACTGTATCATATACACTTGACGTATTTCTTACCTATGCAAGAAAAAAAAGAAAAAAAAGGAAAGAAAAAAGAAAGAAAAATGAACTATCATAATAAAATAATGAAGATATTCAATCAGCAATTTCGTTAATTGACGTATTCCTTTTGCACGATCTTCTATTCGCATTGAATTAATACCCTTGAGAGAATACCTTTCCACCTCCCCCCTCTTCCCCCTACATTCTCTTTCTCACTCTCTCTTTCTCACTGTCTATTACCTAGTTTCCTCGATATCCTGGTAACATTATCTTCTAGGAACTTCAATTAAACTTGGTGTTACGAAGGAATAAGAGAGCTACCTTATACGAAACAACAAGGCTCGTCGTTGTTCCTTGTTTTCGGAAGAGCTTGACAACGATAAATTATTACTAGGAAAGGGTAGTATCCTCCCTTTGATTTATGTGAACCCTCGCCCTAGTCGTCGTCGACTTTTATACTTCACGATTCGTGACTACCATCATCCTGACCTCCTCCTCCTCCTCCTCCTTCTTTTCCTCCTCCCAACCCCTCTCCTACCGAGAGAAGAAGAAGAAGAACGGCTTGTGCGGTTAGTTTCTTTTCTTCCCTTTCCTCTTTTTTTCTTCTTTTTTTTTTTCCCCCCTTCCTTATTCTTCGTCTTCTGTTATTTCGTTGGGGAAAAAAAATGTAAGAGGGTATGAAGGGAGAAGGAAAAAAAAATAAATAAATAAATGAAAGTATAAAAAAAAGGTAATATTATATATAAATATATATATATATATATTTATTATATATTTATTATATATTTATTTATATATTTATTATATATTTATTATATATTTATATATATATTATATATTTATTATATATTTTTATTATTTATCATATATATAAAAATATATAATAAATATATTTTATATTTTTTTTTATCAGAAACACTTGATTTTTCTTTTGTAATAAAATCCTTCTCAAATGATTCTTAAAAATCATCAAATTGTTTTTTATGGGGGGGTGGGGCGGTTAATCGTTGGTAACTATAATACTATTCCAAATCGATATTCTTTTATAATAAATTTAACTTCAATAAAAAGTAATAATGGGAATATATTCGAACGTCTTTCAAACTAATAATACTTGGAAACACTACTTTTCGTTTCGTTTCGTTTCGTTTCGTTTCTTTTGCTCACCTTTAAAACCATTTTGTTCTAGAACGAAACGAAGAGTAATTTATCGGAGGTAATAAAGCTAAATGAGATAAAGGATCTACCATTATTTCGAAGTCGAGATTATATTCTAATCGTTAAACGTATCCAAACGATATAACCACTTTAACTTTGTATTAATCGCAAATTAATCATAGGTATTAGGTGTATTTAGAAAATTAATAGAAATAAAGAGATATAATACCTTGCTAAAAACCATCATTTAAATAATATATTATCTAATTACACTAATTCTCGTTACTCGAGCTTTTAACTATACTGGCAAACACTGCAGATATATTTTGTAATTTATAAACATCAATGAAATGTATTCAATTCTAACTAATTGAATTTCTCTATACCTTTAACGAGATCGATTGAAAATTATATCGAAAATAAAGTTAACTTTCCTACATTAGTTTTTATTTCTAATTAATATTGATTCGAGAAAAATATTCGATGAATTTGAAAATATTTTCTATTCTTACGTAAAATTATTAACATTTGGTATTGTCAAATAAATTGTAATATATATCCAATAAATTGCTTACCGAGTGACACTTGAACTAATGGGTAATAGCTTCTTGTTATGTTTAAATAGCGAGAAACTAGCTTTAACTAACCGCTTATATTACGTTCTCTCTCTCTCTCTCTCTCTTTCTCTCTCTCTCTCTATCTCTAACATAAGCAGAGATATTATACCGAAGTATTTAATATTTCGTGTATAAAGAGCCTAGTATAATGAACCGGCCAAAGTAATTGGATTCGATCGCATAATCGTTAGAACGTTCGTTGCAACTGCGCAACCTAAATTCTAAGTATAAAGTAACACGCGATAATATATATGAAATATATATACACGAATACATGAAATACATATAATGATATTTATAAGGAAAATAGATAATTATTCTTGTCTATTCCAATATTATTTATCGTTAATAAATTATAAATATTGTTTATACAAATGAAAATGTTTAACCAGGTTGTATTACATATTAATCATTCATATACAAATACGAAACCAATAAATAGTAATTATATTTAAATACGAGTACGAATAAAAATGTCAAATCAAATAGAAATACAATTGCAAATAATAAAAAAAAATCTATTTTTTAATCTCACCCCCCCAATCCCAGCTTTCCTAATTTCTAGTTTAAAACTTATAACCTCGAGCTAAAACCAGACCGATAAAATAGAAGTTCGGTGAGTGTCAGACACTTACGCGAGTGAAATAGAGAGAGAGAGAGTGAGAGAGAGAGAGAGGGGGGGCGAACAAATCCATTTTCGTCGATGTCTCGAATTTGGACGATGTCCAGGTGAAAAGAAGAAATCGATCGACCTTTGCTAGCTAGAACATCAATGCCGAGAAAATTCCGATCTTTCCCTCCCCCCTTTTCCATGTCTCATTCAATCCCATCCCCCTACCACCCCTACCACTCCACCATCTGGCTTACCAACAGACGTTTAAAACGGACGACGAGTATCGAGCAAATGAAAATAACTCGTGCAGAATGTTGAATTACTTAACCGTGTTTGATTTTGTTTTCTTTCCTAAAAGAAAATCCTTCGACTTAATCGATATCAGGATTATTGATTATGCGATGCATTTGAAATTCTTGAAAATATGAAATAATCGTAATAATGTTCGTATCTGTTATAAATTGTTGTTAAATTTATCTTGACTCGTTTTTATAAAATTGTACGAATTATCTGAAAATTATTTACATATAAATATATAATAATAATATAAATAAAATAAATAAAATAATATAAATATAAACATAAAATAATAATATAATAAATAATACTGGGCCCGTTTGCGCCCAGTATTGAACATAGGCTCAACCTTAACGCACGTTAAGGGTTTTTTTTGCCATAACTCGCCACGTTGGCCATACAGGTTGGCGAATATAAAATTGTAGGATATTAAGAAAGGAGAATTTGTGGGTTTGAAAGGAGAGTCAGGGATAGGACAATGGTTTCACCCGTATGGTTTTGGGAGATAAACCAAGGCTCGCGTAGGCAGGGGCGCGTCCCTGAAGTAGATCTGTCAACTATCGGGTTCATAGTTGAGTATCTACCCGCTACCTAATATTTATATATATTATATTATATTATATACACATATATTTATAATTATATATATACACACACACATTTATATATTTATAATTATATATATACAGACACACATTTATATATTTATAATTATATATATACACACACACACACATATTTATATATTTATAATTATATATACATTTTTTGTTTGTTTATTAATAGAGGAATATATAAATATAGGAATAAATCAATTCTATCAGCTGAGAATTATAAATAATTGTTGCCGACGTGATAGATAATAAATTGACACATGACATAACTATATATAATATAAAATATTTGTTCATTAATATCAATTAAGCAAATATAAGTCCGTGAAGTTATTAAATAAATAGAAATAAATGATTCACGAAAGCTTTATTTGTTAAAAAAAAGAAAGAATTTTCATTTCTTTATTAGAATGATATTTATCTATCGATCGATAGTTGTCTTTCTCATTCCTTCTCTCCTTTGTCTTTTGACGTGAGAAATTTTTCTCGCCTTTCGAAAATAGAAAATTACATGAACGGGGAAGATTTCTCCCACCCACTAACCCACCCACCACCCCCCCGTGTGCTTTTTTAACGCGTCTATTGTCGGTAAATTTATTCGTGGAATACGACGAACAGACGAATACGGGCGGATTATTATAATAATAATAATAATAATGATAATATCCGGTGGTTAAAATCCGAGAAATGGTTGAAAAGAAAGACAGAGGAAAATAGATAAAGAGAAGGAGAGGGAAAATAGAGGAAATGAAAGGAATGTAAAAGGCAAAGGGTTGTGACGAAGGGTCGAGAATCTCATACGAAGAGAGACAGAGAAAGAAAAAGAAAATGAGAAAGAGAGAGAGAGAGAGAGAGACACTACTATTCTGTTCGCAAGCTTGCACGAGCTAGCTGGTGGTGGATTAATTTCCAACCCCTTCTTCTCTAAAGCTTTCGTCAGACAACCCTTGTGTTCTCTATATCTTTTCTGTCATTTTCTTTCAGGTACAAATCCTCTTATATCTTATTTCCATCTCTCTTGACTGGACTCCTCCACCATTGGGAAAAAAATCATTACTATTGGAATACGGATAAAGAAAAGAGAATTATTATACGTAAAAGTTAAAAACAATTTAGTATTAAATCGATCTGAAGATCAATGTAAATATAATTTGAAAAAGAATTTGCACGCGAGAATAATTTATAAAAATCAATTGTACATTTCTATTAGATTTTCGTGGCATGTTTCATTAATTTGTTAAAGCAAATTCTTTTCAACGAATCAAAAAATTTTTCTACATTTTATTACTTCAACCCGTAATAATAATAATAATAATAAGGGTTTTTAATAATAATTAATATATTAATATTATAATATATAATATATAATAATTAATAATAATAATTATAATTATTATTATTATAACTAGATTTATAACTAGATTTGAGAATAATCGTATAATTCGAAATAATCGTTGTCATTCGTAGAAAAATTGCAAAATTATATTGGAATTTTGATCTTTTATCAATTTCGTATATTTCTCCTTTCGAAAATTCGAATGAATTATTTGCATAAATTGGCTTAGCTCTAGGGATTTAATTAAAATACGATTGTTACTCATCGATGAGTATATTTAAAGTATCCTAGTTACGTTTCCCCCTCCTACTCCTTTTCCTACTTCCCCTATTCAGTTCTGTTATTAACTCTCATTTGGATTCGCTCGTTCTATTACTAGTCTGGAAAAAGTCCAAAAATTATACGCGCTATTCGTACACTTCGCATAAGCGTTTAAAGAGAGTATTTCCTACCTTTAAGGGTTTCCCTAAAAATATAATACAAAGGGATTTATACGTAAAACCTAAAAGGATAAAGAATTAAAATTTCGTAATATCTCATCGAGTATGTTTTATCATCTGACTCGAGCAATCAATTTTGTTAATCTTTAAGATGATATTAAATTTGTTTTTTTTTTACAATTTACAATTACATAATACAAAGAACACTTTTTACAAGATCATTGGAACAATCTCAATTAAAACACGGTGATACACGTTGACGTGAGTACAAAAGTTTTGGGATTATAAGATTAAGCAAACTAGTAGCAAGCAACCCAAGCAAGCCTGTACAATTTACAAGCTTTTCATTGTAGATGTAAATGTGTATGTATATATATATGTATGTATGTGTGTGGACAGAAAAACCGATGAACTGTTCGGACGGTACATTAATTAACGATTAACTTGCTGCACGTTTAACGAGACTTTTAACGTAATATAGTTAGCAGAGTTACCTATTCTATCTCTCTCTATCTCACGTAACCACACTTACGATGAACAAGGGTTGTTTTCGGTCGTTAATGTACCCAAAAGTACGAACTAACTTGTACGTACTATTACGAAAAGGGTCTCTTCGTTTCGATTATGTCAAGAAATGTTATTGTCTTATCAGAAATTTCAATAATCCAATATCCACACACACACACATACTCTCTATTTTTATTAATTTATAAAAACACTTAATCCAATATATTTATCATTTCTCATGTTGACTGAAAGCTCGTTAAAATGACGAGCTAAACTTGCGAAATGAAATTTTCTGTTAGACGCATAGAATGACTCAAACGAGAAGTGATATCCATAGGAAGATACTACATAAATGTATACATATGTATGTGTATATATATGTGTGTATGTGTGTGTATATACATGCCACGCGACCGAGACTGATTATTCAAATTTCCACGCGTCGTTGGTTGCTTCGCGTCTTGATGTAGACGATTATAAATATGCAGAGAAGGTCAAACGTCACTGATACTAAACAATCACACGTAGTATAAGAAACTTGAACGTGCACGTACACGCAAATACAAAGAAAGAGAGAGAGAGGACTTTAATACTTACAGCTACAAAATAAAAAAGTATTCTTCGTAAACGAATCACATGCATGCAACGTGATCGTTGCTGTTGTGCCTGTTGTGTTTTTATTGTTGTTGTTGTTGTTGTTGTTGTTAATCGTTATCATCGATTGTTCCAGAGTCAATAAATTGTCAAAACGAAAACGAAACGATTTTACGCGTCTACCAATTATTCTCCCGGCTCGGTGTCGCGGAAATGACGAAACGATTGCAATTTCCAAGTGATTGATGAGACTTCGAGGAGATAGACAGGAACATTGCTATCGTTTCAAAAAAAAAAAAAGAAGAAAAAAGACCTTCTAGTTCGTTTAACGAATTACACTCAAACCTGTTCCACGTGCTGTGTGTCGAGGGAAAAAACGGGAGGTAGGGGGGTAGAGGAGAATAGGAAACTGCAGTTGGTACAAAAGGAAACGAAAAAAAACCAAAAAAAAAATGAAAAATGGGAGAAAGAAAAATATTCCGAAACTTCGTCGTGTAATTATAAGACCGTATTATTGTTCTCGTGGCATATATTATTAAATGAGAATTTATTTTTTTTTTTCTTCCTTTCTTTTCTTTTCTTTCTTTTCTTTTCTTTTTTCTTGCACGCGGCGGACAAATATTAAATTCGAAACGCGCGCGCGATTTTTATTAGAAATTGCTTTTTCGAACGAGATATAAAATGAAAAAATAAAAAAAATCAAACGAAAAATTTAATTTACGCACATAGGGGGAACATTTTTTTATTTTTTAATATTTTATACGATCAAATATTCGTACCAATCGATGGTATTAATAAATCTTAATAATTATTTCATATAATTCAGCTAATTAATGAAATAACTACTTGTTAGATAAAATAATTCGAAATTTATAGTTCATTACGATAAATCGTATGAAATAATTGATTATACATTTGAACTAATTCTTTTTACGAAATAATAAAATGTTACGTTAAACAACGCGTGATAGATATTTAATTAACGTATCAATGTATTATACAAAAGTTGATTTTAAAAAACGTATGAAATTTCAATAGTATACTTTAACTACCCCACAACACAACTCTTCTAAAACTCATATACATACGACGTATTACCTAATTGAAATTATGCTTTATTTCGTGTTATAATTAATTATTTTACGACTACCAGATTTCATACTTTAACGGTAACATATGTGTCTGTACGTACCAAACAACACAGACAAATCAGTATTAATGAACGTAGATACACATATACATACATATATAATATAATACTAGGAAAAGCACTCAAGGAGAAACATAGCTTCTAACATCTGCGTAATTTCATCTGAATCTCTCTCTTTATGCTTTCATTAGGGTATCCTCTAGCGAGAATCATAGATGTTAGAATACGATAACGGTGACTAGGATTGACACGTACCAAAGCTCTTGTACTCTAATCACCAAAGTAATAATCACACGCACCGTGTGATAACGATCCCAACTATACTTATACTGGTTTAGTAAAAAAGAAAAAGAAAGAAAGAGAGAGAGAGAGAGAGAATTAGAGAGTGACTGACAATGCGAGTGAGAAAGAAAAAGATAGGAATACTAACGCGAGGTTACGTTGAAAAGAACTCTGATAAAAGTTAAGCCCAACATACATCATACGTCATGATCTAACAGATCGTATGTACAATGAATAATAATGATCAGTACTGATGCTATATAACACTTGCATCTTTCCTAATCTATTTGTTCCTCCTCTTCTTCTTCTTCTTCTTTTTCGTGTTACTCGTTCACGGACGACGACAATTCGCAATTTCAGTCATTGCGAATGAATGGACATAAATCTTTGCAACGATTTATTATACATACATCCATCTATCTTTTTCTTTCTTTCTCTCATTGTTTTGATTTTATTTTGATTTTATTTTGATTTTTGTTTTCACTCATTCTTCTCTCTCTCTCTATATATATAAATTCGGAAACAAAAAGGGGTAATTCTTCATTCATGGACGAAGAAACCAAATCGATAACTGTTCTCTTTTCGTTTTTAAGTTTTGTATTTAAAAAAAAAGGAAAAAAAATGTCCAGCAACTATCGAAAATAACGCAAAAGTGGGAAAAGGAAAACGCGACAATAACGTGATAAACAAAGAGAAAAAAAATGGGAGAATGAGAGAAAAGAGAGAGACGAGTGATAGTAGATAGAATGTGGACGTCACAATTTTGATAGCAACGAGGAGGAGACACGAAAACGCCCCCGCTCGTAAAATGTACATACGATAGAGGGAACACGACAGAAAGTGTGTTGTGTTCTATGTCTCTGGCAACAAAAAGGATGGAAAGAACAAACAAACCAAACAAAAAATAATAAATAAATCTCTGGTTTTCGTTTCTTTTTTTTTTTTTTTCGTGCGACAAAATACGCTCGTATATTTTCGACAGATAAGTTTTTTTATTTTATATATATATGTGTGTGTGTGTGTGTCATTCCTGCGTATCAATAGGAGGATTGACAAAGTTTCATCGTTCAAACTTCGATACAGAATAACGTATATAGATATATACGAATAATTTTTATTTAAATAAAAAAAAAAAAAAGGAAGAATAATTAATAATAAAAAAAATATAATAAAAAATATAATATATATAATAATTAGGTCTAGGTGAGGGGTCAAAGAAAATTCATTATTTGTACGTTTATAAAATAAAACAAACAAAAAGAACATAAAATAATATAATAATTAAATTTTGGGGGACACAAAAAGAAAATGAATTATTTTTACGTTTAAACAAAAAAGAAAAGAAATAATAAAAAGATTGAATCGTGTTGTAAAATTGTTAATGACCGATTAAACACACCGATGTATTATCTTTTTTCCTCGTTTCTCTTTTCAAATGCTATTTGCTTTGAGGGGCGTTTAATTTTATGACAGTGTCGGACGATGACTGTCAAGTTGGTTGATGACGGGTCAATGGCAGCCTTCTTCTCCTCTCATAATTCATCAGGACTTATCCTAATAGCTCCCAAGACTCTTCCCACTCTCACTTCTTGATTGCTTTATCTACCAATTAGAGGTATATTCTGACCTCGGTTTAAACGACATTCTAGCGTTAATTCATTGATAAGAATTCTGACAGGTTTTCAAGACGATAACAAACATTTGCAAAACTAACGGAGGGATTTTTTTTTCTTTATTTTCAACCCCCTATAATTTTTTGTTCTGAACGTTATCTCGAACGATCTCTTAATTAATATAAATTATAATATAAAAGTAAATTCATAAACGCGAATCTAACGTATCTAAATCATGTTTTCATATTTTTTTACATTTTATATAAAGAATTTTTATTATTATTATTATTATTATTATTATTATTATTATTATATTTATTATTATTTATTATTATTATTAATTATTATTATTATTATTATTATTATTATTATTATTTATTATTATTATATTATTTTATTATTATTATTATATTATTATTATTATTATTATTATTATTATTATTATATTATTATTATTATTATTATTATTATTATTATTATTATTATTATTATTATTATTAAACATTTTCAATCAAGATTTAAAATAAATGAATCGTGTATTAATAATAAGATACGAATATTATCAAAAATAAATATTAATATTATACATCGATTTTCTGATAGAACAAAGATTATTAATATTTCCACGAAAATATTGTTGTCGATATATAATTATTTGTAGCAAATATTTAAAAAAAAAACATCCTAATATAATAAACGTAACAACAAAAAATAACGGTATTCAAGCAAAACAATCTAAAACAATAAACACATCGCAAATAACGATTCCTATAATTAATTAAAATACAAAATTTCGTTATTCTCGTAGAAACATCTTTAAAAATCATTTATTTCATTTATCAGGAAATATACTTACACCACGATTGATTGAATAAAAATAAAAATAAAAGTAACTTCTTTATTTCTTTTCTTGTTGTAAACGTAAATGAAAAAGATAAATGTATATATTTATTATATACAATATAATAATGCAATGTTTTTTCATCGATGAAAAATAAAAAATAAAAAAGAAAAAAAAGGATATATTATTTATGGTAGAGAAAAGCGTTGTATAGGATGCTGCTAACGTTGTGTGTAGTCTTCTTCGAAGGCCAATATTCGCTCGATGAAATTCGATTATAGGAGTATCGTCTACTACCACCCTCCGCCAACCCTCCAACCCTTCCAACCCTCCTATCTACTACCACTCCCTTCAGCACTCTCTTAACAAGAACGATATATCGAGGTTAGTTCTACGTGTATCGTTCACAAAATCTTCCATCTCTGTCTATCTAATTGTAAATTACGAAGATACTATTCTCTAGCATCTATCATTTAATAGGTCCATACAATTTTCTACGAACTCTCGTTACGGTTACACTTTTTATTCGATTTCAATGTTTCGATCGATCGTTGTCAATTAAATTGTTATAACAATATTTATATATATGGTAAACGATATTTAAAAAAAAAAAAAATCGATAATAGTACACGGGGTAGAAAGAAACGGGGATAGGGTGGAGAAGTGGGGGGGTTTAGTAGTTGATTGTATTTTTATTTACACTGTGTATTTTTTTTTTATCACGCGTCACGCCATACCTCGTGATCGAAACTAACGATGAAAAGAATATAAATTGCGATGAACAATTATATAAGATGATTAATTATTAAAATAGGTAATTTCGTATGATCGATCATAGCGTGACCAAGTTGACAAGAAAATCGATGCGGCTAATTATGGATAATTAACGAGAACATTTATCGTCATTAACAGAAGGAATTTTGATGAAGCGAGTAATATTAATTTCTGCACACGGTTTATCGTTTTGATGAAACTTAAAATGAAAGAAAAAAGAAAAAAAAAGGAAAGATTCTTTCTCGATATTTTATTGTCCCTTCTTTATTCCGAAACGTTTAACGAGATAACCGTTTATCTTGTTTCATTTTCTCTGATAATATTAAACGCTTATAAAAATAATTTTCGACGCGCTATAAATCGATGATCGGATCTCTTGCAACAAAAAATAAAAAAAAAAAATAAATAAAATAAATAATACTAATTAATTATCGTATTTCTTTTCGTATCTACAAAACGGTATTTCTTTGTTCTGTTTTTTTTTTCTTTTTTTAATTAATTACGAGAAACACGAAAGTTATAATTTTAGTTTCGTATTAAAAAATAAAATAATCGTAATGCTTTTTAAAAGGACTCGTAACTTTGTATACACGTAAGTAATAAAAATGAACTTCGTATAAGTATATACCAAGAAGATTAAAATAAAACATTGTGAAAACTATAGATACGCCCTGCTGTGCGTTTGTTAATTAAAATTTATTATGAATTAAAAGTATTGCAGTAATCTAACGCAATCTTGAAAAAAAAGCGCTTCAAAAATTTTCATCAAGACAAGTTCGCGTAGAATAGTTAAAGCACGCGTAATTCATTACAAATTGTATTATAAACTACGTAATAGATTATTTTTTGTTCAATTAACTTTGGAAATATGAATTTAAAAACGCACGAACTTTTGATCCTAATATTTACTATATATATATATACCATACATGTATACGTATATAAGAATAATATTTTTTATAAGTAGAGATAAAAAATATAAGTAGACAAACCAAAACAAATAAAAAAATGAAACAGGTGAAGAAATGTAAACAAAGTAAGACGTATCCGATCGTAATGATTTTGCTTGGTAGGAATTCTATCTGAACGGTACTAATGAACTAAGTCCCGCCCCCCCACCCCGCGTGTGTGTGTGTCAGTTATATAACACTTACCTTTCTCACTTTCACCACCAGCACCACCACCATCAGCACCATGCACGCACGCACAACAAACCCTCGGTTGGTCTTCGGCTTGCCCACGTGCCACCGACTCGTCGTCGTAGTTTCTCTCTCACTCTCTCATATTCTCTTTGTTCGTCTTTCTTTCTTTCTTTCTTTCTCTCTCTCTCTCACTTCCCCACTTGAAACAGCTTCTTAGCAAAAGCAGAACCACCAGTACCACCACTAATACCACTACCACCACTAACAGAAGCAGAAGCAGCAGCAACAGTAGCCTTGGCCTTTAGCGTTGTACCAAGGAAAATACAAGTTCCTCTTCGATTTCTTCCTCGGGCTATCCTAGACAATAGGATAGCAACAACAAAAAATAAACGCAAAGAAACGCTATTCGACAAACACTGACCTTTCCGAATTTTATATACTATCGAATCCTATAATTTTAACATCGTATATACGCGTATACATTTCTCGATAAGGTTATCATTTTTCTTTTTTTTTACGCGAACAACGCGATAACTAATTTCACAGACACACGTTTATAATGCAAGTCTAATAAAACAAAGTCTAAGGAAATGTAATCAATTATAAATAATAAATTGTTTATTCGATAAATGATATGCCGTCAATGCGTGTGCGTAACTACGCGTTATAGAGATAGAATTCTGTTCTGTTTTGTATAATGTCGTGCAACACACTCTCTCGAGTCCTTTTAGAGATGATATATCGAAATTCCGATGAGTGCATAAGCAGCTCCGATATCGACCGCACAGAGTCTCGTCGTAGACTGGTGCACGGTAACTAGCCGGGAGTGGAGCCAAGAGCGCTCGGTCAACTTCGTACGGACTCGGCTCCATTCGGATTAGATTTCGGCTCGGCTTCACTATTCCCCACTCAACTCAACGGCGCGTATATAACCACCGCGCCCGATTGGCCACAGCGCCGGCGCTGTCTTAACGACGATTGGTCCATCAGATTATTTCGGATTGCTCGCGGGTAAACGTATCAAGGATTACGAATTATATATATATATATATATATATGTATATAAACGCAATTTCGTTTATACCTATATTAATAAATAAATAATATATATGTCAATTAGCAATGATTCCTCAATTGCAAGAGGAACGAGTTCGACAACTTTGTATTATGCTTTCACAATTTCATTTTATTCCGATTATTAATATAATTAGAATATCTTTTTACGAATATTACCTTCTCGCGCGCGATTGATATTATAACATTTCAATTAATCTACATTTTTCCGTATTGATTTTGTTACAAAAATTTCCTATCGCGGGATTAAAATGCTATTATTAATTATCGATATACATACGTTCATACAAACGCATAACACTATGTACATAAACGTTACATTAAATCCGTGCAGGGCCACTTTTGATAATTCTTTATTTGTTTTTCGATGAACTGCAACGTTTAAACGCATCGGAAAATCTGAATGAATTTGCATTGAAAAATCTGGATATCCCCTGTATTTGCCGTTAATCGTACGTGAGTTATTTCGAAGGGAAAAATATCTATTGAAAAACGTGAAAAGGTGAAAAGAGGAGAAAAAGTAAACAACAAAAATAAAAAGAAAGAAAAATATAGGATATGCATTACATATACTACTATAGTCCTGGCAATATTCCAGATGAGAGATACTTGTCCACATCCCTAGAGAGCAAACGAACGAGAAAGAGAGAGAGAGAAAAAGAACCAACTAGTAAAATCCTGTTTCATATCAGTCGTCCATTTTGCCCGACTACGATATTGCGCTAGAGTTACTTCTGAACATCTTTTACATTAGAGGAAACGTCTCTATGTTTCTCTCGTTGTATAGTAAGAGCTATATATGATATACAAGAAGGAAAAAAAAATAAACAAAAAGAAGAAAAAGAAGAAGAAGAAAAGACGCTACGGGGAAAAAAGAAAAAAAAAGAATTATAATCGAGGAAAAATAAAAAAAAAAAAATGTTTCTAAAGACCGAGAAAACGTGAGATAAAATTCTACAAAAAAATACGAGGAGAGCGAAATATTTTTGAAAAATATCCGCGCAGCGAGATACACCATCTACGTACTTCATCGCGTAAAAAAATAAAGATATAACGGTGATAACAATCTGACCCGAATATGTATAATATAAAAAAGAAAAGTAATGTTATCTCTCGTCGTCGTCGTCGTCATACTCAAAAAGCTGTTACATATTCTCGAATCGTATAACGGAGTGGTGGATTTGTTAATATTTAAAAAGACAGGTAAAAGCAAAAAGGAAAAAAGATTGACGCGTTATTCCAAGTTTTTGATCAACGCGGATGTGGGTACACGTGGTATCTTTAACGGTATAATTATACAAAGCGATCCACGGTTAAAAGCGGTAAAATTTGACATGTAACAGCTTGTATGCGTACACATACGTCTAGCCATACAAGATTTGACGTTACCGCAAGTTTCCATCGTAATGAGATTCATTCAAATTTCGACGTAACGTTTCCTTGTCACGACGAGGAACCAATAAACGCTCTTGATATTTCTCTGGCAGGTGCTTCAACGTTTATCGTCTGATGTACATCGTTCGTGTAACAGCAACAACAACAAAAGTACTAACAAAAGTAGTAGCAACAACAGCAGCAGCAGCAGCAGCATGTTGATCATTTCTATCCAATCAACGTGCTGACAACCGCGAACTACTACCGATCTTATTAAATGCGAAGAACGTTAACGATTACTTTACTATCTCTCTCATTATTTCTCTTTCCAACCGGTAAACATCGTTAAATTGTCAAGACGATTTGTTCATTTTTGATAAATCGTATTGTTCTAAAAAACAGAACAAAAAGATATCCTATTATTACGTCACGTTCGATTAACATTGAAATCAAAATGAATATACAATTATATAATCCATCGTATATACATGACAAAGGTTTATCACAGAAGATCCTCGTATAGTTCATTTTGAATTTAGATACGTACGATATATATACACCCTTTATTTCCCATTCTACTTCTCATTCTCTTTCTCTCAACACTCGCAAAAGTCTCGTGAGAACGTTCACGTGCGTTGGACGACTTTGTTTCCAGGATGAATACCTTTTAGTTTTGCTCGCGTAGGCGTACGAGCATTGCTGTTTCCTACGAAAGGAGAAAAATAATACGTGTGTGTATATATGTGTATGTGTTTGTTGGTACGTGTATTAGTATAAGAGAAAGAGAGAGAAGGAGAGATATAGTATATACCGAAGAACACCTTATTTCCTCGAGGTATACGAGATGCATTAGAGTAGTTCACGAGTGCATGTCGCATCACCCTTCTATTTTACTTTCATCCCTTATCCTAGAAAACAATGAGATCCGACATCCGCCACTTTGAATCAAGCTGTTGAGACTAGTTACTTCCGGCGCCCTTTCCTCCTTCTCTCTCTCTCTCTCATTCTCTCATTCTCTCGGCCACTCATCGTAAAACCAAAACTTTCCCGAAAAGTTTAGTAATAGCTGTTCATTGTTGGAATAACGTAATTAAAGTTCCGAAGAGGCCGGAATCGACTAAGACGAAGGAAATGTTCAAGTTTAAAAAGAAATTCACGGGGGTCTGGTGGGGGGGGGCAGGAGGGGGTTTCGGGTGGTAATTGTGTCTGCTCACTCGACACCATCTTCTTCTTCTTCTTCTTCTTCTTCTTCTTCACTTTCCACCATAGTTTCGTTTAGTTACGCGAAATTAACGCTAGTATCGTACGGCATTCCCTTCTATAGTTCATGTTGTCTATTTTAATGTTTCGTTACGAATTCAAAGCATCTTCCTTTTTACTCGCGAGCAACACTAGTTAAATTCTTTTCACACTAATTTTCGAAATTACAACGGACTTTAAACTATACCATATATATCTCTTTGTACGTGTTATTTCAAAGGACTTTGGCCTCCGAATGGGAAGTTAAAAATACGTTGGTTAAAAGAACGTGAATGGGGAAGGAATATAGAAGAAACACGTTCGGTGACACGAGAAGAAAGAGGTGAAGGTGGAAGAATAAGAATTACGAGACGAACGGTGAGGCTATTGAATCTCGTAGAAAAACACAAAAGATAAGACAAGAAAAAGATAGAGTAAAGATGAGAAATAGAAGAAGAAGAAGAAGAAGAAGAAGAAGAAGTTGAGGAAAAGAAAATAAAAAAAGGAAAATGAAAGGAACAGGAACGAAGGCAAATGTGAAAGAGAAAAGAGGCACGACACTTGGATAGAAGCCATGGCAATTAATGCTATATAATGGATGAACAAGTTAATGGTTTCAAATTAGCGATAAACGACTGGAAATTGCAGTATTCTCCGATATAACGTCATGTTAATTCGTAAACGTTACAACAACAACATAACGAGTCAAATTCGTTCGAATTACGAAAGAACTGTAAATGTATGAAAAAAAAAAAAAAAAAAGAACAAACAAACGTTTCGATTAGCAACGCGAACGATTAATAAATCGCTATACAAAAATATATAAACGTAAGTATAATAACGTAGATGTATACACGTTTCCCCCACTCGACTTATTTTTCTTTGGCCTTTAGCCACCTCCCACCGCCCCTCCCACCACGTCTCTTTTTCTTTTCCTCGTTTCCCTGTTTAGGTGCTGACGAGGTGTCTTGGAATATTGCCAATTTACACTCACCTACTTCTTACGATAGTCCCAAGAACTTCTAACTAAAATAATTCTACTATATTTCCACCCTTTGATCCTTACCTTTGCGAGTGGCAAGTAGTACGTAAGATTTCTTTTCAAGGGGTTACAAAATATATACCATTGAAATTGGATTTACTCGAAATCGAGCTTGTAATAAAGTGTGCTCATTTTTTTTCTTTTTTCTTTTTTTTAAATAATCGAATAAAATGTACACATCAATTGAACGTATTCAGTAAGATCACTTTATATATATATCTTTGATCTTTTAAAGAAAATGGGCTTTTTGTTTGACTTTATATAAATTAAGAGAAGAGAGAAACGAGCAAGAAACATGGCGGAATACGCGAATAGAAAAAAATCTTTTGAATTATTCGAGAATGGCGTGCAAAAACTTGGCTCGTTTACTCGTCGCCCCCCTCCCTCTCCCCCCCTCGGCCCCCATCCCAACCCACCAATCCCCCGTTGAAAAACCATTTACAATTAGGCTAAAGCTTTTCTACGATTCTCATTGCTTCTGAGCATTGGCTTGCGTGAATACGTGACAGGTGCAAGAGAGTACCATTTCCCCGAGATCCATTTCCAGGCTCGCATGAGAAACGATTCGTGTCTGGCGAAGGAAACGAGCGATTTGTTAATACCCTGATGAACGCCGCGAGTTAAACCACGAACGATAACAACCACGTTGGCAGAGGAGAGTAATCAACGAGCATACTAATCCTGGTGAGATGCATCACCTTACGGATTCTAGCGTTGAATTCGGACAACAACAATTTTTCGGATTAATTTAAATCCTAGGAAGTGTCTCGTATGGTATCTCACCATGTTTTTTCTTTTCCAAATTTTATCCTACTATAAAAGAAAATCGTGATACATGTGTCACAGAAATATCACCTATTTTATCATTTCATTAAATATACGTCAAATATATTTCATTAAATAAAACAAAATCTGTTCGGTTGAGTTAACTAATCAAGAAAAAAATATGACTTTATCGTTTATTAATCAATATTCTCGGATGAATATTTAATCAAGGAATATTCATTCACAAACCATAGGCGGAGCAGCCACCCTCATTTAGTTAGAATATTTACGTTGAAATTGGTAGTCGTAACCGCAAGCGGAACGTGTGTCGTCGTCCAGTTTTCACACCGAAAATCAACGATTATGAGGTGTCGTTCTGCAACAGCAGCAGCAGCAGCAGCATCAGCAGCAGGAGGAGGTGCCACCATTTCCAACAGAAGGAGCGTGCTGATGCGGTTTCCACCAGAAGTGGAGATAGAATATAGGAGGAGGTTGGTGGTAGTGCTATGGTGTTCTATGGTGGTATGTGGCTAGAAGGAAGCTCGATGTAAGCCCGGAATCAACGATCGCCTGACATTATGGCCACTACCACCCACCACCTTAACCATGTTCATAATTTATATCAAAGCGTAAGTCGAGTTGCCGTAATAGCGCCATTAAAGGTAGAAGACCCAAACCTTACATACTGCTTTCACACTTTATAAGAAGATGAACATCCTCGTAAATGTCCTTTCTCAAAACGTTCCGATAAATCCTTTAAATAAATCGACTATTCCCTTTTTACTCGAAACTTTCTTCTCATCTTACATTATGATGATCAATCTTACATTTATCTGATTTATCTATTTATTATATTATCTGTTCTATGTATGCATACTTAATTTCCTATTAACTTTATTTAAACAATTAACCGCGAAAAGATTTCTTTCTAAGTTACGTATATAAATTTGAAATTAAAAGATCTGTAAAAATCTGAACATTTTCGTTAGGATACGTTTGCTAACTAAACGATTTTAAATATATATATATATATATATATATACACATACTAACTAGTGAATGGAATGTATTCTCGTAGCTAGTAATAAGAAAGAAAGAAAGAAAGAAAAGAGAAAAAATAAAACCTCGGTAGCAAAGCTTTTGCTAATTTCTAAAGGTAAATCCCCCAAGAGAAAAAGAGAGAGAGAGAGAGAGAGAGAGAGAAAGTGGCTAGGGATTAACTTTTTTCACGATGCGAGAATTTGTTTGGTGAAAAAGTGGAAGGAAGGAAACGAGGGGGTTGAGAATAATAAAGAAATAAAAAAAAAAATAAAAAAAAATAAATCTAAAAAATGAAAAAGAAAGGAAGGAAGGAAGGAAGAAAAGCGAAAAATAAAACGGGATTTGAAATGGCAAGAATGGTGGGACGAGTAGGAAAGAAACGAGAAGGGTGGTTGGTTGGGTTCGTGGAAAAGTAATGCATTTGACAAATTCAAATGACTCGACGGGATAAGGGGTGTGCCCTCTCAAGTGGCAAATTAACTTGGAATCTTACTACTATGAAGGCTCATTTCTAACTAAAACGATCTTCTAACTTGGACCAAGGCTATTTCTCTTTCACTCTGTCTCATTCTGTCTCCCTCTCTCTCTCTCTCTCTTTACTTTACATGAATTCGTATTTACGTATGCACGTAGGTAATTCAAACAAGAAAATTCAAACTAGATTCCAACTAACGTAAGATCGAATTGTTCGACGTTCTCACGTCTACTAGGTCTTCTTCTTTGTAAAGAAGAAACATGTTTCTTTTATTACTTTGTTTCTTTGTCACCTGACGCAGTGTTTCTCAATCGTCAAAAGTTACATCAAGTTTTTTTTTATTTCAAATTGAATCAATAGTGTACGAAATACTTTAAACACTAGAAACTTTAAATTACTGACAAATTATTCATATTCGATACGTTTCTTTAATAATTAATTAATTAATATATTTATATGAATAAATTATCATTCGTATTCGTAGTGTTTCTCAATCGTCAAAAGTTACATCAAGTTTTTTTTTTATTTCAAATTGAATCAATAGTGTACGAAATACTTTAAACACTAGAAACTTTAAATTACTGACAAATTATTCATATTCGATACGTTTCTTTAATAATTAATTAATTATTATATTTATATGAATAAATTATCATTCGTATTCGTAGTGTTTCTCAATCGTCAAAAGTTACATCAAGTTTTTTTTTATTTCAAATTGAATCAATAGTGTACGAAATACTTTAAACACTAGAAACTTTAAATTACTGACAAATTATTCATATTCGATACGTTTCTTTAATAATTAATTAATTAATATTTATATGAATAAATTATCATTCGTATTCGTAGTGTTTCTCAATCGTCAAAAGTTACATCAAGTTTTTTTTTTATTTCAAATTGAATCAATAGTGTACGAAATACTTTAAACGCTAGAAACTGTAAATTACTGACAAATTATTCATATTCGATACGTTTCTTTAATAATTAATTAATTAATATATTTATATGAATAAATTATCATTCGTATTCGTAGTGTTTCTCAATCGTCAAAAGTTACATCAAGTTTTTTTTTTATTTCAAATTGAATCAATAGTGTACGAAATACTTTAAACACTGGAAACTGTAAATTACTGACAAATTATTCATATTCGATACGTTTCTTTAATAATTAATTAATTAATATATTTATATGAATAAATTATCATTCGTATGTATCGAATAAAATATTTGTGCATAATAATCGTAGATTTGATTAAATATTGATACAAAATATTTTAATACCCTTTTAACAAATCTTGACCTTATTATAAATATTGGAATGAATTATTATTTCTATTGAACATTTATTTGTCGTAATTAAAATCGTGATTAAATGTGTTTCAAAATATTGAGAAAAGATAAATAAAAGTGTTAAATAAAGAACCGAAGAAATGAAGAATAATTTCGTTATTTTCACTAATACCAGAGGAAAATATATTCCATAATATGCAGTAGTAGTAGTAGTAATAATAATAGAAGAGAGATCGACTCGGAACCACGGATTTCCTCAGCTTACTTTTAGACGATAACTGTGCATTAACATCCATGCACTTTAAGCAGCCTGGATCAAAATGCATTAGCTTTACTATTTACTTTTCAAACATTTTTTTTATTTTATCAACGGTCTAACAACGATTCTATAAGATTAATCGTTCAATGGATCAAATATAAAAAATACCAAAAAAAAGAAATAGTTATTCGTAGTTGTATTTTTGAAACTTTAGTCGAAAAAGTATAATAAACGAAAATGAATTGGATAATTCGTCGGTTGTAAAAGATAAATCGAACTAAAAAAATATCTTTTAGAAAATTTTGATCTGCCATTAACTCAACGATCAACGTAAAAAGCAACGTTCGAAATAAGAAAACAAAAATGTTAACCGCAAAACCAACTAACTTACGTTTCACTTACGTAATAAATAATTAACGTTAAATGCAAGTGTCGCGTTTAGAAAATATAATTCATTGAATAAACGAGATACGTGAGTACGCATTTAATCATGCCATCGAGAGAAGAAATACCTTGGACTTGTCCAAGGAATGTTTGAAATTTCTATTGAATTCGTTTTGAAATACTACAAAAAAAAAAAAAAATAAGAGAAAAAAAAAATAAGAAAAATAAGAAAAAGAAAGAGAAAGATTGTGACATAACTTAGAACGATATGATAACGAGTTTAACTTTAAGTTACTTATTCAAAGCTACTTCGTATAATAAACGAAGTTACGAGCAAGTATTGGAATGAAATGGAAAGAATCTCGAGGTCAAGGATAAAATATCCATCAAACTCACCTTTCGTTTTTCTTCCATTTCAATACGCCAACTTGCTCTAGATGACGTGGAATGCTTTTATCAGAACAACGTTTAGTCACTCGGTTAGGTTACCACAATAAAGGTGTGAAATTTAGTGTTACGATAAGTATTACACAAGTAATCTATTTTATGTAATCGATAAAACGAAACGACAGAGGAAAAACCGTTTTATCGATTGAAAATAATTTTTGCAAAAAGTTATTAATAGTCAACGATCTAAAATTCAATAAAGATAATTTATATTATCTTTATTATATATATTTTTTTATTATAATTTTTGTAAAAAGTTATTAATAGTCAACGATCTAAAATTCAATAAAGATAATTTATATTATCTTTATTATATATATTTTTTTATTATATACTTTATTATATATATTTTTTTATTATAATTTTTGTAAAAAGTTATTAATAATCAACGATCTAAAATTGAATAAAGATAATTTATACAATATTAACAATTTTCTCATTAGTACCTTTTATTGTATTAGATGTTCGATTATTTGTTTTTTTTATTTTTTTTTTAATTTCTTCTTATTATTTTTCAAGAATTTTTTAATACGAGTAATAAGTACCTTGAAAGTATTTCGTAAAGTAATTATAAATAGCTTTATAATCGTAATAATTGTTTAATGCAAGAGTCGTTTCATAGGTGAGTCATTTTTAACCGAACAAAGATCACTAAATTATAAGATCCGTACTGCATTCAATTAATTTCTTATCGTATCTGGTAGTTGCTCGATTTCTGCGCAATTTATTAGCTTAATTAATATCAAAGATAATCACGAAAACCCCGTTTCCTTGTAAATCGAGTTAACACTGATAATGATTTCTCATTTGCTAATAAAAAAAAACGAACGAATAAGAATGCACGATCAAACTTTTTCTTTCTTTTTGTTTTTTCATTAAATATCTTACCAGGGGGGTGGTATTGTGGGATCTGGGATGTTTCATTTTAAAAAGAAATAAAAGTTCCCACGTGTTGACGGTGCTGCTTGTAAACGGTTATTTATTAATTAATTACAACTACAGATTGAAATCTCGCTTTTTTTATATCTTCTCTTCTCTTCTCTTATCACAATCTCACAATATACTACTCGATATATATTCTCTCTAAATATTCTCGATAAATAATCGAGAGATTACTCACTACTCTCTTAATCTTCCAAATTCGCACACATCCGGTGTGCAATTTCCTCAGTCTCTCTCTTTCTCTCTCTCTCTCTCTCTAGCACCTATAATATCAACTAGTTATTAATCTGTAGATGATGATGACGATTATTATTATTATTATTAATATTATTATTATATGCTTCAAACAAAACTACAATTTAATAATTATAATAATTACATCATATAAGTGTTATTACTTTATCGTTGATGAATTTAATGTACAAAGTAAAAAATAAGAAAAATAATAGTATCCATGTATAAGCGTTAAATATAAATAATTTATCACTTTGAAAGTTGTCAGATTACCACGCATAATTTGGGCCGATTAATAATGCAAAGATAATCTCGCGAAGTTACTCATGAATCATGTGTTACAAGTTTTTTCCTGTATTTTTCCAATCGTTAACGAAAAACAAGTATACACGAAGAAGACACGAAATACACGGATTGTTATAAAATAAATCTTTATATGATGAGGGGGTGGGAGTGAACGGAGGGAGGGCTAGGATATCAAGCAGACATCAACACGTAACTGCATAGATACTACTTCGTGGACAATACACGGGAATACTCATGAAACATGCTGCTAATTCATGTATAATAGATTCGACTTTGCACGAACGATGAGGTAGTATTTGCACAATCTCGCGTTATAAAAGCCATTGGTGCAACAAGCTTTGCGTTTTCACGCATATATACACAAATACACGTACTACAAATACATATTTATGGTACGGATAATTAATGAAGGCCGATTCTCGCGTCGTGGGCTCGTTTTATTTTTTACTTGGACTGTTTTCCGAACGGGCCTCGTACACATCTTGCTTTCGAACAATGTATTATACACCTATTAACTATCCTCCCCTTATCGTGCTTTAAAGCTTTTATCACGTACGATGTAACCAACGGCAGCAACAGCAGCAGCAGTAGCAGCAGCAGTAGCACAGCAGCAGCAACTAGCGGTAAACGATGCATTATTTACTCTCACGCTCTGTGAACGCTCTAATTATATTAAATTAATTCATCGGCCCCACTGATCGTGACCCTTCAAGAATCTCGCTTCGCTAATTATATCCGTGTTTACGTATTATGGTTTAATCACTTCTTCTACTTCTACTATCTTATTCACTCCCACGATTTTCTTAACTTTTTCTTTTAAATAACCGATTATTTTTTCCACCATGAGAAAATGATTATTCTCTCTCTCTGTCTCTCTCTTTCTTCTTGCATGGAATAATATCTGAAGGTTTTCTATTTTTTATCGAGATTTCTCTTCTTTTCTTTTTATATATATGAAGAATTCTATCGGAAAAATGTTAGATATGTATCTAATATTATATGTATGTACGATGTAGAACGAGGAAAAATGAATAAACGTTTTTTAAGAAACAAATGCATCGCTTGTGCAATATCTTATATAACTATACTACCATACGCAGTATTATTAGTAGACATATTCGAATCGATATATATGTAAAATATGTACATGTATATTTTCACGTGGTAATACGAAAATCGAGACTCGTTTTTTATAAACGAGTATAATATTATATGTATATTTATATACGTACACATTCAGTGTATATTTACAACCTATTTTTAGATTAAGAAATATATATAAATGAAAGTAACGAAAGTGAAATTTCAAAAAATTCGTAATATATGATATCTCCTCACCTTTTTATCTGGGGAAAAGGTATGAAGCCCGGCGTCCGATTTGTTTCCGAGAATATTTATTTTTATGAAGAACCGATAACTGGTTTGTTTCCTATAACAGAGATAACGAATACGATTGAAACTTGTTTACCGTGTACAAAATACATGGTGTGTTTGTGTATCGTCAAAATAAAAAGTATAATATATAATTGAAATATTTAATATAAGATTTATATAATATACGAATAAATATAATAATGAGATATTTCTTCATTTTATTTGAAATAAACTTTTACCAATATAAAATAGATTAAAAATATTCGTAAAACAAATACAATTTGACTCGAATAATATGTGATTTTCTAATAAAAGTTAAATTAAAAGACGATTATTAAATAGTTATCTCAGTTGTAGGGGGGGCAGGGAGGGGGTGAGTTCGAGTAAACTTTTCGCATTCCCAAAATTTTGTCTGTACATTCTGTAACAAAGAGTAATTACATCGCAACCGAGGTTATTTTCAGCTTTTACGCTTCGCAACACAATTAGTACGACGTCTTATTATGCGCTCGCGTCTTCGCATACTTTTTTTTACGAACAACTTCGATGGACAATGACTCGATTGTGTTCAGTAGTACTATGCCATACCAAGGACGCTCCTACTCGTTATCTTTACACCTAATCGGGCCACCAGTCCTTTTCTTTACCATTTCTTTCTCTTTTCAATATTTTTCTATGTATAATATACGCTCGCGAAAGGTGAGTACGCTCACCGTATAATAATCATATATTTTTTCTAATAGAATAATGCACAAGGTCAGCCATTTTAAAACGGAACATACCATAATTGTATTCTATTGTTTTTTTTTTTTTTACATACAATTCCCATTTTATTATCTGCGATTTTGATTGCGTACGCAAAGTATACCGAGTGAGTCATTTAAATTCAAGTTACTTCTTTTTTTTTTTCAGCGAACTGTATATTGCAGTTACCATGGAAACATACTCACAATCAGTATCGTATCACTGAAAAGACCGAAAAGGGTTACCTGCTATTTAACATCCCCCGTCTCTCATCGTTTAGGATAATATTCTTAAAGAAATAAAATTAAAATAATCATTCGCAATTCATCCACTTTCGTTCGAATTAAACGATATAATAAACATTTTAAATTGTAAACGATGATGGGTATAGATTTTTAAGCTGATTGTGTTACGTTCAATATATTTCAACAATTGTCATAGGGTTCATAATGAAACGAAAAAATACAGTAATAGAAATCAACAATTTGTTAATTAATAATAATAATAATAATAATAATAATAATGCACTTACGAAAAATGAGAATTATCGTGGTATTCGAAATCGAACGGTGTTCTGGACGATTATTCACCGTTTGCATTAAACAGTTGTACGAGAAAGTGCATGACACTTATTTTAGAAATCCAAATGATTATTCTCATCGAAGTAGAAGAAAATAACGAACATTCGTTTAACAACAACAAACACTTTGTCGATAAGATAAAAAACACGTTAGACGAGGTTTATCTCAACAACAATAATGCGTAACTTTAAACTGTCGTATTAATTGCTGTAAACAATGGACTGACCGGCGGACCACGTGACTTTCGAACCAAGGTCTCATTGCAGTATACCGTTTGAAAAGGAGGGAGAAAGATGGGAAGACGGTAAAAGGAAAAATAAGAAAATTTCCAATCGAGATACGATGATATTCTAATAATCATCGGAAAACTAATGTGATACGTATTATCGGCGAGAAATTTCATGAAGAAGATAATGTTTTTTTTTATTTCCAAGGGTAAAACAGAGTCCTTTTATTTCTCTGCTCTGTCGTCTACCTACTCTTTCTCCTTCCTTATTCACGCGAGAACGACAAGGACAAGGACACCCGGAAATTAACGTAAAAAACGAATTAAACCTTCGTTTTAATATTAATCGTGTCTTCTTCGAGTCACTTGCAAATAACGACGACACAAAGAATCCAAAGAATAAGGAGACCCCTTTGACGCGAATATTCTCTTCTCGTTGTCGAGAACGCTAAGAAAAGCTACGACAGCGCCGCCAACCGTGCCAAAATGGTACCTCCCAGTCCAACCTGTTCTGCAACTGGGATTCTCTACGATAGGAGGAGAATTTTACTCTCACGTCATTGAGATAAAAGATGAAATGGGTATAGGGCTCCAGAAGCAGAACCAACTGCCGTGCCTCCAGTGATATTCCAGCGAAACGTTTGCGCGGGAAAACGAATGATTTAAATTTAATTTCAAATATATATTTCTACGACGAATCTTTTGTTTCTTTTGTCTATGCTTTAAATTTTGAATATTCGAATATGTCCGTTAAGTTTTTTCCGTTAGGATGATAATTTAGATAGTTTAGTTAAAAATTACGCAACGCTTCGTTGCATATTTTGAAAAGAGTTATCTCTAGAGATAATTCTACGTAGAATTATAAAAGTCGTATATACGAATGAAATGGTTGTTGAAAGTATACCAGAAGTAGGAAAAAAGAGGTGACATGATGCGCCATAATAAATAACTTTAATTTACGAGTCTTTCTTCACTTGCTGTCATCTCGTTGCAAGACGAGAATAATAAGTGCTAAGTTATGTAGAAAGTTTATCAACTCTCGATGATCTAAAATTGAATAAATTTTGTATAAAGATATTAATTTAAAGAAAAAAAAAAAAAGATTGTTTCATTTCTATTAGATAGTTGTTTTCTTCTTATTGCAGTTTTACAATATCTTATCTAACAACGAGTCGCATAATTAATATTATTTAACGTCTTCCATGTATATATATATATATATTTTTTTATAAGTTTAAATATAATTACGTCTTGGATAGTTTAAATAATTATACATAATATAATGTAAGAATTGTTCTATAAGTTGTTAAGTTGGTACAAAATAAAGATAAAATAATAGTATTCCTGCTACGTTTAACTAATTTTTGTTGTCATTCAGAGGGATCGTTAAGTTTTACCGCATAACTTGGCCCAATTTGTTAGAGAAACTTCTCCTTGGAATTTAATTCGCCGTCTATCTGTCTGTCTTGATTACGAAAGGAAACTTTTTATTTTTAATACGACCTATCTATCGATCTTCTCAAATTGGAACGTAGAAATGACGTAGTAGTTTTAAATAGCGAGTATAACTATTACTTACACGCTTGATGAATTACAAAAGAAACAACGAATATAATTTTTCTTTCGTCCCTGTTGTTGTTTCGAGAAAAAAAAGAAGAAAAAAAAAAAAAGAGAAACGAGAGAAAAAAAAATTTGAAACGTGCGGTAAAATTCATACGTGTGAAAAATAATGACCGCAACGCGAAACTCCTTCCTTCATCCATTATTTTGTAGCTAGAGAGAGAGAGAGACTTACTGGAGCGAGAATTCGTTCCACTTTTCCACCTTTTTTTCGTTTCCCTCTTAATTTCCTACGAGAAGAAGCACTTTTCTCTTTCGTAAGTAACGGCCTTCGAATAAACGTGACTCCGCTGTTCAGAAGAAGAATCCTCCTCTTTTTCTCTCATTTCCATTCTCCACCTAGCCGTCCGATAATATTCCCTTGCGAAACAAAACGAAAAAAAAAAAAGACAGAGTGATGGAGAAAAAAGGAAAAGAAAAAAGAAAAAGAAAAAAGAAAAAGAAAAAAGAAAAACAACGAAAGAACTATTTTTTTCCACCATAAAATGATCTCAAAGTACAAAAGAGCAACGACATTTGTTTCTATTTGCTGAAATACGTGTGCTTAATTACGTGGAAATAATTACGGTCTGTATTCCCAACGTCTTTTCTCTTTTTTTTTTTTTCTTTTTCTTTTTTTATAGCATCGTATAATAAATAATTCTCTGATTAAAGGATCGGATTAAACAAAAGGAGAACTTAATTGGTATGTGTCTCGAATCAAAAATAAGAAAAAACAAGAGAAAAATAATATATATTAAAAAATTAGAAATAAAATATTTAAACTATTGTAAATAATTGAAAAGGAAAAAAAAAACAAAAAATATCATACGAGAGTCGCGTAATCCGAAATGTGAATTATTGAAATAATCTCTTTGTATTTATATTACAAAAAGTATAATATAAATAAATAAGAAAATATAATTTATACGTGAAATGTGAATAAAAATAAAAGAAGAAATAAAGGAAGTACTCGCGACGTTTAAGCAAAAAAAAATGAAAAAATAAAAAGGAAGGATATTTTACGAGAGACAGAGAGAGAGAGAAAAGAACAAAGTGTGGAAAGGGAAATCACAAAGGGACAATATGTCTCTTCGGGGGGTTGAAAAGCTGCTAGACCAGCAAAGACGATTCACATCCTCAAGCGATCGCGACATTTTTGGATCTAGGGCATCCCTCGAGTACCGGCCTACACCTAGTTTCATAAAAAACTAAACGTTTTATCAGAACTCAACGCAGTTATAAAGGGTTCTCATATTTTTCACAACCCTACACGTTCCTTCGCATGTCTATCGTATTTTTTTCAAATTATAAATTCTATTTATGTTATCATCACTGTTTACGTTCTAAGAACCATACACTATTTATATATAAATCTTATTGTTTAATAAATAGCAAACTATTTATAAAGTGCTTTACTTTTTAACATAGATATTTTATACAACGAGAAAAATCACAATAGTTTTCATTAATTTCCTTTTGTTTTTTTCAATCTTTCGCATTATCCATTCAGGGAGTATCTTAATTCATTAATGATATTATAAATTTAAAATTTTTACAATTTTTTAGTGCATTATAGATAAATAAATTTTTTTCTGGTTTCTACTGCCATCTAGCGTAGGGTGAAGGAACTAGAAAATACGTGTAGTGTAATGGGTAAGGAGTTCGATCGGTAATGTTTTGTATGATTATTTCGTAGTTTGAGAGTTCGTTGCTAGATGGTAGTACTGTATTGTTTCTAATAATTTGTTTAAAAATTAATATATGTATATATATATGTATATGTGTATTTATATAAAGAGATAAAAGGGGGATAAGATAAAATATTCGTTCTATGAGAGATATGTATACGTATATTTTTTCAATTACGCATCTTTCGCTAAACATCTAATGGGATCTCGTGGAATAAGCACGAACAATTGTATTAAAAAAAAAAAGAAAAAAAACAAGAACGAATTAAAAATAATGTTCGATATTCGCTCCCATTAATTTGCAGTATCAACTATGCACATATACAAGAGAGTACAGTGGAATAATCTGTTTTAATTAACTGTAAGAGAATTGTAATATACGTAAATATCGAAACGTATAATAACGACGGCAATTATCAAAAGAAAAAAAAAAAAAAGATTTTAATTAAACGAGTGTCTAAAAAGAGGAAGGGCGTATGTTACATTTTTATTTATAAAATTTACAATAATACGCGAACAAAAATTTATTCCTCGTTGTAGCAATGAAACACAAGCCCTTTTTCATCAAAAAAAAAAAAAAAATAAAAAGAATATTATTTTTATACTTTCTGAAACATTAATATTCATCCGTATTTATTATACGATTCTTACGACCTATTTTATGCGTTGCATTTCATAAATAACATTCTCGTTATTTTGATTATAATTAATTTTTTAAAATTAGAAGAAGGACGTATGTTATTCCAGGCTGCTTGTTTAATTATCATAATAAACGATAAATCGTTTTTTTACACGTTCCTGTAAATTCTATCTAATGCAACATAAGCCCTTCTTCTTCCATGAATCTCCATTCAATTAGAATTACAAACCTAATTTTTTGTTTTATATGTAAACGTAAAAAACACTGCTAATATAATATAGCAAAATATATTCAACGCTTGTAAAATTTATTTATAAACGATTTATCCATAATAATCTATAAGTATGTAATTTCACAACGATAGTTTTTAATTTGTAATTTGTTTTTAATAAACAATATATCGTCAACGTAATAAAATTAAATTTTATATTAATTTTATATATATTGAACATTATTATTCAACGATAAAATAAGAAGGACAAACGAGCCACGATTGATAAGTATAATCCTTATAAGCCATACTTTAATCTATTATTCCGTAATATTTAGTGATATGATTAACATATCGACGTATAAAGCTAATTTATACCTATTTTGATGTTATCAGCGATATTTAAACGTACTTCTATTAAATAGACGTGATAGACGCATATATCAACACATTTATCTAGCATTTAATGAACGTCTATCTCGCATACTAAATACATTGGACTCCCATTTTTAATTTGCTGCCACTCTTTAAATTGATACAAGATGTTTCATAATATGTAATATGGAATCTACTCTAAGAATGAACAAGATATACAAGAAAAAAAATCTATGAAAAATATTCATACAAAACATGTATCCTGAATTAACATCATAGTTATAATTATTTTTAAGTAAAAGTAGTCAACAGTATACAGTTTAATGAATTAAATGTACTGTTAGTACACACTGTATATTTTAAAACTGTCTCACATTTTTGAAACCTCCAGTATACCATTGCTAGACGAATAACACTTTACTAATGTCGAGAATTTTTGAATGTGTCTAATTCCCATATTGTTTCTGTATAAAACACATGTAGATATAAACTTTTTTCATTATTTTTCTATTTTCTATTCATTTCTGAAGTGGATTTTCGACGTATTATGAAACATCCTGTACGTGTACTACATATGTATATACGTACATATTTACCTATTATTTAAACAAAATTACACATTTTATTTCTAATGCGTTTGTGTGAAAAAGGAAATATCATTTACTCGCTTTTTTTTGTTTTTTGTTTTCTTCTCTCTCTCTTTGTTTGTTTGTTTGTTTGTTTGTTTGTTAAAAATCGTTTAAACTTGCGATATGCATCGTAGAACGATCTTGTATTAAAATCGTTTTAATTATTTATACGTATTTGAATGAAAGTTAGATTTAAAATGGATTACAGTTATAAACGACCGGTTATTGAACACATTTTCGAACAAATCAAATGCCTTTATTTATTTTTTTCATTTTCTTCTCCCTTCGATTTTTGATGATTAAAATTGTTAAAAATATGTAAACGTGTAAGAAAATTTGAATGGCAGGATATATTATTCTGTTTATTTCGTAACCAGTCGGTCCTAATTGAAAAAACGTTATTCTCGTTGGTCCTGTTAAAAGCTTGTTTCTAATATATATTTATATAAGTATCATCATCATCATCATCGAAAATATCGCGTGAGATTCATTTCTCGTAATTTCTATCGGTTAGAAAATAAAATTCAAATTAAAAAGGATACGTTGATGGTATTTTGTGTATGTATAATCGATACAAATTTGTCCCCTTTTCTATTTATTCGATCAGTATTTTTCGACAAATTTAGGTCAATATTTTGTAAAATAAATGATCAGTATATTAAGTTGGTCAACAAGTTGGTCCGAATGATTTTTGCCGCGTTACTTATTTAAAAATAAAAATAAAAAAACTGACCTGACTTATTGACCAATTTAATATGTCGTTCAAATATAAATAATCATTTGTCAATATTTTAAAACAGATATGGTCACAGTATTTATAATAGGGACTTAATCGAAACAAGTTTGCATTAGGATTACATATTGATACGTAGTACATATTGATATTTCATTGTAAATACTAACCTATCCTATTTATATATAAAATATTGACCAATATTTTATAAATCGGTGCAATACTGATCACTTATATTAAATACTGACATTTAATTATAAACACATAAGAAGCATTTATTTTTTAAAATACCGACTAAATATGTTTGACACGTTCAATGAACGAAATGTTTCTTTTACGATGAGTGACAATGATTACCTAGACCGTTTTTTAAATGATTCATGTAAAATGAATTTAGGCTAATTACCATGTATACTTTTAATGAATTATATTACGAATTATAAAATATACTATTGAACGAATGAAAAATTAGAATGAAAATATTGTATATACATAAATGAGTAATCAAAATCAAAAATGATATGTTATTTATATCGTTTTGATCATCGTGCAAATTATCCGACGTGACAATAAACACGTTAATGATACTGATCGAATAAAAAGTATTCACTTTTAAAATAAAAATCAATTGGCAAATTCGTCATCGATATTCGTTTCTTTCGATATTAAAAATCATATTATTCTCTCTCTTTCTTTTCCGTTCTCGAATTTATCTCATTCTTTCTGTTAAAATGGTGAGGGTGGGTGGGGGGGTTGATATTAGTCTAAGGATTAGTTTTCTTTGTTTGGCCGCTATTCGACAGATGCTTCCAGAGACCCGTGATTAATGGTACATCTCTGAAGCTGTCAGCCGCAGGCTATGTCTGCTACGAGCACATTAGATCGACGGATCTGGATTCTCCCCAAGCATTTTGCATCTTGAATCCCGTGGATGGCCTCGGTACTACGTGATGAGATGGCGTGGACGTGCTCGTGTGTCTCAGAGTAGTCATGGGAATACTATTCGACGAATTTTTTTGTGATTTTTTAACATCCGAATTGGTTTCCTCTTCAAAACTCACCTAGAAAATCAAATCAAAAATAATATTATTAATAATATAATCGTGAATATTAATATTTAGAGAAAATTTTGTCGCAATGTAATTACGAATACTGATAAATATCGGTTCGAATCATTTTTTGTAATCATCTAATTGAAAAGATACGTACTTTCGTTTTTATTCGCAATTTAATCAGTTAAAATATGATTCCATGAATCTACTCGTCGCGCGGTTAAAAGTAATTACACGTTTGGTATTAATTATAGATTGTTGTTTTAATGAAAATTAAAATATGTTAAAGATTGTTTTTCAATGTTTGAAAATTCAATCGAAAATAGAATTATTATGAAAATGGTGTATAAGCAATGCGAACGCAAATCTAACGCTAGAAGTTTCATTCTTTTTTGGAAACATTTTTCAAAATTATATACCAATACGTAGTACAATTAATTAATTATTAATTATTATTTCTATCCTTAATTATTTCTTATTTTTGATTATACGTTTTTTAATGAATCATTTAACAGCACATATATTTATTCGACATATTTTTTCTTATAGAATTTTATCGTAAAGTTTAACGAGAAGAAAAAGAACTGAGACACCCTGTATATATATATATTCAATAATATCTCATGCGTTTGTAGACGATTTGTGTGCGAAAAATTGGTCAACTGGAATTGAATGAAAGAATCAAAGGAAAGATTTAAACGCGTACGCTCACCCATGAATTCCCCGTCGGTTTAGGATCGTTTGAGAGATCAATTAAAAGATTCTTTTGACCTTCATTGACGGCATGACGTTGTTGTCCGTTCAGCTTGTTCTGTTGATTCATCTTTGTTGCATTTTTTGTCTCGTTGCCGTTTTTTTTCTCGTTCGTTTCTATAAATCAAACGACAAAAAATCCACACACACATATATTTATATATATTAAATAATTAAAATCTAAAAATATATATATATATTAATAATAAAAATTTTAAAATTAAATCTAAAAAATATATATATTAATAATTAAATCTAAAAATATATATATATTAATAATAAAAATTTAAAAATTAAATCTAAAAAATATATATATATATATATATATATATATATATATATTAATAATTAAATCTAAAAATATATATATATATATTAATAATAAAAATTTAAAAATTAAATTTAAAAAATTTTATTATTATTTATTCTTACTCCGCCCCTTTCGGGTTTGGAGGACATCTAAAAAATATATATATATATTAATAATTAAATCTAAATATATATATATAAAAAAATTAATCCTAAAATAATTAATACCATCTTGATAAAACATGACTTTCGTCAGCCGATTAATTATCAAATGAACAGTGTTATATCGTCTTTAATAGTAAGTAATAACTGCGAATTCGGATTACACGCTACTTGTTATAGCTTCCTAGTTGGAGCCTGTACTAACTGCATCGTCATTAATTATCGATGCTGCATCTATTTACTTACCATATAATGGAGAGAGAGGAAAGCACGAAAACGTGTGTTCGCATTTCTCTGTATTTGCATCCTGCACACTCACCGATTACACCGTCTATTTATGTGGACGCATATATACGTTCATATATATGCATATGCATTTATACATGCATACATACATGCATACATACATATATACATACATGTTTTACATATGTACTCGCGCATTTGAAGCAGAAATTTAAAAATGCCCAGAGCATCGCCAACTGATCGTACTCGACACAAGTTAACATGATATTTCCCACGTTAAATATGATTATACGGTTGACGTGCATACACCAAATATTACGTTGCACAGCGCTTTTCAACATGTTTCTCTTTTTATATTTATTTATATTTTTCTTTTTGTTACTCGCCCTTTTTCCTCTCTCTCTCGTCTTTTTCTCCCCCCTCCATTTATTTTTCATTTTTATTTTTCATTTTTATTTTTCATCGTAAAAAGATGCGCGCACTTTGACGTGGTAGTATTCGTTAACCAAAAAAAAAAAGAAATAATATAATTTAACAAGCCTGTATATATCCTGCATCTGTTCAGTTATTCAATCATCGATTACACATTTTTCTGGTTCGAAACATTTTTGAAGTTATTTAGTCTGCTTATGATATGTTTTTTACGATATAATATATTTTATGCAGAAGTAAATAAAGTAAATTGAATATCTCAAAATATGTAATATAGAAAATAAAGTTAAAATTAAATTTATGCTTTTGTATAGTTTCTACGCTCAATTTAAAAAAACAACTTTTACAAAAACTATAACCAAATGTTCAAATTAAAAACCGACTGGAACAAATTAATTTTCAGATTAATTCGAAATGTGTCCGACTGTTATTTAAAATAAAGACAATTCTCTATCGATGACGAATCAATTTGAAAAGAAACATATATCATTTCTTATAAATAAAGAAAATACAAAAATAATAGAAAATAACTCACGTCAAAAGTGTTTTTGTTAACAAATAAAAATACCTATCTACCTCTCGGCTATTTCTCTGCTTCTAAAGGCATTTATTTTGTTATTTATTTTTTCCTTTTTCAATTATAAACGCGTCCAATTTTTTTGTTTGTTTGTTCTGTTTGTATCCTATTTACATAACGATTCAAAACAATTTTTTGTTACAAAAAAAAAACGTCATTCCACGCGTATAACTTTCGAATCGATCAATTTAAAAACAAATTACATTTGTTAGGAGCTTAAATAACTGACAGAAACATAATTACCAACCGTTTTTCTCATCCGTCAACGTGGAACCTTTATCTTGAGCATGATGAATCCTCGGATCAGCAGCCTGTGACAATTGCCAGGCTTCGTAAGCCGTATTGAATGCCTGTGCCACCGTCAACGTCACCGTTTGTGCCATTTTTCTCTTTGGACAGAGAAACGCGTGACATTCCATGGTCTCGTTCAAATTCGTTGCTATGAATGCAAACACGTGGTCGTGGGTTGCATCGGCCGAACAATAAGAGATCCTGTTTATTCACCAAACACCCACACCCACCCCCCAAAAAAAATATTTCGTTAATTTATTATTACAATGAAATACGTTCGATATAACGATAATTGTTTTTTTTTTATTATTTTTAATATAAATCAATAATAATTATTCGTGCAATGTAATTGTATTTTTGTTCTCGTTGTAAGTGTGCAAGTGACGTAATGATCGTACGAATATACTATCGGATGTTCGAATTCACTTAAAATCCTCAATTACTGTCCAATACTATTATGCGAAACGTTCATTATTTAATGTCGTTATTAACGAAATGTAATCAACCCAACGTGTTCAAACATGTCAAATTTTAATAGAAGGAAAACCGGTAATACCGATAATAAAGTCAATATAATAAGATACTCCCATTGGATTGAAGATAATTATTGACAGATTCAATGTTCAAATATGAAATGTAGAAAGATATAAGATAACGAAACGATATCATATTATTATTGAGATATTGCAATTGTTTATCAGTAATAATACGTATTTGTGGTTTTGCCATTGACATAGTTAAGGTAAATTTTGTAGAATATATTCGCATATACAGAAACTTCGTACCTTGAATAATATCTTCCAATTATTCTACGGAAGTTAGCATGGGGAATCGTACGATTACAATTTCATGGGTTCTGGATCCGATATTCTGTTTCGTCAAAGAAAGAAACAAAGAGAACAAACATTGCTATCGGATTTTTACTCTTTCGACGTTTTTACTCTCCTCGATTCGTTTATTGTCCCAACTACGAGAATACTATCGTGCGTACGTGTGTGTATGTGTTTGTGTGTGTGGTGAGAAAAAGAGAACAAAAAGAAGATAAAATTTATCACTTTGAGATCCGATTTGAGAGAAAAAAAGATACTGGTTTATTTCAAAAGAGGGGGAACAACAAAAATAAAATTAAGAATTAAGATAGGAATTGATAGATGAAACAAAATCAAATGAAAAATGAAACAAATTTTCTGAGTTTTTTCGTTTGAAAGATTTATGTGAACTGTTGGACAGTTAAAGGTGTGCGCGTATATAAGATATTTATTTTTTTATATTTGAGATAGAAATAGTAGAAAATACAATATATACTTTACTCGTTTTGTATATTGCATATCAATTAAAATATATTTTATATAAATATTTTCTTGGATCTCTTTTTGGATTGTACTACATAAAAATAGGGGTAATAAAGTATATAGATGTTATTTTTGAAATTATACGAAATATAAGGTGCAAACTTTTTAATTGAATCCAATAAATTTAAGATTAATAATAATAATAATAATAATAATAATGTACCTACCTGTATATCGATACTTGAAGTTGATCTTCCTCGGTAGCTAAATCCGTCATTCTGATACCTCTTAAACTAACAGCCAAAGACACCCTTTGTAACTTTTTACCGCTTGCTTTTGCCTGTTAGATTAAAAAAATAAAAAAAAAATAAAAATATTGCGTTATTGAGATAGTCGATGATATTTAATTTCAATAAATTTACATAAATAGTCAAATAGAATGATATAATATATTATCACATTGAAATTGTTAAATTCTAATTATCCGAATAATAATATTTCATAATTTAAGAGTAAAAAATGTGATTACGTTTTGACGTAGACTTTAAGCTCTTCATACTCGAGATAGTTCGTCCGAAATCCACTTAACAAGTTCCTCCTCTCTGGGCAAAATTCGATGTAATGGCTAATACCCGATAATACCGATAGCTAACTAATCCATCCAATTGCATTATTTTACCGTGGAAACCCTAGCACGCGGTACCACTGTGAGATAAACTCGAGCAAACTTCCTGATAAGCATAACTTCGAGATAGAAATTTGCATGCCGTCGTGAAACGATACGATTACGGTGTGTGTATATCTATGTACGTGTGTATCTCTGTGTGTGCATCTATGTGTGCATCCTATGTGTGTATTGGCAAATCCTAAACTCTGTTATTCGTTCTCTGTTAACGCTCACTAGCTTATCAATGCAACTGAATTAACTGAAATCTGAGAAACGACGTTCATTTCGTATCAACATCATCGTTGTTATTGTTGGTTGTTTCAATGTTCATTAACAACGTTATTATTAAAATAAAAAATAAAAAATTGATTAAAATAAAAAGAATATTACTTTTTTTACACAATGATTATAATTGTATATGAATATAATTTTTGTTAATTTTAAACGATTATTTGTTTTCATTCTTTTCATTTTATTACGATTTAACCAATAATATTAGATAAATACGTTTATATTAAGCCATTTCTTACGTTACCCATAACTTTTTTTCTTTAACTAAACGAACGAAAATCCTCGTCTATCCTTTAACAAAGATCTCGCCCTTTACCCTTTTTCTACCCTTTTCCCAAAAGGGAAAGAAAACGAAAGAGAGAGATTCCCTTTCACGTCGAACGACAAAATTGGATAGTATCTTTCTATCCTTTTGTTTTTTTCTTTTTCCCTATCTCTTTTTATCGATTATGATCCCAACGAAAGATCTCTCTCTCTCTCTCTCTCTCACTCTCTCTGAGAACGAATAGGATCATTCGAATAGAAATACGAAACCCTTACTCCCACTTTTATTGAAGTGGAAACCGAGAATACAATTGAATAATATCCGGATAAAATCCAAGGGACAATAACAAATTCTTATTTATTTCAAAACAAGTATTACTAACGTTACAAAATCTAACCGACCCGTCATATTATCATTTTTTAATTCGAGAATTTACATAATTTATTTATACAGAACGAGACGTTTATTAAATCGGCAAATTTATTATTATTTATACGCGTATTTTTGAATGATTTTATTTTTGATTCATATATTCCTGATGTAAAAGATGAAATTGTATTTCGATTAAATGTTTAATCTCGTTTGTAGTTAAATATAATTATTACAATTTTGTACTAATAGATTACATTAATTTTTTCATTCATTTTATATAGGATTGTGGAGACCAAAAATTGGTTCAACACTTTTAAGGGCTCATGGTATTCACTGGAACGAGTAAACAAAAAATATCATTTTTTTATTACTCCATACAAATGTATAGAGAATGTTTTGAAACCAATCGATTGTTGTAACAATATCCGTGATTATAATAACTCGTGTCTCCTAATATTATAATTTAAATATTCCTAATAAACAATCAAATTTGTACAATATTACTATTTACATATTACTACTCTCATCGCATATTAATGAATACACACATATTAATGAATAAACATAAACTATTTCTTCAAACTAATATACATGAAATAAATAATATAATTTCTCTATAAAAATTGTATGTATAATACCATGCGAATTCTGATTAAAAAAATAATCTCCCATCCGTGTATAGGATAAAGTTACAAGAATTTGTTGTCACTTTCTATTCACAATATACGTTAACAAAATAATATAATTTAGGAAAAAAATTAAAAAAAAAAAAGAAAGAAATTGATTACACGAAAGCATAAATAACGAGGACACAACGTTGAGTGGTATCCTGGATTATTTGGATTATTAAAATAAGAATTTATCAAAAGAGAATTCCTTTTTTAATTTACAATATGCTTGGGACAAAAGAAAAAAAAAAAAAAAAGATTTAAACAAAATTCATTCTTTTTCTTTATTTTTTTTTTTTAATCTTCTTCTTCTTCTTCTTCTTTAACGATAACGAGAGGTCGTGCCTACTATTACTCTCCATCCGTCCATCTATTTTTTAATTACAGCCTATAATACTCGAGAAGCAGCGAGGAATTTGCGCTTACTCGAGCACTTTACGCATATCTCCCCCTCCACCCCCTCTTTCCCCCTTTTCCCTCTTTCCCCTTGCCCTTTCCCAACCTTCTCCCTTTCCCACCCTTTGAGAAGGGATATTTATATGAGCAGGAAACACTCCGGCAAAGCTGGATTTTCAATGGCGAGTCATATCTGTGTGTGTGTATGTACGTATACATGTATGTATATATGTATGCATGTATGTATATATGAACGTATACGTAATACGTAACATTTTTTTTATCTTTTGTCCGACGTACCACTCGTTATATGAGATAAATTAAAGATCTTCGTAACATTGTTTCAAACCGTTCTACATTTCCCCCTGCCCCTTGCCACCTGCCCATTCTCCACCTCCTCACCCACGCACAAGAGAAAATAAAACATTCTCTTTTAATTTTTATTCTTTGAATAATTACAATTTTTGAAGTTATACTTCTTTTGGCGCGTTGGGAAAAATGTAATGGGGAGTGATTTTGTTCCGAGCGTCTGGAAAAACGACACCATGAAGTTTGTCGGTATTTACGACGCGCGGCAAAGCGATTTCAAGTATACGGCATGAAGTTGTCTTCATTTCTTCTTCCCCCCTTTTTTTCTCAAGCGGGTCACCCATCCAAATACTAATCGTACTCAGCGCTGCTTTACTTAAATGATCGAAGCGAGAACTAATACTCGCGGGAACTAATAATAATCTATATTATGATATTTTATTATTCTTTCTAATATATATAATATATCGATCGATTGAAAATATGTTTCTTTCCTTTTTTTTAAATAATAATAATAATAATAATAATAATAATAATAATAATAATAATAAATTTTCTTTTTTTGTTAACTTATTTTTTGAAGTTATTTTTGAGGTTATTGAGGTTATGTTCGTTTTGGTACGGCAAAGAAGTATAACTTCTTACGTGCGTACATAAGTACACACACCAGTTTTTATATAATATTACACCGATAAAAAGAGAGAGAGAGAGAGAAAGTTCGTTTTTTATCGATAATATCGTTAATATAATATTCCCAAATCCGCTTTTCTGTTCTAGTATTATCTTATTAGAAAATAATCAAATAAAAATAATAATAAAAGAAACCTATAGGAGGATGAATATCGTAGGCAGGATGTTCGCAGGTTGAGGGTAAGTAAACTACTGAGAATGATCGTAAATCACTTTGGTAGGACATAGATGATGGCATTCCTAGAGAGTATAAGAGTAAGAGAGAGAGAGAGAGAGAGAGAGAAAATGTCTAATGAATCGTAATGAATTATCGTCGAAAGTGCAACGTTCTCTCCATGCCAGAACTACAAGACAAATTGCTTTGATCGTTAGTAGTGTGTAAGAGTAAGAGTAAGTGAAAAAGCTAAGGGAACGAGAGAGAGAGACAAATAGAGAGAGAAAGGGGGTGGGGGTGAAAGGAAGAAAGGGGGAAATGGAGAGTAATCTAGTACCAATGTCCTTTAATTAAAATTGCAAGATGCTTCGTGTCTAGCAGTACACGGTTTGGATCAAACGATCGATGATTAACCAACGTAGGTTATACATATATGTATATATTTACATGTATGTGTGTGTGTGTGTGTGTTCGTTTGTATGTGAAACGTACCATGGTAATGACCGTCTTGATGGCTTCAGCCGTGGCTTCCTCGCTCGATGGCGTCTCGACGAGGGTGCTGCCCAAATATTTGAGGGTGAACCTGGCCTCTGATGCATCCTCGGATTCCTCATGCGTCGAGGCTACCGTTCCGGTACTCTCAACGCATTCGCGACTGTTAGCCAATGCCCATTCCTCGCATAGTTCTAAAAGTTTAATAATAAACTTCATTTTCATTTACGTATCATAACGAGAATGCACCACCACCACCATCACCACTGGCATTTCCTTTCTATCTCGCAATAACAATTTGAGAAACTATTCTCTAATGCATTTCTCGTTTGTTTTGTTTTTTTTTCTTTTTTCTTTTTCAAAACACATTTCGACTGTTACTCATTTTGCATTCGAGGGAGAGACATATTTTATTTTTAATTACAATATTATTATTATTTGTTATATCTGTATACGGGATTTTTAGATAGACGTATTATCGAGATTAAAAAATAATTAACGAAGAAATGATATCGTTGGTTTATACAGTGTATTAGTGTTGGTCGGAAAACTTTGCGTCTATATTTTTAGTATTCATTTATTTTTTAATATAATATATTTTGATATTATTAATATATTAAATATGGGACATTTCCACGTCAAATCGATAACTTTTGGCAAATGAGTAATTAGGCAATTGAGCAAAACTCAAAAAGGGTTAAAGTAAAACGTACCTTCCGTACACTTTCTTTCTTATATAATTTCATTTGTTTGTTCAGTAAAAAATACTTTTTGGTATCGTCAAACCTCACGACTATCAACTTTCCATCGACGTGTTTTCAGCAATACAAGAAAAAAATCGAGTTTCAAAAGTCCCCCCTTTTTATTCGACAAACTGCAACCACTACTACTACTACTACTATCAAGGGAAACTTGATATCGCATGTCTCTTTGATATCCCCGTATCTTTCTTCTTTCAAAGTTATCGGTTATCATCAAGAGTATCGATAAAACAACGTCACGCTCTTTTCGAAGGGATGATAAAAAGAGTCAACAAATTTGGTTATATCAACGTTACCTACTTTCAAACAAATATATTATAAAAAAGAGAAAGAAAAAGCAACACAAAATAAAAATAAAAATAAAAAGAGAGAGAGAGAGAGAGAGAGAGTGTCAGTAATCGTTATCGCATGTTTCAACGAGACATTTGCAGTTACTTTCACGTCTCCTTACTTGAATTCGTTTTGCATTCATTCGTATCTTAACAACCCCCCCTCTACCCCTTCCACTTCTTCTTCATGCTCTGTAAAAGAAACTTCAACTTATCTCTTCCTCTCTCTCTCTCTCTCTCTCTCTCTGTCACTTTTTCGTTCTCTTTCTACATCTCCTTCTTTATTTCTTTCTTTTCTCTTTTTCATAGTGAAGTAATTGCGCCGTCTAATTTTCCTTTTTTACTTTTCCAACATCCATCCGAGGAAAAACTCTCCAATTAAGTTCGTCTCTTCGCCTTTTGCTCGTAATCATGGTCCAATTAAGAAGACGAGCAGTCGAAAGAGCACCCCCACCACCACCACCCCCACCACCACCACCACCACCAACCCACAGTCTCTTACTGCTAACATCGCGACCAATCGATGCATGATTCACCTTTGACATTTTTTTCCTTTTTTTCTTCGAAAATATTTCTTCCTCCTCTTTTATGGTCAATTTTGTTTGATTAAGAAATTTATAACGGGGAAAAAATAAATTTAGAATCCCGTGAATTCGGATGAATTTGAAATTGATCGAACGTTTTGATATCTTTTTCTTATTTTTTTTTGTTTTTTTTGGGGGGGGAGGGGAATATTTCGTCCCTTACGGTCAATTTTGATTAAAAAATTTCGAACGAGCGTTCCAAGAATTCGGAAGAATTTGAGATACGTTCGAATGAATTTCCCATCGATGAGAATTCACCTCCTCCCTGTGGCAACTTTTCCTTTTTGTTCTCTTTTCGTTGGAAAATATTTCCTCCTACTTGCGATCAATTTTGATTAACAAATTTAGAAACGACGAGGGGGGGGTGGTCTCGAGAATTATTCGATCAAATCTCGAAATTGATCGAACGTTGGGGGTCATTCATGGTTGCAAGCTACCAACAACCACGGTGGTATCCTAACTGCTAAACGGAAAAGAAACCATTTGTAACGATTTGTCAACGAGCACTTTTCCCGCGCACTCTTTCACGTCACGATCTATCAATCTATTTTTTTTTATTTTTTTCCCCACCGAAAAACCAACGGATCGTTACAGCAACGTCTTTTTTTTTATTCATCTTTTTTTTTATTTATCCACGAAAAATAATTGCCAACTCTTTCAGTCCCGCAAAAATTTTTTGTCACCCACGTCACCCTATCTCCTATCCCTACACACACACACACACGTGCAGCAGAATATTTTTCCACGCGATCATCCCTTCGTCCTTTTATTCCCCCTTTTTTTTCGAGATATTTCATTTTTTTTTTTTTTTAATATACATTACATATATATAAACATTTTTTTTTTTCCATTTATAACATCGACGACATCCTTCAACGTCACTTTATATACCTTTCGCACGAACTAAGTCGTATATTTTAACGTCTTACAAAAAAAAAAAAAAAAAAAGAAAGAGAGAGAAAATATATTCCGCAAGACGCGTGCAATGGTTTATACGTTCTAAGAGTAAACGATCCGCATGGGAAATAACATCAAGAATAATAAACGATGACGACGACTGTACCACGACCATGAAATTTTTCGAAAATAACGTAAACCATGATAAGTAAGAAAATAAAATATTCTATACTCGAACGAATATTGTTGTCCTTTTTTATTACTATCCTTCATTTCTTTCTTTTTCACCCTTTATTCGCTTAATATCAAAATTGTAATTTAATTTAAGACGATCCGAACCGTTTTATGGTTAACGTTTAGCTTTCCATTCATTCCTCATAAATATTCCGTTTGAATCATTCCACTCAACGAGAGATTCCAATCCAAAATGAAATCGCGTATCCAAGCAACGAGAGAGTCAAAGAGAATGAGTTTAAAAAATAAAAGATACAAAATAAAATATATATATATATATATATATATGAGAGAAGCGAGGAGGGTGAAAGGGGAAAGGGGATTCGACAAATAAATCGAGTCCTATCGATCACGTCTAGCTGAAAAAAAAATAAAGCGAAAAAAAAAAAAAGGTAAACTACAGAAATGAAAAGGGATTTTCATCGACAAATTACGCGGCACTTAATTTTTCCCAATCGATATCGATATCGTAGGAATTTGATAAATTATTTCTTCATGGAAAAAAAAATGCCCCTTTTTTATAACACGGCATCCGATATGATACGATTTTTTTTTCCCCTGTAACGCGATAAATTGCAAGAAATATTTGTACAACGTTATACTTTTACAAATAAGTATTTATATTGATTTATAGAAATATTATTATTATATTTCAAAAATGAAATTATTTTAAAACAATGAACTATAGGTCTCGTATAACATAGTATTCACTCAATAAGGTATTTTCTAAGAACCTTTGAAGGATTATTTGAGCCGTTTATTTTGAAAGTGGCCTAACTCCATATAACCTTAAATTGAGATATTTAAAGATTTGCGTTTCAATGCAATTAAAATATACGTAAAGAATAACAATGAGTTATGTTGCTTAAGTGTATCTAAAGGTGTTCAATTTACAGTTCCTATTAAAATAATAGCAATTATTAAGTGAATAACATTCAACATATTTAAGATGCTTCAAATTGCGAAAAAACAATACTTATTTTATTTTACATATCCTTATAACACTTTGAAAACATAAATTATGCGATTCAAAATATTTTGTACAAACATAAATTACAAAACAATTTTCTACTCATCTACATTTTGTGTATGTGAAAGAGATTTAAAGAAATCATGATGTTCCGGTGGTATATATCGTAATAAGTCAATTATGTCCTTGAATTTTACGGTTGTAATTTGTCTTATATTTTTATACAGTGGTGTCAATACAATATTTTCGAACTTTCTTGGTCTACCCCGATGTGGTATTAAATTCAGGACTTTCAAATTTTCGTTCTCATTTATTGATGTCTTATAGAAAATCTTATTCATTTTTGACAAAACGCATCCAACATATTTTTAACCAGTTTATTGGTACTCCGTTAGAATTCTTGACCCTTTTAAAAATTGCGTCTTCTAATAATTTTGTTCATACAAAATCTTCTTGTCTCATTTCATGTACAATAAAGTTATTACCTTTCCGACACTTTTTGATAATATTGTAATACTCTCGGGGGACAAACAGTAAATTATTTTTTTTTAACGCCATTTCTACCACACCAAAATCTCAACTCCTAATGGAGTTAGGCCACTTTCAAATATAAACGGTTCAGTGATTCAACTAACTCTGAAAACTTATGTGTCCAGAATTACCGTATTTACTCGGAATATAAAAATCTTAAATGCTTTATTGATAGATAATTTGAAGCTGTACATGTTACCGGAAAAAAATGAAAAATGGAGTTAGGCCACTTTCAAAATAAACGGCTCATTTCTATACTACGATTACATATGTTTTTGAGACGAGAAAGAAACATTTTGCTTTTTCCAAACTAAATCTATGTAAGTTAAATAAATCAAATAGTTCAGTGAGAAATAAATATATCCGGTGATTTTCTCGTTAAGTAAGCGGAACACGAGCCACGTTAGAATAATGTCGAATAAAATTCGAAAAGTCAGAAACGGAATCAGAAGTACTACTCGATTCGACATATATATATATATAAAAATTCAGCAAACTTCCTTCGTAGACATTCGCTCGATTTCCGATGGAATAAATCACACCCATCGTTCTGTTCCCAAGAAAATAAATAACCGAGAGAGAAAGAAAGAGAAAGAGAAAAGGAGAGAAGAAAGTTTCTTACACAGCCGGAAGGTACTCAAATAGTATACACGAAAGCACTGTTAAAGCTCACGACGACTAGTGCTTTCTCTCTAACTCGCTTTCTACTCTCTTCTCGAGTAGACTTGCACCAAAAGTAGAAGTAGAAGTAGAAGTAGAAGTAGCAGCAGCAGCAGCAGCAAAAGCAACACCAACAGAAGTAGCACTAGCACCGGTTGTAATTACTACGGCATACGAACGTTGCGTGACGAAAAAAAAAAAATAAAAAAGAAAAAATTAGCAATGCCGGAAATTAAAACGAACCTTCTATTCTACTTCCTCTCATTCTCTCTCTTTCTTTCTTTCTATTTAAAAAATCGCGAGTACTTAAACTTATACTTCTTGTTCAACGTACGCTAAGAATTTGTCGTCCCGTTGGAAACAGAGAGAGATCATCCTTTAACCAAAGATACTAATTAAATATAATTTTAAAAATTAAAGTAAAAAATGTAGAGAGAAAGAAAGAGAGAAAGAAAGAGAACAAAAATAATGTGGCAGGATAGAAGAATATTATCTCGGTCAAAAGAAATTACGATGCATTCCGTAAAATCTTATCTCGCGAAGATTTTCTTCCTTCTTCCCCATTTGTTCGAAGGGTGAGGGTGGGAAAGGGAGGACACGAACAAATAGCTTGAAGTGCATTCGTAACGATGTCGCGTTAGAAATATTCGTTGAACATAAATCCTTACAAATTCTAGCAAGATTCCGGGCTGAAGGAATCCGATTCAAGGAATTCGAAACTCATCCCTTACTTAACAGTTTATTCTTTGTGTAAGCTTTGCGAGCACTACTAGCGAATAATCAAATCGAAGATGAAAATAATAAAAAAAAAAAAGAAAAAAAAAAGGGGGGAAAATAAGAAAAAGGAAGAAAGGAAAGAACTCGTTCCAAGTTGAGAAAGAATTTTCATTCGAAGCAAACAAGAAATAGAAAAGTCGTGGGAGTCTTGAAATTCAGTGACTACTTTCAAGGGCCCGTACGAAGGGGAAATAAAGAATCAGAATGTGTGTGTGTGTGTGTATGTATATGTAAGAGAGAGAGAGAGAGAGAGAGAGAAAAAGAAATGCTGGTGGATCGAAAGAGAACCACGAAATCGAGTTAGGTGAAAAATGGCGAATCACGATTCTCCGTTAGCTCGACCGACGAGTGGCGAACCGCAAATTAAATCTTCGTTGGTGCCTTTTACCGCAGCCTTCATGAACGCTCGCTGCACATCACCATCGCCATCACCACCGCCAATTTTTATTTTCTTTCTTTCATTTTTTTTTTCTCTTTTTTTACTCGACCAACAGCTCCAAGAATCTCTTCTTCTTCTTCTTCTTCTTCATCCTTTTTCTCTCTCTCTCTCTCTCCCATCTTCCTACCGAACCTATACTTTAAGTTCGACAGAAAAATCTCGATTATCTCTCTTTCTTGATATTTTTACCCAGGAAAAAAAGAAATAATAAAACATAAAGAAAAAATTACACTCCTTCGTGAACGAGAAAAAGATATTATCAAAAGCGTATATCTTCATTGGGTTAATCAACGTTGCGGCACGATTCTTTCGATCGTGAAAGCCTTCGAAATATTATTTTTTCCTTAAATTCTTTTCGATATTCGCTAAAATTATACGAGATATACGACGAGATATACGAGATATAATAACGAACGTTTTTATTCGTTTCAAGAGTATCAAATATTTCGCGCCTAAACATAGGCAACACTCCATACACCTGTGCGTGATTTTTGGTCTTATTCCAATTACATGTTTTCTCTCTCGCACAGACAAGTTCTTTTATTTTAGATTATTATTATTATAAGATTAACGTGTTATTTATCAACTGAGATCTTAAATAATTTTTGTTGTTAATAGATGGCGTTCGCAGTCGACATTACCGACATTGCGTGTGGAATGTAATCTACCTGCAGGCGCAATTTATATTTTTCTTTTTTATTATTATTAAAATAATTATCAAAAAATTCTCATATACAAGTTAAAATGAGAAAAGATAAAAATAATAATACATGTATATATGTAATAAAGAAACCAATAGTATTCAAATGAAAACGATTATCGATAGCTACGAAAATCTAGAGATCCGGTTTACGGTAGAATAATCATTGGATCGTTGCCAATATAGTGTGGAACAATTCGTGCCGCAAAAGGGATAACAGCAGATCGGTTTCAGGTAGAACCGTTCGTTCTTCATCGATCCACGCCCGAATTTCCAATGCTTCGGTCCATATAACAACGCCATTACGCATATCGTTGTATCGTTGATATCCTATTTCGTGTATACACTATTCGCCAAACGTTCACGATCGATCGTTCTTAATTAGCTCGTCTGGTGCACGAGTTACTAATTTACAAAGTTTATTACTCCATCGAACGACTTGTTGATTCTTAAACGTTAACGTTTCATTTTAAACAAACTTAAAAGTTTTGATTGGCAACAAGAATTAAATTTATAAGAAGAAAATGTCTTAGCAAACATTTGTCGATCTATTATCATGGCAAACTTTTGTACGCGCGATAATAATAATAATAATAATAATAATATTGTTTTACTTTATGTTAGTTTAATAACAAATAAGTTATACAACGCGTATAACGGGAAATTTAATGGAACACGAAATGTATCTCGCGTATCATTCAATAAAATAATATCAAATGCAAAATATATTATGCCCGTCAAAATTTGTAAAGAAGAAAAAAGGAAAAAAAAAAGGAACTTTTCGGATAATCTAATAGATTGTTATAAAATCTAGAAGAAGACTTTTTTTTTACCGAAATACGCTGAGATAGGTTAATTTTATTTTCGGTAATAGGGGGAAGGGAGGACCAGATTTTTGTTATAAAGAAGGGTGTCAACCCTCTCAAGAATTTAAAAAAGGCAATAAGGGATAGAATGGCATACCATTCGAAAGATCTTTTCATTCTCCTTACCAGTAATACCATTTTCTTGAATTAGAGACAATAGATTTCTTTTTTCCGGGGGAGAAAACGCGTTTCGAACTTTTAAGAATAATAAAATGCAAATTTTTTCTTCTTAAGGGATTGATACTCCTCCTCTTTAAAGAGGGTTAGTCCAAAAAATCGGATAAATTTATAACAATGATTCCCCTTTCGTCTCCCATTTTTTGAATCATAATTGACTTGTCTTTGTTTTTTCTTTTATTCTAAAAAATGTCGTTCAAATTCTTTTAAAATAAAATCCAAATATTTCTTTTTTCGGACATCCCATAAATATACATAAATGAAAACCGTGCGATCTTTGCTTTCCTCCCTTGTATACAATATCTATTTTAAAGTTTCCCATCCAGATAGTAAAAACAAAAAAAGAAGAAAAAAAAACAGAGAAAGACTCCTATAAAAGATATTTATTTTACAATAGAAACGATATCCTGTTTGGATTGCTGTTGCATACACTTTTATCATTTCTACCTTTAAGAATCCTCGATACTTTTCTTATCTTTTCTTGCCCCAACAACCACCCACCCACCCACCCACCTCCTCCCACGCCAACCCCGCTATTGATTATTCTTTTCAAAAGGAAACGGTTTTACATATATTGAGAAAATTCTCTTTAGATTTCCATTTTATTTCCTCTCTTCTTCTTCTTCTTCTACTTCTCTTTGAAAATCCTTTCTTTCTTTACGTTTACGAAAATCTATCGTTGAAATCAGTCTGTCCAACATTGTTTATCTTTCCTATTTTTCTTTTCATTTTCTTTCTTTTTTCTATTCTCTCTCTCTCTCGTCCACTTTCTGTGGATTTGTCGACGAAGAGAGAGAGAGAGAGAGAAAGAATCAATGCACTCGAATGCATAAGTATATGCACGTGCATCATTTCGTTTATAAAAAAATATAATAATATCATAAATATGTAATAGTTCACATATCTCGAATCTTTAATTTGTTTTTGGTTTTTAACATTTATTTTTTAATTATCTTCTAGCAAAACAAAAATTGTATAGCTCGTTGCAAAGCTCCGAATCATCGGAACCCTTTTTTTTATTCACCATGTCAACGTAGTCTCGTTTTTATTTATAAAATTAGGGGAGAAATAAATTTATGCGAAAAAATGGAATCGTGGATTCTTTTGAAGAAAAAAAAAAAACAGGAAGAAAAAAAGAATAAAATAATTTGAACACGTTGAATACCGTGACGTATAATAAATTTGTTCGTGTATTTGAACGATAAAATGAACAAATAACGATGTTACATTTGGTTAGATAAGTTTTTATCGACTCACCCTGTATATATAAACCGACTCTGTGACTGGTAAATTCGTATAACATCGCGGGTTGCGAACGTGAAAACAAACAATGGAAATACACCGTCGTAGTAGTGGAAATCGGTAAAATTGGTTCGTGGAAATTGGCTCTGATTGTGAGGTAGGCCTCTTTTACCAAATTATTGGTTGGGTATCCCCTTAACGTGATTGTTTATTTCTATTGCAATTCCATACCCCCCCAGACTCCCCCACCCACCCACAGGAACTTTTCGTCGTCGCACAGCACAAGCCGTTGGTTGCTGCTAACATATTTATGGACTCCCAAGTGTGAAGCAAATCGAGGAGAAAATTTGTCGGAGGGTTCTTCTCTTCGTTCAAAAAAGAAGAAGAAGAAGAAGAAAAAAAAGAGAAATAAACTACACTCGCGTCTTTGAACGAATCTATGATGATCTGACAACAATCACATTCGATGATACGAATTTTCACTGACTGAAAAAATTGCTTGTCAAATTTTAAAACGTCGTACGATATTATTAAATGTTTGTATTTACAAAAATACATTTTTTCAATAATCGGATCGAACGTCACCGAGATTGACTGATATTATATTTTTATGATCATTGAATAATAAATAATATGAAAAAAAAAGTGTATGACATAATAATTAAATGAAATTTGACGAATAAGCACATATTAATGCTTCTAATTATATATATAATAATATGCATATATATATACAAAAGTTTGGAGAGATAAAAAAGAAAGAGATCGAACTTTTTAAGCTACAATTCGCGTTGATATTTTTAAAAACCGACTATAAATAATATTATGACATATTTCGTAGAATAGACGTTTTCCTGACAAAATTCGTAAGTTTAAGTAGAAGTAAAGGGGATCGGATGCGTTTCTCCGAAGGGGTTTCGCGTTCCAAAAATGTGAGTTAAAGGAAGAAAAAAGAAAAAGAAAAAGAAAAGAACGAGAGAGAAAGATAGAGAGAGAGAACTTATTCGAGACACCGATATTCTACAGCACACTCGAGAAAACTGTCGGCAGTCGTCTTTTGGGAATTTGCAAATTCTTCTGCCACAAATCTTATATATATATAACCAAACCACCCACCACCCGTTCCTTTTCCATCCACCACTACGACTATCATCATTCTACCTACATTTTCTACTATTTTCATATTTATGTATATGTAATACGAACGGGAGGGGGTGGGAGAGGGGGAGAAAATATCTAACCATTCCCCCCAAAAAAAGAGAAAAAAAACAAACTCTCTCTCTTCTACTTTCTTATTCCAAAGTTGGGGAAAAGTTAACGTTCGTTGAAAGTAAGGAATCTTGATATTTTCAGGACGAGTCCAATCGAGGACTACCTACGTACCAACCTAACTAAGATGAGCAAGGTAAATACGTGCTACTATCTCCAAAAGGGTTTCTTTATTCTTCTCTTCACGTTAAATTCGCACGATATAAAGGAACTCGACCTCACGATCCTGCTTCCTCCTCCTCCTCCTCCTCCTCATCCTCCTGCTATTTCCTCCTTTCTGGTACACAAGGAGACCAGTAGCAGCAGCGCATTTTCCGTCTGTCGTAAAATATTCATGGCTTTTCTCACCTCGTAACCTAAAGCTCGTTTCGTTGAATATATCCGGGTTCCGAATTCTGTATCTATATCAACTCCTATATCATCCTCCTCTTCCTTCTCCTCCTGCTTCTCAGTTTCTCTACTAGTTATTATTTATACAACATCCTATTCGCTCGTTACATTACCATTTGCAAACACAAAATTCATCTACTTTTATTATTTTCATATTTTTTTCTTTATAACTTTTCGATACAAAAACTTTTGAGTATTATACACAAAGAGATACCTTGTTTTTTGGTAATCAAGAGTACAAGATTTTCTTCATTCTACTCGAAATAAGAGAAGGAAGGAAAGAATAGAAATGTTTTTTATTTTTCTTCGAAAGAAATCTTTGATTAAAAAGTTTCTCTACCCCTGTACATTGGTCTAACTGTTAGTATATTATATATAGTACTACGATATCGCGTAGTATGAAAAAGGGGTAAGTAGGATAAGGGGAAAACAACGAAGAGGAATACGTGTATCGAGGTTAGCAAGGAAAAACTTTCCTTTCCTTTCCTTTCCCCTAATTTTGATTCTCATTCATTGTCCTTCGCGATACCTTAATCTCCGCCGAAGTTCTTTTCCCTTTTTTGCTGCTTCTGTTTTACGAGGTTATTATGCAAAGAATAATAACGGAACGGTTAGTTCTTGGCTCGTGCCAAGCACAAGGGTTGTGGACAAAAGCCAAGAACTAATACTACGAAACCTATGCGTTACTATAGGCAACACTCGTGACCACCACCAACTCTTACTCTTTCTATTTTTCTTTCTCTCATCGAAAGAGAGAGAGAGAGAGGAGAGAGAGATGAAGAAGAAAAGCACACCCTGCAAACTTTTTAAACTCCCGTTAGTGAGCCGACTAATTGCATTCATACTGTCGAGGGAAAAGAAACAAAAAAAATAAACGCGAGATGATGCTTTTCGGCGAATAATTAAAAAAATCCTGGCTCGTTTCTAAAAAGAGATGAATGGAAATTCATTCTATAATATTATATATATATTCTATGTAATATAATATATTATATAAAATATAATTTTACATTCTCTTTATGTTAAATCTAATTTTTATATTCGAGTAAGAATTTTCATCTCTTCTTTACGTAGCAATGAAAAATTAACGAAAAAAAGAAAAGAAAAGAAAAGGATAGAATAGAAAAGAAAAGAATAGGAATAGAAATAAAAAGAATAAAAGAAATGGGTAGGGAAAGGAAAGAAGAAAAAACAGCAAACAAAATTATGTTCCAGTAGTCCCGTTTCATTATCACATTATTTCTTTCGGAGTAGAATAGCCCGTAGTAGAGAAAGTACGTCGATTACTTTCTGTTCCTATCAAGAAGGATAAAGAAGAAGAAGAAGAGGAGGAAGAAGAAGAAGAAGAGGAGGAAGAAGAAGGATAAAGAAGAAGAAGAAGAAAAAAAAAAAAGGGGTGAGACGATAGTCTGGAAGGATACAAAGCAATTTCTTTTCCCCTTTTCTCGCGAGAACCTTTTTTTTTCCTCTTCTTCTACCTTTTTCCCTTCACCCTTCCTTCTTCTCTCTCCTGGCTCTCGTCAATTTTCTTTTTTTTTTTCTCGTCTGGTTTTTCCTTTTCTCTTCTTTCCTGTTCCACTCTGGAACATCGCCATCCCACCCCACGATCATGCTGCTCTTCCTTCATCGTCCGTGAAGAAATGTATCAATCTTTTTCGTATCTACTTCAAGAGGTATGCTAGCTACAATGTGAGGAAGAAGAAATAAAATAAAAAAAAAGGAAAGAAAAAAAAAAAGAACGAAGAGAGAGAGAGAGAGAGAGAGGAGAGAGAGAGAGAGAGAGAAGATGATGAAGCGTCGAAAAGGTTAGCTTCCAAATGGTTGCTTTAACTTTGCCCCTTTTTATCTTATTACTTGTTTCTATCCTATCGCAAAGAAAAAAACAACAACGAATACGAGATAACAATTTTCAAAAATGAAAGTATATTTTAATTTGGGATTTAGGTACATGAAGTCCGTGAAGAAATTGTATCAATCTTTTTCGTATCTACTTCAAGAGGTATGCTAGCTACAATGTGAGGAAGAAGAAATAAAATAGAAAAAAAAGAAAGAAAATAAATAAAAGAAACGAGAGAGAGAGAGAGAGATGGAAAGAAATGATGAAGTCGAAAGGGTTAGCTTCCAAATGGTTGCTTTAACTTTGCCCCTTTTTATCTTATTATCTTCGTTCTATTCTATCGCAAAGAAAAATACACAACAACGAATACGAGATAACAATTTTCAAAAATGAAAGCATACTTTAATTCGGCATTTAAATACATTTGTCCGGCCTATACCATTTAATCTTACACCCCTAATAAAATGAACTATCGCGTTATACCCTCCCTCCCCCCTGCCCTAGCCCCTCAACCCCCCCCCTAATTAAAACTGAACTATCGCGTTATCCCTCCCCCCCCCTGCCCTAGCCCTCAACCCACCACCACTTCCCTCTTTGTACTCTTTCATATTCAAAGATCTAATGGTCGTGGAAAAAATTACACCCCGTGAAATGGATTGTGACACGATCGAGTCCAATTAAAATCCTACACCCCTTTCCTCATCCTCCTCCTCCTCCACAACTTCGAATAAAAAAGAAAGAAAAATAGAACGAAGCTGTAGAAAATAGAAATAGTACAGTAGTCATTGTGGATTATAAAAATTTCAATGTCGATGATTAAAAATGTAAGGAAAAAAAAAAAAAAACAAAGAATTATCTATAGAATAAAAAACGATTTTTCATTTCTTTTTTTTTCTCATAGGAAAAGAAAGCTAGATAAATTCGTGAATTTGGCTTCGTACTTTTTCCTTTTCGACATTTTCTCTTTTCTCTCTCTCTCTCTCTCTCTCTCTCTCTAGTACGGGAATCTCCATTTCCTTCGAAATTTTTCTTTCTCCACCTACCATCCTTATCCCATTTTTATTTCCTCTCTTCGAAACCGAGGACGACCGACGTCGTTTCTATTCGTCGAGTGTGTAAAAAAAAAGAAAAAGAAAAGAAAAAAAAAAGAAGAAGAGAAACGTACGCGTTCATCTCTCTCTCGCTCTCTCTCTCTCTCTCTCTCTCTCACTCGCTCTATCTCTCTTTATTTATTTTTCTTTTTTTCTTTTTCGTGTCTTCCCGAACGCACTTCGGGTTCGTCGAAGTTAACTCCTCGTCTATGGGGAAAGGGGGGACAAGAGGGGGTAGGGTGAGTGGGTGGTAGGTTTAGCAAAGCTTTTATCCAAGAGTAAAAGCACGGATCCTCTTCTACGTGGGGGTTAAAGCTCGAACGATATGCTTGCTCTTTTCTAGCGAAATCTTTCGCGAACCTTTCTGTTCCGTTTTAATTCGACCATTATTCAACGACCTTCGAAAGATTCTTTATTTTGATCGTTTCTTTTCTTTTTTTTACCCAAAAAAAATAAAGAGTATTTGGGGTGGGGTGGGTGGGAAAATAAAGAATGAAAACCAAAGAACGTGGTTGTTTCTCGACAAAGTCAGAATCGTTTCTACTCTCCTCTTCAATCTTCACTTTAATCTTTCTTTTTATAATATTCCCCCCTAAAAAAAAAAGAGATAGAAATGATAGAAATGATAGAAATGATGAAAAATAATGAAAAATATAAAAATACGAATTTTGTCCCCCCCCCCGCGCTCCTCATCGTTATCGATCGTTTCGTTTCGTTTCGTTTCGTTCGGTTGATAAGAAATTTTGAAAAAAAAAAAAAAAAAGAAAAATACACGTTCACCCGATATAACCATAATATAATCTATATGTGTGTATGTATATGTGTATAACGCGACAACGTTTTTTAAGTACTTCCTCTACCTCCTCGAGCGAGTTTTCTACGGAAAGTTGAACTTACAAGTACGTCTGAGTGAGTGTTCTCAAATGTTAACTATACTCGACGATATATATTCCGGAAAGAACTTTAATCGACTAAAATGAGTCTTCCCTCTTGATAGATGGATGTTAAGAAAATATGAGTCTCGTCTGATACGTAAGACTGACCCCACCCACTTGATTCTCAAAAAAAAAAAATAAAGAAACATATCAATGTTGAAGAATTTTTGTGCTTGGTAATATTTCTTTAGTGCGATTAACATCAACGAGACAATTGTACGATGGTATTTTAAAACGAGACGTTAAAAATAATCTCAATCGGTCGGACAACACACGAAGAAGAATTTTAAATTACTTTACAAGTATGTACACCTACTCGGAATACTAATTTCGCACACGGACTTATTGGACTGTAACGATTCATTTGATAAAATGAATAACACGCGTCTGGTGTATCGTTGAATAAATCGTTCTTCTAGAAGGGGAATAAAAATCTTACGTTTAACGTAACATACGATCATTAATAAATTGGTACGATTAGTATTATGGGGGAGAGGGGGACCGAAAAGTGTAATGTCGTTTTTTTTTTAAAGTAATACTAAACGCACCACGACTAATCAAACGGTTGTATCCTGTAATTTGTAATGATGTGATATGTTACGTTAATTGGTGATTTTTTGTTACATTTTTCCATTGACAATATTAACAAAAATATATTATTAAAATGTCACAACGTCAACCAAATTACTTTATAAAGAATAAACAAAAATTACGATTAGATTTATATTTTGTAATAGTACTCAGTAGTTTTATTAAATATGCAATAAGCTGATAAATAAATAATTAATAAAATATATATTGAACATATACAGAAAACGACATTACTTTTCAGTTCCCCATAATATTAATTTGCATTCTTACGTTTATTCTTGTCAACGTTTTACGATAATAATAGATACAAATACTTTTACAGAGAGAAATAGAAAGAGAGAGAGAGAGAGACATACACACACACGCATAGATATAACAATCGATTCAATTACAACAATTTCAAATGATATTCAACAATTTTACATAAAAATTTGAAATATAACGTTTCGAAGAATAAATGATAAAACCAGTAGTTTGTTTGATGTCGAGTACAAACAGGTAGAAGAACTTCATTAATTAAATCCTAACGCGTCTGTGTGAGAAAAAGAAAAAAGAGAATACACACACACACACACATACATATATATATACATTATGCGAACGAGAGAAAGAGAAAAAAAGATAGAGAAATAAAGAAGAAGAAGAAGAAGAAGAAGGAAGAGAGAAAGTGAGACACAGCTGTTGGAGAAAGGAACGGGATCCTTCGAGCTCTGTGTGGTGGTCCCAGGAATTTTCCAGGACCGTTTCCCCGGTAACATCCCCCATGGATCTTCGATCTCGGCCTCTTGCTCCGGTTCTCTTGTTTTCTCGCTTTACCCTTTTCCCTCCTCTTAACTTTTACACCGTCGTAGTAATAGTCGTCGTGGTAGTACTTCTCTTCTTCTCATTATTATTATTATTATTATTATTATTATTATCATTATTATTATTATTATATTATTATTATTATTATCCATGCTAGGAGCAGACGTTATTACAATTGGAAAACGAACGAGTAGTAATACTACCCTACACTGTGTGCAACCTGGTGTAATTTGAACGAAATTAATCCTAAAGGTTGGATACTCTCTCTCTCTCACTCTCTCACTCGTATTATTCGCAGAAAAGCAGAGAGAAGAATAGCTCCCGACTAACCCCATATATCTGTCTCACTCTCTCTCTCTCTTTCTTATACGCCCACGATTCGTTCCTCATCCCCCCTGCCCATTTCTCCCCTCATCCCCCCTACCCATTTCTCCCTTTATCCCCCTAACCAACCGACCCGGAGAGAACGATGGCAAAATCCTATTACGATGAACGGATTACTCAGAAGAGGCGGTGGTCGCATCGATCTAGCGAAGACGCTTCGTGTGTGCAACGTTTTCACCACCACGACAAACCCCTTGCCTTCCCACTTTCTCTGTATGACCCCACCCCTTTCCTCCTCCTTCTTCTCCCCCAACTGCTGCCGCCACTACTTTTACTTAAACCATCCCCCTAAACTCTAACAACTTCGACTTCTCACCTTACGGCAAATCGAAAAGTTCTGTTCCTGTCCTGTTCTCTCTTTGCTTGGACAAGCAACCGATAATCGGTCATCTAAATATTCTGACGATATAAGTTTGACATTTTCCCTTCCCCTTCCCCCATGAAAAACGAATTTGTTATCACGTTATCGTACATTTTGTTTGGTAATGTTAAAAAATGAAAGAACGTACGTGTGTCTCCTTCTACGAGTGATCAAAGTGAAACTCGTGTTATCGTGCGTGGAAAATAATAAATTGATTTATTATATACCGTTTAACTTGAAAACTTTATTAATAAAAAGTGAATTAAACTAATACGAAAAAAACGTTTAAAGAAAACTATATACTGTAATTAAAGTTTCGTATAAATATTTTATCACCCCTTGTTTTTACTATTATATTTATAAATGTATTTTTTTTAGTATATCAGAATCAGTTTTTAATATTAACTTCAGACTTTGTTTTAAATGGAACAACAAAAAATTGAACAAAGACGTTTTGTTTAAATGAAATCCTTTTTTCCTCCCCCCACTTTCGACCGAAGTCAATTTCGAACCAAATGGATAAAGTCTAACCCCCGGTGCTTGTAAGATCACAAGCTGTGTGATTTCATTTCTTTTCTTTTTTTTTTTTTCTTTTTTATTTGTCTACCAGCACGAAACTAGGGATAACTTTTTGTTCTCGTTAAATTATACTTTTTACATGACGTACGGGGGAAAAGTAACTTTGCAATTAGTAGACGTAGAAAGTCATTGGAGAAATAAATTGTCGTAATCGTTCTCTACCATAGTTACTAATTCTACTTATATTCTACACCTCGGACTTTTACCTACATTGTTAATCAAGGTAACAAAACGTGGATTAATCATTTTCATCGAAACTTTGAAGCCTTCCTATTAACAACTAACGCAAAAGTGTTGAAAATTAATATACAACGTTTTTGATTTACATTAAGAGGATGGGATGACGACTAATTATGATAATAATTTACGATCAACAAGTATTTCGAAATATTTGTCAATATAATAAAATGTCAATATAATAAATAAATAAATAAATAAATAAATAAATAATTTGTTAATACAATAAATTGTAATATTTTTCATTATTTCTTAATATAAAATCTGCGTTAATATTTGTTCATTATTTATAATGGAAAATCTATCCAAAAATATTCATTTTAAAATAATCATTTTTTTTTTTAGAAATAAAATATACTTTCCTATAATGTAATAGGAAAAAATCGTAATAGTAATAAACAAAAATAGTAATCTCTGTTAAAAAATGGTATCCAAGTGTGCGTTTTGTTATTGTCCGTTTTGTTTAATGTGAAATGAAGCTTTTTCTTCTTTTTCTTTTTCTTTCTTCCTTTTTTTTTTTTTTTTATTTTAATTTATAACCGGTAACAGCCCTTTTGGCGCAGTAAGCTGACGTAACATATTTATTTTACCGCTTGACCCACGACCGAACGTTATGCTTTTCAAGAGCTACGAAATAGCGACCATTTACGTGTACGTTTTATTCAACGTATATTGTACCTATACGTATACGTCATCCTTTTTTATTTTTCCCCCTTTATTTTTGTTTATTTCGACTGGAAAAAATCTCAACGAACGTGTCGCGCGGTGCAGTTTGTTTACCCTTTGATCAATTTTTCTCTCATCATACGATCAAATAAAACGATTCTCGAACGAAATTAAAGAAAAACATTTAACGTTATTTTTCGTATACAGAGTAACCCTCCGTATAATAATATTCGTTTATTAATTATCATTAAATATTTTATTAATTATAATATTAAAATCAATTAAATATTAACGTTGTAAATAAATATGACTCTTTAGATTGCACTATAAGTAAAATTTCAAATTATATATCTCAAAATATATACATATATATACAAAAATAATATTAACATAAGTAAAACAACATAAATAAAACGTTAATATTATTTCAATAAGTACCGTATATATATATATAACATACCTATTACAATTAATAAAGTAACGATAAACGTTGAAATAATTTCGTGAATTATTGTTACTTAAAAAAAAAAAAATAAAATAATCTCTTAAAAAAGTATAATAAATTTCGTTTTAAAGTTTGCACACGTAATCCTTAAAGATATATAGAGAAAATTTATTTTGTCAGAGGGGGAAAAATTTAGAGAGAAAAAAAAAATAAAAAAAAAAAGAAGAAGAAGAAGAAGAAACACTTTGGTTTATGTTTCTCTTATAACAAAGCCGAGAATTATCTTATTGTTTATAGGAAAAGCCGGTGCAGTAGACAGATCGTGCGTGTCGTTTCATAAAGTTTCGACCGCACTTACGATATCCAGCTGCGAAATGCAATGCAATATAGCACCTTCGTTTCCCAGGACGATACTGGGAAAGGCGAGGAAAGGAAAGGAAGGGGGAGGAGGGGTATGGACCAATCCGAGATACTGGAGAAACATCAACGCTATACCACCAAGGAATCCTACCCCCCATGCACTGTGGCATTGCGACTTAGAAACTCGTAAAAGCGTTTATACCGTACTACCTATTTTCACCTATCCTCTTATTCTCGTTCCTATCTTTCGAATGTTTCCCTTTTTCTTCTCTTTCTATTTTTTTTTTGAATCTAAAGGTGCAACAACTTTATTTAAATTTCATTTTTCGACAAATGGAACGAACCAACGAGTATTATACTTTTTTTTATTTCGTTTTTTTATTTTGTTGGGTCGAAAATTAATAAAGTTTTCAACGTTTACATTGTTAAAACGAAATATCGTCTATGCTCAAACGAAATCCTATAGCTTTGCCACTTAATTACTTTTTTTAACATTAATAAAATAAATTTATATATGTGCTCATAATTATGAGAGTGGTCTAAATTAAAATTAAAAAGAAAATGAATTTATTAGTTATTTCACACCACGTTATTTTAAATTAAATTAATTCGATGTAATTTTTAATATTATATAGAATTCATTTAATGTTCAAATGTAATCCTTTAAATATCTCGAAACAAAAAATACATGACTTTCATAATTATGAGCACATATATATAAATAAAGATAAGAATTACATACATTTTTATATTTTTGCGATAAGAAAATTACTTTAACGAATTTATTAGCCATTGTTCGATATAAAAAAAAAAAGACAAAGCATCAATAATATTGTAATATATATATGCTACGATTGTATTAACAAAAAATCAGATTTTTTTCTGAAATCAAATTTTTTCTCATTAAAAAACTTGTTCGACGAATAATAACACGGAATATTATAAGTGTTGGTTGGTAGACTTTTGATTGAACAGGGATGATATTTTATTCCTCTCTATATTCCCTCTCGTATTCTCTTTATTTGATTCTTTAGAAAAAATAAAATTATTTCGAACGATAAAATGATTGAAATTATTATTATTATTATCATTATTATTATTATTATTATGTAAACGCAAAAGGTGAAAATAAGTTAAAAGGAAAATTAGTATTAACGTGTCATTCGGCAAATTAAAACGTTAAACCACACATATCCACCAGTCGATAGTTATCATCGTTTAATATTAACCGCACGAAAGCACTTTATCCAAAATTACTCGAACGAATGAACGAACGAACAACGTATGCATGTGTGTACGTAAACATCGAAAGTTTCTTTCTCGACACAAGTTTCCAATCATATTATAGAATCGTCACGTTTAACGAATATTATATTAAGCCAACATAAACGAAAGATATATCAAAAAAAACAAAAAAAAAGTAAACGATTGAATTTTCGAATGATCCTCATAAATTGATTAAATACGACAAGTCAAATTGTTCTGATTTACATTCAATTTAAAATCAAACAATTCGTACTTTTAATGGTTTAATATATTTCTAATAAACATTTTTTTGTTTTCGAATTAACTAAATTAAAACAAAACATCAAAAATAAATAGGCTAATGTAACGATAATATATTTCAAATAAATTATAAATAATAATAATAATAATAATAATAATATAATATTACATGATTAATAATAGTATATTTTATAATAAAATGAGTAATGAAAGAGTTATTAGACTATTTTTTGTGAGCTCGAAAATATGGTACACGATTTCGTGTTGAATAATTTTGATTACACGTTAAATGTAAATTTTGTTAAATGAATTACACATACGTTTGTTAAGATTAATAAACGAGCTATTTGTTAAAATCAATAACCGTTATGATTGTTTAATAAATAAACGAGATATAATAAAAGCACAGAATTGGTTCATACATTAGTACTTGATATCGTAGATATTAAACTAACACATTTTTAATAATAATATTATTATTATCACGTATACGAGAATACGTAGGAAATAATTTTCTAAAGTTCCTCTTTCTTTACAGCTGGAATTTCATTTCCGTTTACATTAAACGCCAAAGAGTGTGCAATTAATTAACGATAACATCCAATGAGGAGAAGTAAATATAATATAATCGGTTATAAAATTCCTGTTCTCGATTTAAGTTGTAAGAAGGGGCTCTCGTATTCCAGATTAAAAAGCTATGATTGAAAAGCCAGACGATATCAGAAAGAAATTGATTTTTCCTCGTTGAAAAGATTCCGAAACCAATAGGACAATACACATATATATTTATTTACATATATATATATATATATACGTTCGGCTTTTCAAGTTTTTCGAAGGAAAAGTTTAACGAGGATGAAAAATGTACGGAAAATAAAAAACGAGAAACTGTTAGTCGAATTTGAATGAAGTCTAGTCTTATTTGATTTTTTGTTTTTTTTTTTTTTCATATTTCTTTCGTCTAAATAATATGACGTTCTTATTTTTAAGAGTTTATTCATTTTTTTTCTAAACGAGTTAACAATTTGTACCGTCAAGTTCTAACGATCGATTTGTTACTTGATTGCTATTAAACAATTTATTGCTGATCACTCGTGTACATTTATCGATTTCCTTTAATTACACTCAATTCTCGTATACAACATGGTTGTTACGTGTTGTTAAGCAAAACCCAGAAGTAATACAAATAAGGGAAAATGAAATTCCAGATATATGAGAACTGTTCAAATTAATTAAGTTCGCGTTATCACGATGTAACATTTTTCAAAGTTAATATGTTTTAAGAGGCTTTAATGTAAATATATAAAATAGTGTATTGTTTGAATATTTATCAGAGTACTTTGATATGAGCAACACATTTCATATTATATCTTATGGATAATATATTGTATATTGTTAATATTATTTATTAATCAAAATTTTGTACACCTATATCTTTACGATAATCTACACGATTATTTCATAAATATAATAATTAATTAATTAACTTTGACGAGATCTATTTTGAAAATTGTTTCGCAAAAATTTCAACGATTATAAGTATACTCGTCAAATCGTGTCAAATTGCACACGTAACTGTTCAAATATTGAATTAAATTCTAATCAAAAAATCAACATTTTATTTATTTATCAAAATATGTTATTTTATTACCAACATTTTATTCAACTATTAATAAATTTTGTTAAATAGTTTACTTAGAAAAATGATTAGCTAGAAATTTAATCTGTTGTTGTTGTTGTTGAATGATATTGAGTAAATGCAAGGTACAATAAATATTGTAGCAAATAGAATAATTAAACAAAAATAACAAGATTTTCAACGATTATACGAAAAGAAATAAAGAAATCTGAAAAATATTGAATGACTTTCTATACATATATATATAATATAATAATTCCTAATTAAAAAAGAAAAAATAAAGTTAAGCAACACGCGAAAATAAAACAAAAAAAAACCAAAAATGGAATTCTCGAAGAATATCGAAATGATTTTCTCTATTTTAGATAAAAAAAAATATCCATATTTTCTACCTTAGAAAATAAAGAGGTACTTCGATCGTTTTATAGGAGTATAAAGAAAAGAAAAGAAAAGGAAAGGAAAAGAAAAGGGTTAAAGAAAAAGAGATTGAGAGAGAGAGAGAGAGTGAGAGAGAGGTGGGAAGTGGGGGTGGGATAGGAGTGAGAGAATAAATCTAATACCATAAAATATACACCCACGTTTGGAGAAAGAGTCAGTTGTCGATCGATGAAACGTTTCAGGGCATACCAAAGTAGCCCCCCTGCATGTCTTACTTCACTTTTATTCCCTTTTTTTTTTTCGATTCTGTCCGACAAAAATGAGTTCGAACAAAAATGGATGCTGCCATTGAAAGTATTTTCCCTGCCTCTCTCCCTCCCACCCTCCCTTTGAGAAAAGGAAAAGAATTTTTCGGATAAAATTGACTTACCTAGTATCTACGTAAAGGGTAGTGGGAGGGGGGGGGGTATATAGGCAAAGTTCAATCGTGATGAAAACGTACGTGGAAAAATCTCGGATAACTATACTTTTTTCTATTTCTTTTTTTTCGTTCTTCGAGACGAACGAATGATAGAACCGGAGATCAAAAAGAAACGAAGCGAAAGAGAAAAAGAAAGAGAATTAAAAAAAAAAGAAAAAAGAAGAGTTTGCATTGTGAAATCCAACAAAACCCGATGGCAAATCGTCGAAGATAGTTGGGTGACCTGGCCATCAGCCAAGTTCCATACTGTATCGAGTTTTTACCCTCTCGAAAATAACGGTATCAGCTAATAAATGCAATCCTGCCCTCCCCCTCCCCTCCCTCACCTTTAACTCGTTTTTTCTCCTCCTCTCTCTCACTCTTGATCTTTCGATAGAAGGTAAATCGTTCTTTGGCCTGTTTCGCGTGCGGCAAACCGAAGTTAAACACGAGCTAAATCTTCTAATCAGTTTTTTTTTTCCTTCTTCTTTTCGTAACAATTTATATCTTCGATAATTTAGAACTTATTCATTTCTTTTATGTATACACTAAACACTATTTCGATTAAATATTTAATTTTAATTATTCGTCTATTATCTTCGACGTTCTCTGATAAATTAATCTTGTTGTCCAAGTTAAAATTTTATAAGTGGTATCATTCAATTTATTCAAGTCCCGTATTGTAATAAAAAAGAAATTCGTAGAAATAATAATGGGGGTGGAGGAGGTGGGTGGGGGGGAGTTGTACACGGCGACGACACGATAGCAATCACGGAGAATAAAAAATGCTTGTTCGGGAATTTTGTTGTATCACACGAAAGCAATTAGTTTAGGGATATATATTTCTCTCTCTCTCACTCTTTCTACATTCTCAAATCTGTACCGAGAGAGAGAGAGAGAGAGAGAGAAAGAGAATTCGAAGAGATGAAGCTACGAGATGGCAGACGTTCGGATACGACGAGGTTGTCATTTAATTTGTATTTAAATTGAGTTCGAACTATCGTTTTACTCTATTTCGTGACCCACTCGTTCGCACGCACACTCACTCACTCACTCACTCACTCACTAACTTACTTACTTACTAACAGCACGTTACTCAACACTAACTCACTCTCGTTTTTCATTCTCCTTTTTTTTTTTTTTTTGGAACGAAACGACTGACGCAAAGTACCTAACGAAAAGGGGGTGAGTGAGGGTGGGAAGGAGAGAAGGATACGTTTATGCCAATTGACTTTCAATGAGAATCGGTTCGAGTTGTAGCCGATAAAAAAGAAAAAGAAGAAAATAAAAAGAACGAAAAAGAATGAGAGAGCGAGAGTGAGATAGATAGATGAAAGAAACCTACGAAAGGAGTAAAGAAATAATAATAACAACAACAACAACAACAACAAAAAGAAATAAAAACCTAATGATAAAACTAAAACGCCTATCGAGTAGTATGTTTGTCCTGCATTATTAATAACGAATCGCGATTCGTCCGGACCTTCTTATTGACTTTAATCAAAATCTTAATATCACGCGAGTGTTCATTCTTTCTTTATTTAGTTTTCTTCTTTCTTTCTTTCTTTCTTTCTTCTTCGCGTTTATTTCCATTCTTTGGCAATAAGTCAGAGACGCGCGTGTTATAAAAGCACACCATCATCCCATACATAGACGTATATACACGAATATAATACTTTACATGTATAATACAAAACGTATGAACGTATGTTGTACGTACATACAATAAATACGTATGCCAAGGCATACGTTTTCATTATCACAGTACTCGACTCTTGTTCACCGTCATAAAGCAGTCACGAAAGGCTCGCATTCTGCTTTTACGAACATAAAGAGGTCGGGGGGTAGGAAGGAAGGGAGAAAGGGAAAGGGGTACACGGGGGTGGTACACGTAGTTATTACTCGAGCACAATTAAAACACCGTCGGCCTCGATTAAATTCCTCTTTCCCTTTCGGCAGAGGGTGGGGGTGGGGGAGGGGGAGGGGGAGAAGGAGACGTTAATTAAACGGTAATTAACGAGAGAAATGGCGTTGATCAACGCGTTTACAAAGCATCGTGCTAGCTTACGACAAAACGACATTAGTACTTTTAGTCATCCTTCTTCTCCTCCTCCTCTTCTTCTTCTTCTTCTTCTTCTTACTTTTCCACCTCCCCATGCTACTCAATTTTTGTCACCGAACCTTTGCGAACATTTTATCCTCGTAATACGAATGAAATCTATTCCGTATCACGTTAAATCGGATAGAAATATATTTATTTTCTTTCGAAGAATTGTTTCTTTCTTTTTTCTTTTATTTTTTTTTTTATAACATAAAAATCGAACGATCACCACACGACGTCGAGAAAGAATACGTATTTACGAATAAATATATTCGATAGATTTTTACGAAAAACAACGAAAAGAGAAATGTTTAAAATACAATCTGTTGCCGAGTGCATTAACGTGCATTAAAGTGCATTGTCGTTTTGAATAAGATCTTCTCGAGCTTAGCAACATTGTATCTCTTCAGTCATTCAGTTATTCAGTCAGTCAGTCAGTCAGTTTTGTTTTTTTTCGTCAATCGTTGCGTTTTAAATGGCCCGAAATGAATTTGACGCTCGCACGATTGTATCCACACTCGTCGAACGTTGGTGGCTGCATCATAGTAGCAGGAGAGTAAATTGCATTCAGAGTAAATTTCGGTATCAGTTTCCCGTTCCGAGCTTCGTTTCGTTACGAAATAGAGTTGGATAGATAGATAAAGATAGAAAGAGAGATACGAGAGACATTTCGTTATCGTTTCACGATACGATAAAACAATTATATTTATGTTCCCCGTAAAACCGACTAGTCTATTCATTTTTTGTGTGTTTTCTTTTTTTTTTTTTTATAACATACACGAATACACTACCACGATAGTTTCTTTTCATAAGGTTTCAACGTTCCAATTACTAGGTAACCGAATGATATAACTATTTATTTATACCACAGCAAGGGATCGTTCGAGAGAGTTAGTAAAAAAATAAATAAAACCGAAGATACGTTTCCTTTTAAATAATCTAATACTAATGATACTCTGTATAATATATAAAGACGTATAAAATACAACATACGATAGTTATGTATTTTTTAAATCGATGCATGTCGCACAGGGAATCAAACATTTAATACCATGTAAGAACTTCTTACAAAATATTACGTAAATAAGTAATACCTGTATAATATACGTATGTAACAACATGTGTTCTGTGTATCGATAGATTAATCTTTTGGTCCTTTACGAATGAACAAGAGAAAGGAAAGGAAAGAAAAGTAGTAGTAGTTCTCTCTATATCGAACCCGTATATACGTATGTACACATACACATACACATATATATCAGAGATCAGGATACTACAAAAGCACCTATCGTGTTCATGGCTTTTCGTTCGATTCAAACGAATCCTACCTATGTGCTTCGTAAATGCCTCGTGAAAAGCACCGATCGTTCGTTTCCTACTCCCCCTCTCTCCCACCCTTCCCCTACCTCCTCCCCATTCGATATCCCTTTTGTCTTTTATCAAATGTACCAGGATTTATCTCGATGCCAATAGTATTTAGGTATGTACTGCTATAGTAGAATGATTGCATGCTAGCGTAATGGTATACAGGTGTACATTAAAGATGCATTAGTTTTCGATGGAGTGTATGTATGTGTGAGAGAGAGAGAGAGAGAGAGAGAGAGAGAGAATGTATGTGTGTGTATGTGTGTGTGTGAAGAGAACGATGATGGCACTCGACGGACGAGGCCGACGTTCCAATTTGATCCGTGGTGATATTCACCATAGAGAAGAACATAGAGATATATATATAGTACAAAATATATATATATATATATATATGTACATATATATTTTGCACTAGGCTACGACTACGACTACGACTACGACGACGACGACGACGACGAGGACGAAGCCGCGATGTCCGGAGACCCTGTTATACAGGAAATATAATTACATAGTACGAACCCATAAAGCTGTTATATATATGTATGTATGCATGTACGTACGTATGTATGTATTAATATTACCTTCTACTTGTACGAATAATTAACCTACGTTCAAATGTATCCCTATAAGCGATACAAAATTACTGCAAAGCATCTCCCATTTGCACCATATGTATATTTAATATGTACAATCTATAAATTAGATATTTTCAACATATTATATATTTAATCTTGATATTTCTTTGAAGTTATTTCTTCGAAAAGTATAAATATTTTGATCTGTTTGATCTCAGTATATTTCTTCATTAATGGTATTGGAAAAATAAATGATTACAGCATCTTATTCATAACGAATTCATTTTATAGATCTTGCGAAGAGATACGAATATTTTATCGAAATATCATTCAATATCGAACAGCAGTTCCATCGTATACGACAAATAGAAAAATCATGGGTATTAGTTTGGCACGAATAAATTATACTTAAAATAAAATTCTTCCCAAAAAATGGAGATAAATAATGAATAGATCATTTTGAAATCACATTTGATCAATACTCTATTATATCGTACAATCGTATTCGTTTCATTAAACATTGATATTATTTCGTTACAAATATTAATCACCATAGAACAAATTATTCTAACGAAAATATTAATTACCTTTTTCGTATAAAAGATATTTTATCATAAATACGAAAATAATTGATTAAAAATATTGGATATCGATGATGTTGGAAAATAATGATCCATGTAAATAATCAATGAAATAAAAAAATTAAAAAGATATATATATATATATTATATCGAATGCAAATGATTCCTCATTCGTATCTTGTTTAGTATGATGATCGAGTTACATTTTCATCAAAGTCGATAACCTACTATACCCATTGCCAGTTCGTTTGGCAAACTGCAAGCTTTAACGCGCCCGTTGCCATTTAGTAATTGAATGGTACATCTCTCCTTTTGCAACGGGCACACATTTAGTAGTACAATACGCTCCATCGGTGAGATCTTCTTCCCTATGCTATTATCTCGGAATCCCGCAATACCGGTCTCTCTAAACGATACTCTACCAACTCTGCAGACTGCTGAATATTCCATATAAAGTTGTTCTTAAATATTCAAGGCCACCGCCATTTTCGGGGATAACAATAGCCCAAATGGGTTTATGCTATTCTATTTTCCATTTCTTTTCTTCATACGTGTGTATGTATACTCGAGTTTTCTTTTTTTCTTTTTTTTTCTCTAAAATCTACGAATACGAGTCTATTCATCTAATATCATTCATCTCGAGAATCTAATTTCAAATTATTATTATTATTTATATTTATATTTAATAATTTATATGTTTTTTCTTCACGAATTTCAGTCAGAATTTTATTTGCAATCGTAATAATATCAATAATATATTGTGGATACGAATTTGAAGTTGGTATTCGCGAAGTTCGATAATTTTTAAATTTATTTCCACTTACAAACAAAAAAATATTATCGATTATCTCAATGAGATATTATATATTATTATAGAATAAAAATTGTAACGACACACATATTGCAGCAACGGATAATTAAATTAAAATTAATAATAATAAAAGAAAAAGAATATCTCTCGATAGTTCGGTATGCGACGTTCAAAGTCCAGCATTTTTTTATGGAAGGGTTCGATAAAATAAAATTAAAAAAAAGAAAAAAAAAAGAAAAAACCATAAAAAAGAAATTAAAAGGCTTCTCTTTTTTCTTTTTCTTTTTATCTCTTTTCGTTTAATGATATATGAAAACGTTGATCATCGCATGAACATACATACACTTCTAGGTACAATCTTCATGTTAGTAACGATTTCGAGTAAGAACGAGATGAGACCTAACGTTTGAAAGATTATGCAGATTTTACGATCAATAATCAGTGTCGGTTCACTCTCACGAGCAAGAAAGAGGATCATATTACGTATATAACGAGATGCTGGTATATGCATTACCATAACCTTAAAGGTGGCTCTATTACGGCCGGTTATTACGAATAATCGCGTTAACTGCCTGCCGCGGACTGATTCTTCTCTTTCTCTCTCTTTCTCTCTCTTTTCTTTTACTTATTATTTTCCGATATTTCGTCGTTGTGCAAAAAAAAAAAAAAAAAAAAAAGGAAGAATAAGTATTGCTACTCGGCGTCCCCGATAGGTATATAAATTTTTCCTATAATTTATTGAACGTTCCTATAGTGGTACTTAATTGCATCGATCGTTGCCATAATAATAATAATAATTACGAAAAATCATAATAAAATTTCAACGAACGTCATTATTCGAAGTAGAATGAGATAGGAATGAACATTTTGTATTTTAATAAAAGGAAATTACATACGCGTGGATCATTGTAATCGGATTTTTTGTGGTTCGTTTGAATGTTATGAAAAAAAAACTGGTTGAATCGTGATTTAAACAAAAAGATTGAAAAGAAATCTCGTGCGTTTCGCGTAGTCTCGGAAGTGAAAGGAAAGAGAGAAAGAAGAGAGAGAATCAAGGAAAAAAGAAACTTATCGTTATTTAACCCGTATGCGGTTGTTCCGATCTGACTTTCAGCGAGTAAAACTCTTCTCTGTAGTTAAATACAACCCGTGCATATATATATATATATGTATATCGGTGAGTAGGGAAAAAAAGAAGAGACACGGAAACGTTTCGACGTTTTCCGAGCGAGTATTTTCTCTAGCGATAGCATTAAAAAAGTTTTCAAGGGGGGTTAACGACGACGATTCAACCCCTATGTCGAAAAAGTCAAAAATATTCACGCCCGTTCAACACCGACATTCACCACCAACCCGCCCCCAACCCCGCGCGTGTGTGTGTGTGTTTGTGTCGCGAACTCTGACGCACTTTTCTCACTTTTCGCGTAGGTGGTAAAAAAAATTTTCCCCGTAGAAAAAGAACCCACCTCTTCGCCCTTCGCCCTTCCTTTTTTCCTCCTTGAAAATTTATCCCAAGTTGTATTTATTATATCTAATACGTTTTACGTATACACAGAGTATACGTCAAAATAAATATATGTGTAAATTATTTATTTATATATATATTATAAATTTTTTGATAACGTATTTTCAATAGAAACATTTTATTCGAGATTATCGTATAAGAAATTCGAGAAATAAATCTTCGCAACAAACGAAACAAACTTGTATCACGTAAAATAAATAATCGCATCGTATATGTAATACATATATTATATTCTTCTTTTTTTTTTGTTTTTTGTTTAAATATAATAATGACAAAATAAAAAGCCTTGACTTACTCTTATGCTTCGAACTGCTTTTCCATAAGCCTCTGAAGAACGACATCCCAGCGATATTAACGTCGAACCAAACTTTAGCGCGATCCTTCTTCAACGAATCCGTATGACGATAACGTTTGTTTTTTCAAAAACCAACTTTGTTTTCTAAATATGCTTTTTCAACCTTTTTATATATGTTTAATATAAAAAACAGGAGAAACTAAATTGTGCGTGGCTCGTTTCGAAAGAGTCAAAACACTCGCGCGACAGTGATGGTGGTGATGGTTGGTGGTGATGGTTGGTGGTGATGATGATGATGATGGGGGAAAGAAGTAGAAGAAGAAGAAGAAGAAGAAAAGAAAAGTAGTCGAATAACACACACTCGTTTTTATGCCGTACCCCCCGTTTTTATCGATTTTTTTGTTCCCTTCGTATATTAGAGATCTATCCTCCAATCCGTTTCCCCGACGAGACGAATGAAAAAAATAACGCGTTGTTAGCCATTAGAATTAGAATATTATATCGAGAGAGAGAGAAAAGAAGAATAAGAATAAGAAGAAGAAAAAAGAAGAAGAAAAGGAAAGAAAATTTCTTTGCGAGACGGGTGTGTGTGGGGCGGGGTTAAAAAAAATAATTAAAACTACTGAACGGGGTTAAAAAAAAATGAAAGTTTCGTAAGCGCGGATCGGTATAATAATACGTGTTGCCTTGAAGGCGGTACGCCACGATATGAGAAATTCGCAGCAGCAGCAGCAGCAGCAGCAGCAACAGCAGCAGCAGCAGCACGTCGTCGTCGTCCACTGGCGCGTCCTTCTCTGGCGCATCCAGTTTATTCCGCTCCCCTAACTGGTACATGCGCATATCTCGGCTCGCACACTTCCCAGAGATTCCGGTTCCGCTTCCTAACCGAATCCGGTCGAAAGGATAAAGATTACTTTTTTCTTTTTCTCTTTCTTTTTCTTTTTCTATTTTTTTCCGTTATTCCGATTGTCTAAAAAATGTTTATCCTTCCTTCGTCAACGAAAACGAATTAATGTTAATGATAATGCACTCCCACGTGATTTTTCTTTTTATTTAATTTTAGCATGCAATTATGACGTGGATAAATTAAAGAGTATTTTCAATTTTTAAATATATAGCATTATGAGTATTTTTAAAGTAACCTAGGTTTATTCTAATATTTTTTTTTATTCATCGTAATAATATTTACTCTGTATAAGTAATCTAACCATCTAACTGGAAAATTAAGCATAAAAACATTTCACGGGAAAAATATGAAAAATTTAAGATGATTAATAGACGTTACAATTTTTTCTCAATTTTTTTAATAGACTAATAATTCTAAATGTTTCAATTAAATATAAAAGGAGGTACATTTGTTTACAAATTATATAGGTCAAATTATCGATTTATATGGGTCAGTAGTAGAAGTAAACGTTGACCAAAGTTTTTACTTTTTTGTCCTTCTAGATTTCAAGTACATATACGCTCAAATATCGACAAAAAATGATTGCTTATATAAAAACAAAACTCATTGAAAATCTTAACACCGAACTAAAGAACAATTTCAATAGTTACAATCTCGCTCTCGCTCTCTCTCTCTCTCTCTCTTAGAGTAATATTTTCCCTTTTTATTTTCTTTTTTTCGTATAAATGAAAACTTATCTTCTCTCCCGAGGGGCAAAAGTTTTCCACGATAAAAGCATACTTTGCGGAAAATGCACTGCATCACACCGTGACTCGTTTTTCAGTATAACGCGCGTTATTAGAATACTTAAGGAGGGAGTTAGAACAAAATATCGTCTTTTCCTTGTAGCAACCTTCCCTTACCTATACCCCCATACCCCTTCTTCTACTTTACTCTCAACTAGGATCTTCTTCTATGGGAAGCTTTGCGAAGAAATTGATATGTAGACAGCGTTTTCCTTAACTCCCATCCTCTCCCCCCCCCGGTCGGAGACTTGTCGTGAGTGGAAAGCTTTACCACCTAATTTCATGGGAAGATGCCCTTCCTTCCGTAAACTTGCTAGTAAAGTCGAACTTGGACGGATAATCTCGTAGAAGTTAACGATCTCTGAGTAAGAGAGTGAATAAGAGAGTGAGCAAGAGAGTGAAAGAGAAAAGGGATGGAAAAAAAAGGGGGCAGGGGGAATAGTCTGATTCGATTTAACGGGACTTCCAGCTTCATTGGTCTCTCTCTCTCTCTTTTTCTTTTTCTTTTGCCTCGACTTTCAAGTTGGATATACGAAGGACCGTGGAAAGAAAAAAAGAAAAAAAAATATGCAAACAACGTAAAGGAGCCGAGCGTCCGACATAATTCGATGCAATTATCGTCGATCCAATTACGAAAGAAGAAGAAGAAGAAGAAGAATAAGAAGAAGAAGAAAAAAAATGAAAACGTTTGTATAAGTTCTTTTAAACGATCTATATCTACCTTTTACATCCTTAACTTTTTTCTGTCTACCGTCAGAAGGGAATAAGGATATAATTTGAAAGATCCGATGAGACAAGATTATTACAGATAATTATTATGACCGATAGTTTGAATATCTTTTGACAAAAAAATAAAGGAAAAGGATAATAGACTAAGACGTCTCAGGATGATGAATCTCAGCGTTCGTTTTATCTTTCCTTCACCCTTCGTTTATTATTCAACGAGTAGGGTAGAATAGGGTAGGGGTAGGGTAGCTAGTTTAGCATCGTTGAAGGAGTCGATGGTAATTTATCGGATCGCGACCCTTTAAACCGATAGATAGACAGTACCGTGACGAGAACGTCTTAAGGGTGAAAACGAGAGTCTAAAGTTCGATCATCGAAGTGCTCGATTATGCTCTCAATGTTTTAAGCATTTTCGATTGACTTTTAAACTTCGTCTACGTTGATTGTGATGATTGTGAAAATATAATATTATATAGGTTCATCCATCAACTATTAACACCTTAATATTTTCGTTGTTTGTTATAATATAGAAAAATGTTACATATACAAAATTTTATATGGCATGAAGAAGTACGTAAAGTAGTGTAAATATTCAATGGGATTTTTCTTTTTTAACATCTTGTATATATTGCTAAATTATTATTTATACTGAAATATTAATAATTATTTTACAAATAAATGTAATTCTATCATTTCTTAAGCATGATATCATTGATTTAATAAAATTAGATTATAGTTTTTTTTGTAAGAAAATCACGAACAAATAGAAATGTTGAATATTATATATATATTATTATTAATATCAAATCTTTTATTCGTTTGCTTTTATAATTTTTTGTTGAAAAACTCCTACTACCACTAAGTACTTCCGTCCAATCCAGATGAAAATTTGTATAATTGATTCGTATGCATTTCTAGATGCAGAAACTCCAACTTCACGTTTTCCTTTTCAACTATTTCTTTCTTTTGAACTTTTTCAAAGCCTCGTATAGTAAATATTTTCGCAAGTTAAGCAGTTGAAATTTTTCGTCGGATTCATGAAAAGCAAAGATTTATAGAAAATCTCATTTGGATTTATATCATGAAAGGGAGGTCTTTTGGAAAAATACCAAGTACACGGGATATATTGATACTCTTTAATATTAATAAAAATTTCTTCAAAAATATAATTCTCTCAAAGGATAATACGAAAATTGTAATAAAAATTTTCTTTGAAAAGACCAATATTTCCTTAACGTTCCTTCAATTCGTTTTCTCACCGATTATTCACCGTGATCGAGTTACTCGAGATTCTCCAACTCTCTCTCTCTCTCTCTCTCTCTCTCCCTCCTATTTCACGTTAAAACGAAACTGTTCCGTTTACCGCTTGAACCTGAAAAGGTTCACGTAAGAAACTTCTCGTAAAAGTAAGCATACAACTCACTCACTCTCGCTACGAAAGCAATTGGTGAGAAAAAAAGAAAAAAGAAATAGAGGAAATCGTTTATATATTCTCATTTTTAGAATCTCGTAAAACAATTATTGTCATTGAAAAAAAAAACGATATATACAAGATGATCGAAATAAAAGAATCCGAAATTCAAAGAACTTTTAATAATTACTCGCTAAATAAGAAATATAAAAAAAAAAAAAAACAGAAAACAAAAATGTCCTATCAATCATGAGTTTATCAACGTAATAATCGAAAATGATATTTTTCCGAGAACAAAATATCTTAATTAGAATTAAAATATTAGTAAATATTAATTAAAAATTGATTTTACAGTAAAAGGTTTTATTTTGAGGATCTGATCTGACAGTAATTTGTTCTTTGCGATCAATATTACGAAAATTTTAATTTTTCTAAACCTTTTTTTTTTTATATTTATATATCTATCAATCGTACTTCCACGATATTCTTTGATACAAAAGGAATTTTCTTCAAAGTGATATTAAACTAGGCTGAAGTATGATAGCATTTCATCTCAAATAATATCATCAAAGTTAGGTCTCGAGATCGACAAAGTTATAACAGACGAACGAATTTCGATCGAGTTTCTGAAACGTGAACGTCGCGTTGCATACAAACGCGTAAACTCGAGAACGTGAACGAACCATTTGAAGATATCTCATACCTGCGTGTTAGCTGTAACTTCGTTTGAAACGAACCTTCGTAACAGATATTCACGTGTAACCTTATGGGGATCATTTTTCTATCAATCGATCGATGAAATAACGGTGTAATTAAAACATTAAAATAGATTTCAAATACACTATCACTTTTCTCGTTTATTCAGATAAATCATTACTTGACTACTGTATACAGTTGAATCTGACTGAATAATCGTAGAGTTTACTACTTAACGTCTGACACGAAATAATAATACGATACTTATATAACTTTTTCAAATAAAATAAGATCAATTAAATATCTTCAGTGAAATGAAATAACAGATTCGATAAGAATATTACGATTTGTTTCATATTAAAAACAAAAAAAGAGAACATTGTTGAATTTCTTAAGTAACAAATTTAAAATGAAAATCTATTTTCTTAATACATTCGTTTTGAATGACGCAAATAGACGATCATTTGGATTCTTAATTTGAATACGAATGACGTATACGTACTTCATTAATATATTTAACGATTCTGTTTTAATAATAAAAATGTATACGAGAACATAAATAGTTGAATTATTTCCTGTTAAAAATGACGCAAAACGAATGTAAAATAAAAATATCTAACAAGAATAGAAATAGAAAAAGAACAAAAAAATTCAGTATTATTAAAGTATTAGATTTAATCTAATATTTTTATTCTCCTCTTTTACAGTCTCTTTGGAATTCACGTAACATGATTTTTGTCGTATTGTTTTTCCGAACGGGTCTCCAATCCATGTTACTAACCGTGTTCACACGTTGTTTGACTTTACAATTTAGAAAGTCGGCCTGGAACTATTGATCCAAGGTATATTATTGACCGAAAAAAAAAAAAGAATTCTACAATTTAATAAAATAATAAAATATTAAAAAGTTAAAAGAGAGAGAGAGAGAGAGAAATTTCTAACGAAGTAATAGAATAATCAAATTTTTCAAAAACAAAGGACGACGTTAAATCATTCCCTAAAACGAAAACGTATTAACGAATAAACTATTCTACGATTAAAAGAAGATATCGCATTATTACCTGATCAATTAAAAATTGACGAATGATTATAAATCATCCGAACGTATTATTTTTAAAAAAGAAAGAAACGAATAACTCGTTCGAATTTTCCTAAATCGAAACGAAATGCAAGAGAAGAGGGACAACATCGATAAGAAGGGACCTTGCTTTTGTACGTCAAAAAAAAAAAAAAGAAAAACAAATGCAGCTGGTAATTCAAGAAGGTGAGAGACGACGACGACGACGTTTTGATTCTTGCGAGTTGCACCTCGTTGCACGTGGAAAGAAGTGAGCCGATATCTTTACGCGCTATAGCCGGAGGGGAAGGACCGAAAAGAGGAAGAGAATTTCAAGAAGAAGAAGAAGAAGAAGAAGATGATGATGACGATGAAAGAAGAAAGAACAAGATGAAAGAAGAAAGAAGAAACCCGGAGTGGAGTTAACCGTTCGAAAGGAAAGTCTCGACGAGACTTGCATCAACCTAGCGAGCTGTGTTACGAGACTTGCTCCGGTTCTCTGCGAAGGTACGTGCGTGTAAGTAGTTGAAAATCGAACAGAGAAAGAGATAAAAAAAAAGAGAGAAAGAAAGAGAGAGAGAGAGAGAGAAAGGGACCCAATAAGAGTCCCCCATGAACCGAGTTGTTCTCTTCGTTTCTGCTATGGTTTTGTCTCGCATGCCACTCTTTCTTCTTATTCTCTATCTCTCTCTTACTTACACACACATAAACACACTCACATCATTTAAAATCCCATCGAATTTCTCCTTTACCTTTCTCTTCTTTTTCTTCCCCCTCCCATCAGTACCGTCTCTCTCTCTCTCTCTTTCTTTTTCTTTTCTTTTTCATTCTTCCTCCTTCATTCTTCTTCTTCTTCTTCTTCTTCTTCAACTCTTTATCTCTTCTTTTTGGTCACGCACACGCACACGCATACAAATATACATAAAAGAGTTTCGGCTAGCCTTGATCCAGTCTTACCAACCTCGACTTTTCAAGGGGCCTGGTTAGACCGAGCTCAGAAAAGAAAAAATAAAGTAGTAGTAACATTCTCGTCTACTTCGTCTACGTCGTCTACGTCATCATAGTCATCGTCGTCTGCGAGCTTTGAACCACAAAGTGCATCCTTCCATTAGAACGCGTGGTACTTCGTGACCAGCCGGCTGCAAGAACGAACAAATGGTACGCGTTTGTATTCTCAAGACTATACTACGATATGATATACCGTTCACGTTATCTTTTAACAATAATAATAATAATAATAATGATAATAATAATGAATTAATTGACTGCGAGGAAGAAAGCCTAATTATTAACACATTCGTGGACAGTCAAAATTTCAGTGAACTGCAAAAATATACAGGCTAATGAATCGGTTAAGCATTATTCTAATTGCATAATATAATTATAAAAATTTATATGGTTATATAATATTAAATAAATAATAATTGAAATTCTCTAACATTTGAATGCTATATATAACCATTCACGTGATTTTGAATCACAATGAAAATGAAATGCTATATCAAATTGCAGGATACAAAAATATTATATTATACAAGATAAAAAAGAAAAAGAAGAAATAAAATAAAATAAAATCAAATATAATTATTATTATTTCTGTAAATAATACTCGACTGTGAGTCTTCTTTAGAATTTTATAATGCTTCATAACACTATTAACGAGATCTATTTTTACTTAACAATTATAAAAAACTTACTTCTCTCTTGCAATAAAATTCATATCCATTTTTACAAGTCTATTAATACTAAAATATCTATATTATTTTCTTCGTAGATTGTAATTACAAGCGGAATAAGAATTATTTTTTTAAAAAATTGACGATAATGATGTACTCTTATATGACTCTCGTTGTATAATATTATGTTACACGGAAAATATTAGTTTTTATAATAGAAAATAAAAAATATGAATTTTCTCTTCTCACGTAAGAGGCAATTACCGTGAATAAAACGATCGAAGGATGGAAGAAATAGAAGAAGAAGAAGAAGAAGAAGAAGAAGAAGAAAAAAGGTCATTACACCGTCTGACGCATCTCGATACTTTCTCTCTTATTGTCTGTCTGCGGTACTTCGCATTCGACTTCAATTTTGCATCACGCAGACAACACTCGTTACACGATAATATCTCTAAACCATAGGTTTACCATTTGTTCCCTTAATTTTCTTCAAATTATCTCTCTTATAGAAATATATTAGAAAAACTTCTCGAAGTGAAAAGTGAAAAGGTCGTTTAAAAAAAAAATCGATTAACTTGTCACACGTACGATTGCAATATTCGTTTGAAAATGAACATATATAAATAAAAATGTTAATTGATATTCGCATAATTTGATATATCCACTTTTTCGTTGTTTCATTGGCTGATATAATATATATATTCTTTTTTATAAAAAAAAAAAAACGACGCGAAATTACTTAATTATCCGATACAAATCGACAAATTTAGATTAATACTACATATACATAAACTATAATGAAAGAAATACACAATCTAACTATTAAATCAATATTAAATAATAACCGTGATAAAAAGTCTCGCATTTATTAAATTTCCCATTAAAAAAAAATAATAATAATAATAATAATAACAATAATGAAATTCGATAAATTAACTTACGAGTTGTCCAGTACAGAAATAAGATATAATAAAAACCTATATAACTACTATAACTAACTGTTGATGACATGAAAAATTAGAAAAATAAATAGACAAAACATAGGTAAGTTAATAAATGATATATAACGATCGTAAGAAACTAAGAGAAGAGAAATAAGAGAAATAAGGAAGAAAAAAAAACATTTACGACCGTTAGGTTGTCGAGAACGATGCAGGTGATCGAGAGGAGTCCAAAGACTGTCGTCGCGTCGTGGTATCGGCTGATGCAACTACGTTGCAGTCTCTCGCGATGGAAAGGCACGCGAAAGAATTCAGGGTTGAAAGTGTGTAAGTATAACGAGTCCTCCTGCTGTCTGCTGTCGGGGAAGGCCGATTATCTTGCTCTTACGACGGAGAAAAGGCAACCGAGAGACAGACAGACAGACAGGCAGACAGAGAGGAGGAAAAAAAAGGAGGGAGGAAGGGGGAGGTGAATAGATGGGGGGAAGGGATAATTGGGCCGAATGCAAGTATAGGTCGGCTGATGTAAGAATCGACTCTCCATACGCGGCATTTCCTTCTTCGATCTCTCGGAAGTACGGTAAAAATGATCGATGACGATTTATCTGTGACTTTCGAAACGCGTTACCTTTCACGAATCGATCGACAGATCGACTTTTTATTCGACCCAAGCTCGAATTATTATTTCCTATGGGTATGAATTTTTGTATTCTACCGTATTGTTTTTTTGTTTGTTTCGTGTATCGCGAACGAAACATTTTCTCTCTCTCGTTAACAACGTAAAACCCGATGATGGTCGGATGATATTATATTTTTGTCGAAACGTTATTCAATTATAATTATACAAATGTTATATAATAAAATAAATGCGTTAACATTTTTATTATTTGAGAGAAACATCGCGAATTTAAGATCGATAGAAGGAAAACAAACGTATGTGTAAATTCTTTTTTTTCTTTCTTTTTATTTTCAAGAGGAAATATGAGAAATAATATGGAAAAGGTTTAACGGTCATGAAGACGAAATTAAAAGAGAGCGAAGAAAGAAAGAAAAAAGGCACGTCCACCTTTTGTTACCTTTTATAATAGTTAAGAGAAGCTTGGAAATACGGGCTGGCTCTCTCTGTCTCTCTCTCTCTCGAAAGCCACGAAGTAGTCATAAATCTAGCGGAAAAAGGGCCGCGGCAACGCGCTTTTTCGCTTTCGAGGAAAAAAGAACTTAGCGAAGGAGTAGGGAGGGAAAAAACGGGGGGAAGGAGAGAAAAAAAGCGTAGGAGAAAAAAAGAAGGAAAGGGGACGAAAAAGAAAAAGCTAACGTCTCTCGGCGGAAATCGAGTAATTTCTTTCGAAAAGCACACGGGGAAAAACTGACTCTACGAGGAATGCCATTTTTTTCTTTCCGTTTTATACACATTTTGTTTTCCTTTTCCTTCCTATTCTTTTTCTATTACTTTTTTTTACTTCTTCTTCTTCTTCTTCTTCTTCTTCTTTTTCTTTTTTCTTTTTCTTTTAGTTTGGAATAAATTTGAAAAAAAGTGTTTCTACTTTCAAACGAGCGAAGAAAATTTGCTGCCGCTAGCTAGCTAGCTGCAAAGCATCAAGTTTTGAAGAATTCGTCGCTCGATATGTCCAGAAGAAACTCCTTGCCTGCGCTGGTTTAAAACTTTAACGATCTCAAATTCTCGTTGGAAATCAATAATTACACCGTATTATAATATTCAATTGATGCACAAATCATTGAAGTTATTTAAACGATTAGATATTTAAAAAAAATCGACATTATTTTTGCACGAGATGAAAAAAAATATTTACACATGACGATGATATCTACGATCGAATTTTCGTACTTTCTCCTTAAAATAATTATATTACTATCGCTCTATCGCGTTATCAATTATTATCGCTTGCGATCAGTTTATTTTCTCGGGTTTTTCGGTAAAATGAAAAAAAATTTTATACAAACAAACAAAAAAAGAAATATTCGTATACTTCGTAGTATATGTATAAATGTATACGTACATATTATATATGCACATATATATACGAAACGATACGATAGAGTGATCGTATCATTTTATTCCGAGCGGACGAATCGCAAGGCAGACAACAAATCCAACAAGCGTGTAGTATCTCTGCACAGTAAAATCTCGCGTTATTTCCGCGTTCCGCGGATAAGTCGACGAGAAAAATGTAAAGCAAGTGTGAAGCGCGATTGCGATGTAGGATATCTCTTACCCTTCTCCCCTTCACCCCTTTTTTCCTTTTCTCTGCACTCCTCTCTCTCTCTCTCTCTCTCCTCTTTTCTTCTTTCTTTCTTTCCCTTTATGCCCCGTTTTATACATCTGTAAGCCAAAACATGATATTTCTTCTACGAAAGATAAACGACCGTTGCATTTTCCCATAGGATTTAGATACACAAAGCTGATTTCCATGAAATATACTAGCCTCTCGGCAACGACTATGAAAATCGTATACGTATAATGAAAAGGAAAAATGAAAAAAGGATAAAGGAAAAAAAGTAAAAAAGAGAAGAGGAGGAAAAGGTGGAGGAGGAAGAGATATACGAAAATGGAATTATCTTTTTAGAGAAACTAAATCCTTGATAGCTTTTAAAGTCGCCAAAGTATTACAATATTTTATGTTCCTAAATGACTGTATTATAGTTGTGAATAATAAAAAAGGATTAGAGTCTAAAAGTATGGTTGGTATCTAATGGATCGGTATTTTTAAACATTTTTGATTGATATTGAAAATATACGGTCAGTATTTATAATAAAATATCTGTATGTAATAGCACAATGTATTAAAAAACAAAGATTTATTACAGCACGTATTGGTGTAATAATATGTAGCCAGTATTATACCAATTAATACAAAAATTTTCGATAATTTAAATTGATAGAATATCAATATGTTTACTGTAACAGTAAACCTATATTAATATGTAATATTAACCCTTATCTTTGGTATAATTACTGATCATCTATTTACAATGTTAACAAATTATTATATTTGCCGATAATTAATGAAATATTCATATTTAACAAACATTTAATAAGCATAAAATATTAACAAAATAAATCTAATGGTAAGAATAAAGTGTTACGTTATTTTAGTTATGGTACCCAACGTGGAATTTTTATTCGAGTTATCGAAGTACCAGAAAGACTCTCCACTCGACGACGATCCTTCCTTCCACTTGTTTTTTTTGTTTCTTTTTTAATATTCCGATCACGAAATCGCAGGGAGGAAGAAGAGGATCTTTTTTATTTTTCGTGTGGAGGATGAAGAGTAGGGAGAGTAAAACAGAAAAGAGAAAGATAGAAAATGGTACCGGCGACCTTCGAAGCAACCCTTTTTCTTAAACGTCGCGACATCGAAAAGAAAAGAGAAGAGAAGGGAAGGGAAGGGAAAGGTATTCATCGATCACTTATGGAAGCAATGTTTTTTTCTTGTCTTTTCGACAAGAAACGTTTCTTTAAAAGGGAACGGAAGAAGAGACACCATAGCAAAAGGAAAAGAGGGAGGTCGAGAAGAAAGAAAATAAAATAAAAGAAAAGAAAAGAAGGAAGCAATATTCCCAGAAAGAAATAAGCTAGTGAACTGAAGGGCAACAATTTTCCGCGACGACGTGGAAAACTTACCGAGACGTATCTCAACAAATAGAACGAACGCTAGCACCTACAAGTATAACAACGGCAATGGTGCAGCAATTCAGAAATAACGGGTAGAAGAAGAAGAAGAAGAAGAATAATAAGAAGAAGAAAACAATGACGAGGACGGTGAGAGATATAATACAAGGAAAGAGAGTGCAAAAGATCCCGGGCTTGGGTAATCCTACGGGAACTTCCGAGATTTTTATTCAAGACGAAAAAAAAAGAGAGGGGAATATGGAAGAGATTTTATTTTTCTTTTTTACTATTTTATGCTTTGTTTTTTTTTTTGTTACGATCCGTTGTCAAATAAAAATAATATGCTTCCATAAGAATTGTCGACGACGACGATGATAATCGTTGGAGAATAATACTAATGTAAATAGAAAATAATGCAAGTTAAACGGCAATTATGAAAATCGTCTATTAACAATCATTAGTTTGTTTAAAACGAAAGGACCGTAATATTCTTACATTTAGTAAATTTGCATACATATATATATATATATATATATATAGGTAAATGTAAAGGAAGAACGAATTATAAAGGCTCGAGCTTATTCACTTTTCTGTTCTGCACGTGAGTTTCTACTCGACTACCATTTCTCCTTGATATACGATATCGAAACGAAGTAGTAGTAGTAGTAAGGCTCATCCAGAAACGCGCGCCCATAAAATATTCCGTATGCGCATGAAATTGATTTTCCGTCTGCATGGGAAATGCACCGTAGTGCGTGTTGTACTATACGATCGCGAAAAAGACAAGTAGAAGTAAAAGAAGAAGAAGAAGAAGAAGAAGAAGAAAAGAAAAATAAAAGGTCAACTAAAAAAAGGAAAAAGAAAAATAGAAAAAATATAAGGCAAAATCTGTATGCATCGAAGAATTGCTCTCGAAAATAAAGAAAAATATATAATATGATAAATAAACACACAAAACAAAATAAAGAGAGAGAGAGAAAAATCTATTCTTTTTTTTTTCTCATTTGGATGTTCACTCTTAAGTTAATTTCTGAAAAAACGAAAAATTTCGTTTCTCTCAGCGTGTCTCGCTGGGATAAATAATTTACCGAACGAAAGAAGGAGGCAAATGTTTTCTCCTCGTTTATCTTTTTATTTTTTTTTACTTCTTCTACTCCCCCTCTTCTTTTTTCTTTTTTATTTTTTTATATTTTTTACTTTCTCTTCCCTTCTTTTTCCGTTCATCCAACTTGGAGCAATTCGTTTCGACGAGAACGATAAGGAAAAACGATCGGTGAACGTCGATCCAATTTCTTTTTCTTCGTACGTCCGTCGTCTCCGAAGACCGGAACGATGCCAAACTGCATCGGGGCGTGTGTGTTCATAATATGCATTTTCCGATTTTTCGATCGTCGAAGAAAAATCCTCACGGCGTTAAATTAAATTCAACGAACGCGAAAACCACGAACGATATTCCAAACCGTTCTTTTTATTTTTTTTTTCTTTCCCTTTTTTCTTATAGTTTGTTTTCCTCATCGTCGTCGTCGCTATGTCTTTTATCCCTCTTTATGTAATACCTCACAACCCGACCAAATCTCTTCTATTTTCTATTCTATTATCCACTTTTTATCTTTCTTTTTCTTCTTTCATTCAACGTCCTCATCTCGCCATATATATTTAGATATTAATTTTGTCTAGCGTAAATCACGGACACACACACACACTTCGAATTTATCGTGATAACGCGAGAAAAATTCATTCGAACGTTCTCCAACGAGAAAGAGAATCGGAAAAAAACACCCAAAAAAGAAAAAAAAAACAAAAAAGTCCTCCTCTTTAACACTAAATTGACCAACAGTTTGACTGATCAAACATACCGTTTTGTTATATATATATTCGTCAAATTTTATCCATTTGGAAAATATCAAAAAAGAAACCTGAGAAACCCTGTTTGTTAGTATTTATTCCGATAGAAAAACAGAAACAAATATATCGGTCAATATTTTTATTTATATCAATCAAATGACCTGTCTCTAACACATGTTATATATTTTTTGTTTACAAGGAATAGTACTGCATTTGCTAATAATAATAATTATCCAAGAAAAGTAATAAAATTGAATAAAGAATTTGAGCACGAAGTTAAAAACCCAATCTCATTCGATTAATCGGGATCCGTTTGTTGTTTATAATTTCATCATATTTTCTTGTATTCTATTTTATTTATATGCTTAAGTAATTCAATACACGTTGATTGAAATAATTTCTGCAAATTTACAATTTAAATTACGTAATGATAAATAAAACAAAAAAAAAGTAATTTAAGGAAAAATCTAGCGCATGATGCAAGACCCCGCGCGAATTTCAAATGAATGACATTATGAACTGAACTTGACACTTCGGAATTGAACGAAGAAACTATGTCAGCGAATCGTGATATCTACGTCTTGGATTTCAACGAGAAAGAAATATGCTGAGCAAAGATCAAAGTGCTCGACTATTCTGAATACAGAAAACGTAGAAAGTCAATTGCATAATTTTGCTAAAGATAATCGTATAGATTTCTTATTGTCGAGCTGCGTAAGAGTTTCTAATCGTTTATCGTTTACATTTTAACAACGTACAACGACCGATCTCGAATGATTGGTTTGAATTTTTCTACGAAAATTTTACATTCAATTTTATTGCTTTTCTTTATCTTTCTTTTTTCAATAATTATAATTATATAAGTACATTTCATACCAATTATTTCTTCTATTATTTTCATTTTATTTCGTATTGGTAACGAAGTATTCTGTAATTTTACCTAAAATTGCAATTTAAATAGTAAATGGTAATATTACTTTTTCCGCATGACTAGTATATACTGGTCGTTAACGACTAACCGATTAAATTCTAATTAAAAAAGAAACTTATCTTTAATATTACTTCTCGATAGATAATATCCTTATTATTTTTTATGTTTTTTTTTATTTCAATATCATTTTAATAAGAAATTCTTTCTACGATCAAAGCTACTTTCGTTATACTATTGAAATTAAAAAATAATTATAAAAATAGTTCGTTAAACTTTCGTATCTTTTCTTTATACTTAAATTTATTATTTATCGTCAACATTCCTATACTTAGATGCACGAGGAAAAAAATAAATATTTATCCGTCTTAAGTCTGTTAGCCTCAAATAGCAATCCGTGGATCGTTCGGTCTTTTCAGAGGGCAAACTCAAGAGAGTAACGCGCAACGCTTACACTACAGAGTAAAAGGAATGGAACTCATTACTCTGCTCTAGGGTATTACTCGACTTTATCGTGAAAAACGGAAACAGAGAGATCGAGAACGAGAGAAAGAGAAAGAGAGACAGATAGAAAAAGTAACAGAGAAGGAGATAAAATGTTCGAAAGTGGTGCATCGAAAGCTAGCGGTTGCAAAAGAGATAGAAAGAGCCCAAGAGATGGTTGCTTTCAAAAAGACCCTGGTACCTCTTTTTCTTTAAAGAAATAGAAAAAGAAAAAAATATAAAGAAAGAGAGAGAGAGTAGGAGAGAAAATAGTACATAGATATAAATTTCACGGCATTCGAATTGAGTCTGCTTCCAAACGCTTTATTTCGAACAAACCACGCCTCAACGATTTGAAATAGAAAAAAGAAAAGAAAATTGGTTAACGATACCCAAGAAGCTCCTCAGTCGATCGCGTCGGTAAATTCATTTTTTCTTGGCGTTTTGTTCGGAAAAATGAAATAGAAATAGCAAGAGACAAGAGGAAGAAGGAAATCAATAAAATGGACAAAACAATATAAGAAAAGTTTTCCTATCGAATCTTGTGATACGCATGCGAGAAATTACAAAATTTGAATGTATCCATCAGTTTAATAAAATTTCAAAAATCTTCTTTAATTGTAAGCTCGTATCTTTTATTGTGAGATAAAGAAGAAGCAGAATCCTAAAGTTCTCGTAAAGAGATTTTCTTGAAATTATTCGCACGAGTATTTAAAGTATCTTCTTTCCATCATTCACATTTTTCTTCTTTCATTTTACATTAGTTTCATTTACGAGTGGTAAGATTTTTATATAAAGAAAAAAAAAATAATATTCCGTATCTTTTATACTCGATAAAATGAAATTCCTCGATAAAATATTTACGTGCAGAAAATTTTTATAATTTCAGTTAATCGAGACCTTAAAAACATAATAAAAAACAAAGAAAGCAATGGAAAGAGATTTTAATCGATATGAATTTAAGTGACGGGCATTATGATTCTTTACCTATGGATGGATAGATATACGCATGAGTAAAAGGGGAAAAGGTAACGCCATTCTAGTATGGAATTATGTAAAACTATGCGTTGGGACGAAAATTACAGGCTTTAAAGAATTGCATGTTGAAACGGTCGGCGCCAAATAATCGGTGAAATCACGTGAAGAGAAATTATTGCTCTGAGAGTATATCGAGTGAAATGAAATTCTACGCAAAAAACGAGAGAGATAGACAGGGGGAGAGAGAGAGAGAGAGATAGATTCGATAAAGGCCGTAATTAAGTAAAGACAGATTAGTTGAAAAAAAATAACGTGGAATATAAAAAGAAATTCTATTGGGAAATAATGCGAGTTGGAATGCGTGTAAAATTGAGAATGACTATGATTCGTTTTTACATATAGCAGTGTCCCTATAGATAGACATTTGCATATATACATATAATACTATATGTGTACCTGTACATGCATACATATATATATATATACGTACGTACGTAAAGCATTCTCATGCACTATTGTTTACAAAGTAGTAGCATGGGACAATTTCAAACAAAGAGCTGTGATCGATCGAATGCGCTTAAAAGCAAAAGAGAAAATAAATTCGGAAACGAGACGCTTCGTTTGTACATACGTATGTGCACACACACACCCGTATATATATATATATATAATAGAAATACGTACGTACGTATATACGTGCGTTTATTTTTTTTTCTATTATTTATTTTTCTTATGATTTTTTTGTTTATACGAGTATTTTTATTAAAAAGAAAATAAAATAATATTCCAATTCTTTAAAAATATACTATCCATTAAAGACGTTCTTTCTCTTGGGAGAAATTATCAAGGATTATCACCTCGGGACGTATTCGTCGCTCGAAAATACTACGAAAAAACGAGCTGCGGTGAAATGCTGATTCGTACTCGAGGGAACTCTGTAGATTGAGTAACTCGAAATCGCGTTAAAAAGAACAGAAAAGTAATCCAATCAAAAATCGTCGACGAAGGCTTTCCCCTCTTGTAAAACTTTAACAAGGATAATATTCAATTACGTAGATACAAATTATTTATACAGAGTGGACCAAACGAAGCGTTCAAAAAAGTCTTTTCATAAATTATTTATTATTTTTTTTTTAATTAAACAGGACTAATAACACCTTAAAGGACATTTCGAATGTTTTTTTAAAGCTTTATTTGAACCACTTTACACGTACACACAGACTTTAGTATGAATAAACTAAAGAACATTAATAATGGAAACAATTAGTAACTTTTCAAACCCATTAGACTTTAGATATTGATTTATATTATTCATCGTGTCTTTTTACTCTTCCTTTTACGTATTCAAGTCACTATTTTACGAACATCTTCACCTATTACACCAGAGAGATCTTGTATTTTTACCACTGCTGTCGTTTTTGTTTTTCTAGAAGGATTACCCATCCATTTTACTAACCGTACCTACGTTACGTGACTTTAATGATCTGACGGAAACTAACGTAATTCAACGTGGCTGGACCGTTGGCTGATTTATATCATTCATGTGTTATTTTAACTCACAATCATATGTACATAGATAAAATATATAAAACTGCTATTCATTGGATCATCATTTGTAAATAAATAATCAGCGTTAATGTAAAATATCAGTATGTAATTAATGTCAAAACGTTATCTTGAAGTAATTCTGATATTAATTATCTATTTAAAATACTGATAAACTATCATTGATATTAAGAAAAATATTGATATATACATACATTATAACGTTAATTTATTTTACAAAATATCGACTAAAACTGTGGAAAAAATATTTACCGAGTGAAAATAATACAAAAAAAAAAAAAAAAGAAAAAAGAAAAAGAACAAAAAAGAAATTTTCTTGCTAAGTTTTTAGACTCACTTTTATGCCTGGAGAATCTCCGTAGTTTCTTGAAGAAAGGCATTTTCTATTTGGGCAAGATGAAAGATAAAAGATAAAACGTGTTCTCGAAAAATCGTAGAGAAATATCTTTTATGTTTTTCTTCACAATCGATTACCTGTCAAACGAAAATAAAAAAAAAAAAATTTGACAATCGTTTTACTCACGAGTAAAGCATATGCAAATGCAAATAAAGACGCGTGTAAAAAGCGTCCTCGTGCGAGAACGAACGAACGCGAAGTGTCTACTCCTTCTTTCGCGTACTCGTATTTTACTCTTTCATACACATATACATATACATATATATATATAGCGAGTACGTGTGTGCACGTATGCGTGAACGTGCGTGGAATCCATTCGAACAGAGTTTACTACTATACTTACTACTGCGTAAACGTTACATTGCGTTTCCATTTACCACCACCTCCTCCTCCACCTCCTCCACCTCCTCCTCCTCCTCCCCCTATCATTGTAGGATTCTATCGAAGCTTCTATTCAACATCTATTCAAAGCACGCTTGTACGCACTTGTACGTACGTACTTTGGAGTGGTTCACTGTCCGTCACCGTTCGTTTGTGCCACTGATTGTGAACAAAGGATCAATTTGATATAGTTAGTATTTCTCTCTCAATGATCAATGAGAATCAAACGTGAGATAACTACCGTAGTCCAGGTTAAAGGTAAAAATTCGCGTATTATCTCGGTTTTATTTTGAACACCGTGAAATTTGACTGGCATATTTTATATGTTTACATATAAAAGCCAAAAAATAAAGGAAAATGTTACACATAAACATGTGAGAGCGTTTATTAAATGGGCTTTTATTTAAAAAGGCTAATAACAAAAAAATACGAAATAACAACATACTGGTGTTTCGTCGACAGACGTTTTATCTTTCGTCACATGTTTCGCAAATATCCTAATCGCATTTGTTATCTTTAAATTTATAAGAATATATAAATAATATTATACAAAAAATACACTTTATTCCTTTCTCTTTCTTTCTTATTTCGTTCTTTTTTTCTTTTTTCTTTTTTTTTTTCGAAAGACCGGAGGCTAATAAAAATGTGACTCGGAATTATTTCTTATCTTCGTAATTCGTTGTAAAAGTTGAGATAAAACGGTCATTCTTGTGAACTTCGCTAAAAAGCTTCGCGAGTAAGAAAGAGATAGCCTTGTAGAAATAAGATCTACTAAATATCTCTTTTATTTCTACGTGAAGTATCTCTGTATAAAAATAAATTAAAGAAAAATAATGGCGAGATAAAAATGTTCGTGTAAAATCGATGGTACGATGTAACGTAAATTAAAAATGTTAAATTTTGAAAATAAAAGAAAATATACTCTGGCGATATTTTCTAATTAGATAACATCGAGATAAAATATAAAATGATAGAAACGAGATGAACCAGAAAGATGGAAAGGAAATAGGAAAAAGATTGAAGAGGTCCAAAGAAAGTAATCATCGAACATGGGATGGCTATAATTGGCAGGAAAACTTAATTAAGTTATCGAGAAGAAGTTGATGATGCGAGTTCGAGCTGGCATCTTCAAACGAAGAAGACGAATACGACAAGAAAGTAGTTTATTTGTTATTGTTATATAATAATAATTATTTGTTATGATAATAAATAATAATATAATAATTAAATAATTTATTTGTTATTTGTTATATAATAATAATATTATTAATTATTATTAGTATATTGAGAAAACTCTTTTTTATTGAATAAATAAATAAAAAAAAAAAGAACAAAAAAAGAATGTGCTTGGCCTACAGGCGTGCTGAAAGTGAAGTTCGTTTTATCGTGTGGAAAATAATTAATTGATTCGTATATACGAGTGAGTGTCCCTTAAAATTGTATACCGTTTAACTTGAAAACTTTATTAATAAAAAGTGAATTAAACGAATACGAAAAAAAACGTTTAAAGAAAACTATATACTGTAGTTAAAGTTTCGTATACATATATTATCACCCTTTATTTTTACTATGGTATATTATAATTAACTAATGTATTAAACAATACACTGGAATCTATTTAAAAATTCCACAATACGAAATACATGTTACATAAAGATGAATTTTAATTAAATATTTAAATACATGTAAATTTTGAACTTAAGTCCGACACCTTTCGTCTCACGGCTAGAATATCGTAAAAAATAAACTCGATTGACTTTAATAGTCATCGAGTTAATATTTTCTTGCATTCCGATAAATAATCAAATTTCTCTCTCTTTTTTTTTCATACAGATATGCTTAAATAATTTATATTTTCGCGATTATTTTACATGTATTTAAACAATATATGTCAAATTACTTTACCGTTAGCATGAAAATTAGACGTTAATCTCATAAGAAATCTACAAATCAGAAACAACAAGATTCTAAGAAAAGAGGAAAAGGATAGAAGAAGAGTAGGAATACTAATATCAATCGATGATCACCTAACGCGGAAACCGGACGCTGAATATAAAGAGAATAATCAAAAGGAGGAGGAAGTTCTTTGAATGATGATATTCTACCCAAGTATCCGAATGTTTTGTCATTAAGAAAAAATGCAATTGAATGTATGTCGTGTGCGTATGCGTGTGCATGTGACCAAATTGAAAAGACTGATAGATTATTGATTGATAAATTAGTCACGGATCTACCTACACGTTTTAATAATAAAGAAAAATAAACATATACTAATTCTATTTTAATAAATCAAGGTTCGGTTGGAAATTATCGAGGCACGTCATCCTAGACAAAATTTATGACTATCACAGGATATCACTATTCTCCTTTAAACATTTGTTTAAATAATTAACAGTTCAGGAAATAATCATGTTACAAATTTTATATGGAACATCCTATATATATATATATTGGAGTTTATTAATATTTTTGCTTTAATAATTTATGCAATAATTATTGATATTTATTTCAGAAAACGTAATGAAGTTAGAGTGTCGGTAAAGATTCTCAGAGCATGAATTCTGATTGGTTTTTATATTTACTCTCTTTTAAATATATATATATATAGCTATAGGTAGATTGGTTAGGTAGCATATTTTGTAGAATAAATGTGAAATATTTAATTTTAAGTAGGTAGACTCCGGACATAAAGCAGGGTGAATATCACTCAGGAATAAAAAATCTCCCGCCCTTGAGTTTATAAAGAATCGTCACAAAAATTCATAATTTAGCTCAATCATACCTAGTTTGTTTATTTATTTTACTGCGGTTTTTTAGCTGTACTATATACCACATTTTAAAGTGGTTCGCAGTCATTTGAAATTAATTAATTTCTTTTTCAATGTTATCCTACTCTCTGACAAAGAATAAATTCGAATCAAATTAACAGAAACAATGATTAATTTGATACTTAGTTTAGTATGATTGATATTAATAATATAAATATATTTATATATAAAAATATACGAATGAATGAATAATAGAAAATAAAAGTATTGCAAGAAAATCTATTCGGGAATTATAATAAATGTTATTAATATTAAATTCTTTATTTCAATCCAATTTGTTTTTGTTCAAAGTGAAAAACGCAATATTAATTAATGTTAGTATGTAATAGGTCATTTAATAGAATTATTATACGTTGAGGCATTCGTGTGAATGTGCTCCTATATATATGTATACGGTCAATGGACTTCTAAGTTCATTGATTGCCCACGAGCTAGGATAGCAAATTGGAAATGAAATGAAGTTTTTAATTATCAAGAAAGAAAATCATAACGAGGAAGAAAAAAATATCTCAGAAAAAGAATGTGAACGAAATTAATGAAAATATTTCCAAAAATAAATCAGTAGAAATAACAAAATCGTCAGCATGACTCTTACAATTAATTATATTATTTTACATATTAAGATGTTGTTACTCATTTACTCGTATGGTGCTGGATATAGAAGTAGATTTAAAAAATTAATACGACGTAATATTCTGTCTCTAGCTTCCAGATTGTTTCGCGCACTCGTATAGGATTATTTCATGTTTTATGTATTTTCATTAATAAAATCGAGCCATAAATTTGTCACTTTGTTTTATTTTTTTAAAGCTCAATTTAATTTCTATTTTTATATGAATAAAATCGAATTCTGTGTATTGGAATCACATAACATGACTCATCGTATATTATAAAATGTAATAATCGTGCTGATCACCAAAGTGCACACGAAGCTAAAACGATAACACAAAGAAGTATGTCAAAGTCTCATTTTGCCAAGCGAGTAGAATTATTTAATATGTTGCATTTTTACTTATTGTTGAGTCATACATTCTGCACTTTTTTCTTTCTTTTTTTTTTTAAAGTTAAACTTAATTCATACTTATATTATTCATACAAAAAAGATATTTCTTATTTTCATAAAATTTAATTCGAAACATATGATATATACGTTTTCTTTTCATTGTTTCATTGCGTTCATTCCGCCGATTATTTTTCCCAACGTTAATAATAAATGATATTGATAGGCACAATATAATATACGCTTCTACAGGGGAAAAAAATGCCATCTTCTATTTGGAATAATTTATTTCCATTATAATATTAAATTCTCGTCATATAATCGTGCCAAGTATCCACTCTGCTTCCGAATGAAATTAGTGAAGCGCGTTATTATACTCGGTTCGAAGTTCCTTTAACACGTGGGTCATGAACTCTGGACTTTATGAGACTTCCGGAAAAAAAATAATTAAAATTCGAACATCCCAACGATATCTAGCAAAAAATAAAAAACGAGAGATAATTCAAAATATAATCAATAAAGAATAATTTATCTTAATTAATATTATATATATATATATGTACAGAGAGATGTTTAAACAATCGTGTTTATAAAATAAATAAACCGGAATCGATGTTACGAGTTTTACTTATTTTTCTTATCACAAATCTTTAAATAAACTTGTTTGGATTACTCCCAGAGGAAACTAATGCGTTTGCCAAACTAATCTTACGATTCTCTATTAAAATTCGTGGCCTTTCTCGAGTAGAGTCGCAAGAACATCATCAACCGTGAAGAGAGAAAGATAAAGAGAGAAACTTAAGCCGCTTTTGGTTAAACCAACTATTATTTCGTGGCCAAAGGGAAAATCGTCGCTGAAGAACTTACCCGTTGGCCCGGTTACCGTTCTCTCTTTATGGATTTCATTAAAACTCAAGCTGAGAAAATTTGAATATTAGTTAACGAAGAAGCAAAACTAGTGAGAACTCATTGCTCGAAATATATGGGTCGCGGATATATATCACGATACTTTCGTCACATTCGCCAAGAATACTTACTTTCCGTTAAAAATGAAACAAGAATAAATAAAATCTCGACCTATTAATTGAAAAGATATTATATTTTAAACGCGACTACCTCGAAATCTTTAATTACTACCTAAATAATTAGCAAGTTTTCATCGACGTTAGACCGTTATCAAGAGAAGAAAAAGAGGAAGAAGAACTTTGTCGAAGATTTCGTAGTATTCGAGTAAGAAGTTAAATTTTTCAAGAAGACCGAGTATTCATCTACTCAAATTCGCTTTGTTAAACAAAAAAGAAAACTATCGAATCCGTGCAAATCAAATCGTTTCTGTAGAAAATCATATTTTTCCTTTTGTTCTCTCTCTTTTCTTTCTATGCCCCCAATCGATAAAATATAAGTTCCGTTGTAATAAATGTTCTTTTCAATAAAATAAAATAAAAACATAGATTAACAGGAGAATCGTACGCTTAAACATTTAAACATTTTAATTGAATTTAATTAAAAAAACAGATATTGGCATTTTTTTCTTTTTGTTTATTACCATCGAGAACGTATTATTGCGATCACATAGACGATCGAGAATAATCCTCTAACTCGTTATGCAAGGTGACCGTAAAATTCGAAATTGAATCGCAAAAGTTGAAAAAAAGGTTCTCTCACTTCGAAACAGGAACTTTAATATCCGAAGATAGGGATGTATTTTTATTTATGTACCTCTGATGCTTTTCCAAAAGTTTGATAAACGTCCACGATACTAATATTTCCTGTCGTCGATCCTCGAACCAGTAAAGTGCTTCTAGCCAATGCCTATGACAGCCTTTAGCAAAACTTTAAAAATTCCTTTCCACAAGGTGAAGACATTTTTCTTAGAACGTGAACAACTCGACCTTTCCTTTCGTTCCCCCCTCCTATACAGTATTTTTCACAAATAATACAAATAAAAAGGAAAAAAGAAAGAACTTATATACGTACCGTCTCATTTATGTACGTAGTAAGTGCATACAAGGTGTCCTAGTTACTTTCTGCGCAAATTTTACCATCGTATTTTAGAAGGGAAAAAATTAAAAAAAAATATAATATAAACGAGGGCTCTTAAATTTCTAATTAAAATGTTATTACCAAAAATATACGAAATGATAATTATCTGATGTTTCGTCGACGTAAAATAAGAACACCGAAACAACCGAAAGAAAATGGATTAATTAATTCAAAGGATTCGTGACGTATTTACTGCAATTAAGAAAAATTAACAAGAAAGTAATAATGCAATAAATTCTATTCAACGTAATTCATAACAACGGACAACAATTTGAAAAGGAATTATAATTTGAACCGACAATCTATACCTATATTATATCAAACAAAAATGCAATCTGTTGTTATAAATTTTTAATAAAACTTATGTTTATATAACATTTCTTTTTTCTTATTTTAGAAATTTCTAACAAGGAATTTTCACGAAAGAATATGATTGTAAAATATTGTGGAAGGAAAGAAAACAGGAACACCTTGTACGAAGATAAAATATATACATACATTGCATTGTATATATTTCCAAAGATCTAATATTATATATATATATTTATAATAGAAAATAATAAGGCGTAGAAGCAAACCAGAAACGATTATAAAACGCGGTTAACCGTTATCTAATTGATAGGTACGGTCCATTGAATCCATGTTACAGAGAGGGTGACGTTTAGAAAACTGCGTATTAGAACTATCACATTATAAAAGAAATAAAAAGAATCGATTTGTAAAGATCCTCTTCGTGCATTTCCTTTTCCCGTGTGACGTAAAGAAATTATTAAGAAAAGAAAAATCAGAAACAGAGAGTGGGAGAGAGACTTGATTAGACAAGAAGAATGAGAAAGAAAGATAAGAAAATGTAAGAGTTATCGATCGAAATTAATTCCATGCATGCTCACAAATTATTCTCTATTCCGTTGTATTCATGAATAAATGTCGACGATGACGTCGACGAGGTGCAACGACCAACGGCTACGTCGTCACCGGTTCGTAATCGCATTTTAAAATGCGAAAACGAGCTCAGTCCCATTTTTGCAGCGGTTCACACGTTGATTACATTTGTCCAATGGATACGGTATAGTAATGCGTATATGTGTACATGTGTATGTGTGTATGTGTAAGTATATATGCATGTATATACCTATATATATATATATACGGATTAAATTAACGAATTTGTTCACACAACGAATAGTTTTTTCGTTACTTTTTTATATGTGACACATATATACATGTACAATATATTGTATTATAATCACTCGATGATTTATATATCATTAAAATTGAAAAGTTATTCGAGGTAATTAAGTAAGGTGCCTCATGCTGCATACAAGGTGATTCTGGAAATTCGGACAATTTACTGTTCTTTTTTTAATTAAAAATAGAAAAAAGATGACAAAAGAAAAAAATCATATAGCATGATATGTCCTAACTTCCTATGACTTTATTTTTTGTGTAGATGCACCAATGCACCTGCCAGGGCCGATTGCACTTTATTATCCAATGTAACTCTATTTGTTTTTCTTTTTGTCAAAATGTCAAATATCTCGCAAAGTATTGACATTTCGATGACCTTAGTGCATTTATATGCAGAATAATAAAAAGGATCGATTGGTTAAAAAAAGAACATTAGATTGTGCACCAGAATCCAAAAACGTCTAGTAATTTAGAATAACACCTAGGATTTCCACAACTAAACTGAAGTGTACAATATAACGCTAGCATACATACATATATACATGTACATACATACTTATATGTATATTTTTGTAATAAAACGAAGCTATTTGCCGTATGACCAAAATTTACATTGTAAATTCTGTGTATTGACCCAAGTAAATTTTGTCAGCGCAGGAACTCGCTATGCGATCGATCTTGTAGCAACGAGTACTGAATAATGCAAAAAGTGAATAAGGAGGAGGAGGAGGAGGCGAGGGAGGGTACTAGTTGTGAATTGAACGTTCAATTTTATTTGGCCGCGACGACGTCATTTATTTTTTTGTATCGATTTTACTTGAAATCTATCTATCTATCCTATACTTCACGTAACGTAACACCACTCTTTTCCCCTACATTTACATATACACATACGTATATATGTATATGTATATCAACCGGCCGATCTTTTTTTACTCCCCTTTACCGATTTCAAAGACGAACGTTTCTCATTTATTCGTTTGGTTTCTTTTTATCAACAGCAGTCCTTGCATCAATCAACCAGTCTCTCTCTCTCTTTCATACACACACACACAGACTTTCTCTCTTTCGGTCTCCTACACACATATGAAGATCGTACCAAATTTTCAACAAGGTATCCTCCATGTAACAATGCCGGCAAAACGAGATTAGCAATGTACTCGGTCCCGCGTACATGGTCCATTAGTTGCGATTGAATTACATCCGGTCTTTGGAAGAAGGAAGACGTAAATTCTCATTTATACGAACAAACGAAGGAATGAACGAACGGACGAACGTGAACGAGAGTTAGCGGATACATTCAAGAAAGAAATTATACGATGGTAAAAAAAAGACATTTACGAACGAATTCTTAAACGATGGAACTTCGATAACTCGAACGGGCGGACGTTCGATCTTTCTTATTTTGCCTATAACGAAGAAAATGAAACGCGAATAATAATAATAATAAAAAAAAAGAAAAAAAAACATTGGAATTTAAATATTCTACGAAATAAAAGATAGAAAAGAAGATTGCACAGAAAGAAATAAAGCATTTGCTCCCTCGAGTATATTGCGTTAGAAATAAAATCTCCTCTCACGACGAAAGTACTTACAATTAGTAATGAAATCCTCCCACTCTCCTCCTACTCTACCACCACGAGGGTGTCGATATTGCGGTCGAACGATTTATCGATCGATCGGACCACACCAATATTATTTCCATGTAAATTAAATCTAGAATAGACGAACGAAGTGCAAGCTATGGAATAGTTTTGTGGTTGGCAATTGTGAAATATTTTCAATACGAGATCCTTTTTGGCTTACTCTGTATCGTTCTTGAAACCAAAAGTTAATTGTTTTATCTATTGTAACGATCGAGAGAAGATGTGGAGTTATATTGCAATTTTTTCAGTTTTCCTCTCCCTTTCTCTAAGTTTCTCTTATTTTTCATTTTTAATTTTCACTTTTCTTTATCGTCAACAAATTCAAAATGGAATTTCTACGGTGTTATCACGTAATTGAACTCCGTCGCATCCGCAAACGTACCGGAACGTGTCACCGTCCCCATAAATCACGGCATAATCGACGTTTTAACCGCAAATACGGATAGCACGAAGCGTACCGGAGTGCTACGTTTCAGTGAATAATTTCACCAACCGTATGCTCTCACCAGGGGATTGTCAGATAGGCTTAAGCTTAAAAATTTTCTTTTTTTTTTTTGTCTTTTTTTGTAAAGCACATTATATTAATTTCATAGGGAATATAATTAAAAAAAAAAGGATGCATTTTAACAAACATTTAAAGCTAGAATTGTTATAGAATTGCACGAAGATATCGAAGATGCAGCAAAAATTGATGAATTCATTAATTATTGAATTTTTTAAAATTATATTTTATATTTTGTGTGTGCATATATACCTTCAGAAATGCATGCATATATGTATTTTCAATAATAGCAATTTAAAGTACTCTAATGGAGGAAAATTGAAGAGGATTGAAGTTAAATCCCAAGATGATCACCTGTAACAAGAAGAAAACTATATTAATCATACAATCAATTGATACAATAGCCTGACATATAAATCGTCCAATTCGCAGATGCACTTTTTCTCTATCAACTGAATTCTTTATTTATTTTTATTAAAACTCTATTGACCGTTGTAATGAAATTAAATTTAAACGCGTGATTTTACATTTACATAAAATATACAAATATAAAGAAATAGGAAAAGTACAAATATTAAGTTACTACAAAAAATATCTATTAATTATTATGAAATACTTGTAAACTGAATTATATAGGAAAGAAAAATTGAAAATTTAATAAAATACGATCAGAAAGAAAAATATTAAAGACGAAACAAGAAAACAGAAATTACTATAATGTTTAACTAACGTTAATTAAGTTTCTAAATTATATAATACGAAAATTTTAATATTTTTGACTCTAACTAAACACATATGCATCCTTTTGACGATATAGACACGAATTTGGTGTCCCAAGGAGATGGAATGGTCCATCATCTCCAATTATAACTACAAATTAATGACGAGCAAAAAAGTAATATAATAAAATATAAAAAATGACTAGAGAGCTATTTTCGAAAAGTTCGAACTTGCTGTTGAACTTTTGAAAATAACTCAATAGCCTCAATAGTAGTTGCCCTCTTCAGCCACATTTAAGTGGGGGCCTCTTCGGCATAATGCCTCTTCTTTCTTCATTCCCTGAAAACTGCATTGGACATTTTCTACGTGCAAGAAAGATAAGATCTTTCGTACTACTTTAAACAAATTACCTCATATTTTTTTATGATTTGAATCATTAATTATTAAAAAATTAATTAACTGTTCATTAGTAAAGCTCGTGAACCATGAATGAACTTAGAGTTCATTGACATTGACACGAGTACAATTAAACGAGTGTCCAAGCAGATAATTATCGATGACCTAAAAACACGTCGCACTTTTAATTTCTAGTAATAAAATAGAATTGAAATAAATAATGCAATAAATGTTATGCATTTTCTTGCAATATTTTAATTTCATTCATTCATTATATATCTAATTGAGAAAATCGCGATTGTGCGAAGTGCTAATATTATAATGCTTAAAACTAAGTATCAAATTCATCAAAGTATTTGCGAATTTGTTCGATTCTATCTTGAACCAGATAGAATCGAAATAGAAATGAATCTTTCAAATCGTTGCAAATCACCTTTGAATCATGATACATAATGAAGATTACAGAAGAGTCACAAAATAAATTTACAAAGCAAGCATATTAGAGTAAATAAAAAAAAAAACATTTTTGTAACAGTTCTGTATAAACCAGGCGGCGAAATTTCCACTCCGGAGTGGAAGCAAACCTCGTGCCTTTCCTGGATCCTACCTACTTAAAATTAAAGTTTTCACATACGCTCAAAGAAGTATGCTAACTGCCTGCCAATTACCCATATTTAAAAAGAGCAAATACACATACGTACCCACCCACTCACTCCACGATTCTCTCGCATACCACCAGGGTGCAAAAGCCTAAACTAGAGAGCATGCCCCGGGGCACCTCCGACACCCTAGTTCAAACGCGTGTTTTCTAAACTTATGGGAGTACGTACCAATGCTGTAATCGTCTGTCAAGGCTAGTGATTATTGCAAAAATGACTAATGCAAAAATACAAGTATACACTAGTATATATTGCATACTAGTTATATACGAGTATATTATAGTTTCCACAAATAAATGCGGTAACTCGACTATTCAAAACGATTTTATTACAAAAGAAAAAGTAGAAAAATTTAAAATAAATATAAAAATATAGAAACACCCGTATTTGTCATATAACACGTGATATGTAGAAGTAGTGTTCTTAGTATTAAATGATGTATTAATTAAAAAATATCGCGAAACGATGTACAAAACACTTTACCTAATACGCACACACAGGTGTAAAGTACATCGTGCAATCACTAGCACAATGACAGCCGCCAATAGGGGAAAAACTTAAAACTAAACCCACACTAACTGTTTCTCACCCATGCGAGTAGCACCTGGGCACACGCATAGATGAGAACGCAGAAAGTACAGGGGGGAGAAACGGGAGATTAGTATATTAGAAGCTGAAAATCCTGATCTAAAAAACATAATTAACATATATATATGAACACATAAAAACATTTTATTTTATAACATATATCAAAACATTTTATTTCATCTAAACGGACTAAGACTTTACAAGACATTTGGATTTGACTTTTTGACTATGCAAGAATTGTTAAATTTAATTTTTTAATATTTAAGAATTCTAAAAAAGTAAAAAAAATATATATAAACAACCTCGGACGACTCCTTTCATTAAGTTGGCTGTTCTAATAAAAGAACTGGGCTTTGAGCCACCACTTAACTGCTAGAATCTATCCGTCGCGAATGAGTTTGTTTTCTTGCTCATTTATTTGTAATATCGAAGTATCGATATATCAAAATTAATCGCGATTAAATAAACTAAGTACGAAGCAATGCATGTAAGACATTTATTACATGCTTTTCTGGACGAAAACGAGTAAATTAATGCTCGGTTTCACACTACTAACCACGAACAAAACACGTAATAAAAAGAAAGTGCATTAATAATTGCATTATTAATTAAATGAATTTAACCGGTGAGACAAGAAAACCTATCCTGAACTAATATAAAATATACAATACAATATACAATACATATACAATTTTCATGAGTAACTCCTAGAAAGGAATTACTCATGTGCTCGTCACTAATTTATTAATAATTACAACCAGTAACTCGTGCCGATTAGGACCTTTCATCCTCGACATGATTGAGCACCGGAGGGACTTTAAATTTTAACTCACGGCATAAGAAGTTCTACGATGGCTCCAAAACACTCCTACTTCGCAGCAAGTATTGTAGAATGCGAGTATCGAAGATCCATCGAAGATCCATCGAAGATCCATCGAGATCCATCGAAGATCCATCGAAGATCCATCGAAGATCCATCGAAGATCCATCGAAGATCCATCGAAGATCCATCGAAGATCCATCGAAGATCCATCGAAGATCCATCGAAGAATTCATTCCACATCTTTGATAAGGTAGAAAGTCCGTCGTCATATCTGTAAAATAAAATAGAACAAAACGATAAGTTATTGCAATATAATCCAAAATCATATAAAATAAAATCGAATAAAATGTAAATAAAAATAGATACTTACAATGCATTCCAATGGGATGAAATTCAATTGCACCATGGCGATGCACCTCGCGTGAATCTAAAAACGCGGTATAAACGAAAATAAGAAACTATAGATGAGTTTCTTATCGCGAAACCGAAATTTTATTATACGCGAACAACACTGATTCTAATTCGCGTTGATTTTAATTTTACGCCCGATCACTGATTCTACACAACTAATTCAAAGACTGCTTTGCACACAGTCAATGCAAGTAGAAAAATCTTCATTGATGCACTGATTCTAATACGCGAACAGTCTGTGCGACTGTTTAAAGATAAAAATACAACTTTACTCGAACAAACTCTAATGCAATTACTGCATTGGTCGCAGTTAATTTAATATATAAATTTCAAAAATAGTTCGCGAACGCGACGGAATTGAAATGAAAACGAACGAACGTGCTTCTAATCCGTGATTTTAATTATATTTAACGATACAACACTCCCGTATATTGCTTCGCGCACGATAGCAATGCACGAACACTTGCAACACTTCACAAACACAATTCACAAACACTTCCAACACTGATATATTCCCATGATGATCTGAAACAGAAATAAAAACAAAATTATAAATATCATTGTTGTAAGTAAAAAAATTATTATAATTATTGAGAAAGTGTTTAAAATAAAAATTGACTTACGTTTATTCTTCATTGATGAATGCACGATGGGTATCCTACCCTTAGGATGACGATGAGCACACGTTTAAACCGAATAAAAGAAACTTACGGAGTTTCTTAACCGAGCAAACGAAACTTTAACATGCGACGATCAACACTGACTTTACTTTCCGATTCTTTTGTATTTTATTTTTACGATGCAACACACGAGTACCTCATTGCCTACGCGCTCGATTGCAATGATGTTCTGAAACAGAAAAAGAAAAAGAACAATTAATATCATCGTTATAATAAAAAACCATTAAAGTTATCATAGAAACGTTTAATAGGAAAATATACTTACTTTTAGTCTTCATTGATGACTGCAGGATGGGTATCCTACCCTTAGGATGACGATGAATAAAATAAAATTAAATAAAACTCTGAAAAGCTGAAACATACTAAAAAGATTATAGAACAATATATCCTGTGAATCATTCCTGAAGGCATTGCACACTTTTAAAGATATTTTATCATAAAGAATCAATATAAATTCAAGCAATATTAATTGCCTTTATCTCACTACTTGTATAAAATTACATATAAAGTATTTAATATCAGTAAAAATTGTTAATAAAAATCGATAACGTTATATATATAATAGTTTAATACGTCACGTCGTTAGATCTTATTGTTAGCTCGTTGAAGGAATGATCTGGAATGAACACGTAATCGCGTCCTTCATGTCGAACGTTCGGCTGTCTTCGTTTTGTTTTCGGCTGTCTTCGTTTCTTCTGTTCTCACTTCGAGAAATTCCTGGAATATACGTACACATTCGTTATTGCCCGTAGATAGAATATTTTGTTTTCTTATTTTCTCTCTCTCTCTCTCTCTCACTTTCGTTCTCACTCTTTGTATACATTTCTGTATGGTTTAAAAAAAAGAATAACGCTTACCTCGATGAATATGAAGATAAAAAAGAGTAAACACAATTGTTAGACTGAGTATATGTATTCCTGCTGGACTCTCCTAATGCTCGGTACCTAAAAAAGGAAAAAAAAAGATTACATTAGTATAACATAAAGAAAATCAAATATATGAGTGTATGTGTACGAGCTACCTATACTTATGCATATATGCCTGTATGTGTGTGTATGTGACAGGAATCGAATTTAATACGAAATACGATCTTTGAATACATAATTATGAAAAATAATTAATTAGAGCATCATTAGAGATGGTAGTAAGTATCGATACCATGAAAAAAGCTGGAAATTAGAAGAAATATTGTCAAGTAACATTGGTGAGATTTGGCGGCACATCGAGATATATCGATGTTACATTCTCACAGATATCTATCGAACTTTTCAATATTTCGTTATGAAAACATTCACGTATGAAAATCTTGTGTGTAGCTATCGTTTGATATATAATAGAAAGGTGTAAACTATTTTTTAATTACCTGGATTAAACGGGATGACGCAGTACGTTGGAACATATACAGCTGACAGAAAATGGCGTTTCCTCTACCTTTCCCCTGCGTTTCCCCTTGAGTTGCCACTGCGTTGCCTCTGCTGCGCATCTGCTGCGCGCGGTAGTATGCGCGGTAGTCCACTTTCAAAAAAAGTAGCAAAATCCGTTGACCAATGGCTACTTGAGATTTTGCATTTTTTCCATCTATTATAGAAAAATATCGAATAGTTAAAAATAGGATGTAGGAACATAACAATTGTCGAAATGTACACTTTATTAATCCAAACAATAAAAATTGAACATTATAAGTCGATATCCTGCTGTATGTCGATATGCTGTAAAACGAGATATATATATGATTGCGTAGAAAAATGCATACAAATGTACATAGAATTTTTTTCTACGAAAATATTTTTTATCCTCGACATTATCGTAATCTTTCGATTATATCATTTGAAAGTTATTTATTAGAATAATCGTTTAGTATATAGTCAAACTATGTACGTTAGAAAATATTTTTTAATTACCTGAGATTAACGGGACGACGAAGTATCCGTGCTATCTCCACGACGGCCAAGAAGAAAAGAGCGCTGATTCGCTAATCATCTTTGGTCTTACACTTTGGACGTTAAGTGACCAATCAGAAATTCCCAATTACCATATAGGCTTTCTTCATGACCACTCTAGTCAAGCTAGATATGATAATTTATTTATTAAATAAATAAAAAATTTATTCTATTTTTCTATTTAAGGTACAAGTATCTTGTTAATATTTAAAAAATAACGAAAAGAATAAATACAATATGCACTATAAACCTTATCACACAGAACAGAAAAACATACATAATTTATTTATTACAATAATTAAATATCTATTTTATTATTAATTATAATTATCTAATTATTAATCCAATTAATAATTATTGTTATCTAATTTATTTTTTTGTTAAATGTATACGTTCCTTGTTAATATTAAAAAAAAAACGAGTAAAATAAAGACAATATACACTAAAAACTTTATCACATGGCAACGTTCTGATTTAAACATTCCTTCAATTTTTATGTAATTGTTTAAACTAATATACATTTGTTTTAACGTCCCTGTGCAATGATGACTTTGGATAATAAAATTTTTATCCAGAAAAATATCACATTAAAATTATTTTATATTCAAAGTATGTTAATAAGTATATAATGTTTAAACCAGTACATATGTGTGTTTAAACAATCTGAAATATAAAGAGATTGCATTAGAATATTAAAATAATTGTTAAATAATCGATAGGAATGTCTATTGTTGTCTAAAAGATCGGAATATATGATCTATGTACCGTCCCCTTCGAAATCCACCGTTGAAATGAGACGTTGTCCTCTATGAAAGTACTTTTATTAAATGTTGTTTATATGACTTTGCGAACGTTGCGCATGTGTATAAAGGGTGTCATACATCTAATACATAATCTTTAAGATTGTAACGTTCTTATTTTAGTATTCTTTTAATTTTTGTGTAATTATTTTAGTGCTCCTGCGCAGTGATGATTTCGAGGGTAAAATTTAGCTGCAATATAAGAAAAGTGCATTAGTGCATTAAAATAATTATTAATGTATACGTAATGTACACGTATATGGAAATGAAAAATGAGATTACATTTCTCTAAACAATTATACAACCAATATATAAAAACAATTAATAAACAATATACTAATGGAAAATGTGAATTATTAAAGTTTACCATTACGATAGAAGAAAGCTGAGGTATTTGTTCGTTTGAATACCATAAAAAAATTGCCTGGATTCATTTTAAAATCTTGTAAACTCGTCCTTTATGTATGTACTTGATACACAAAACAATAAAAAAGCCTAATAGATGCTGTGCTTTTTCAAATCTTAAAATTCTTGCAAATCTGAAAATCATAAGACTGTATTAGTAAAGTATCAAGTTATCCTTGTTAATATTTAAAATCTAATGTGTAGAATAAAGATAATATGCACTAGAAACTTTATCACACTGCACAGAAATTACACAAAATTTATTTATTTAATAAATCAAAAATAATTTAATTTTCCTATTAGGTGTACACGTTCGTTTATAATATTTAATAAATAAAGAATAAAATAAAGAGGTTATACTCTAAAAACCGCACAGAAAAACACAATCGTATAGAAAAGAAACCTCGTTGCAGATATTTTAAAAACAATTGACAAAAAGCATTATAGCCATCCTTCAAGAATTAAAATAACAAGAATTTTTCCATATCGATACAGAGTATGGGAATTTATACTTTCATAGTTGGCATTAGATATGTCAATTGTTTTGTTTCAATTTATTTTAATTCTTTAAGGATGGCTATAGTGCTTTATGTCATTTGTTTTAAAGATTTCTATAACTTGGTTTCTTATCTATACGATTGTGTTTTTCTGTACAATGTAACAAAGTTTTTAGTGTATATTGTCTTTATTTTGTACAATATTTTTTAAATATTAACAAGGAACGTGTTACACGTATAATAAACACTCATATACTTAATTTTCTTTATATTATACCAATGCTATGTTATTTTATACTTTTTTGTAGGTTTCCAAACATTGGTAGAATACAGCATGAATACACATACTCATTGTCAGTCTAATTGTGTTTACTTTTCTATCTAAATAATAATTGTGTTTACTTTTTTAAATTGATATCAGCAGTGGTAAGTTTATCTCTTTTCTTTTATAACATAAAGAAGAGTAATATAATAAGTATCTGCAGGGAAAAGAGTGAGAGAGAGACATATTATACAAATATCATCACACAAATATATCAGTTTGCTTGATACTTTAGTAATACAATCTTATGATTTTCAGATTTGCAAGTATTTAAAGACTTGGAAAAGCACAACATCTATTAGGCTTTCTTATTGTTTTGTGTATCAAGTACATAAATAAAAGAAGAGATAACAAGATTTTAAAATGAATCCAAACAATTTTCTTATGGTACTTAAACGTGCTAACACCTCAGTTTTCTTCTATCATAATGGTAAACTTCAACAATTTACATTTTCCATTAGTATATTATTTAATAATTGTTTTAATATATTGGTTGTATAATTGTTTAAAGAAATGTATTTTCTTTTTTCATTTCCATATACGTGTACATTACGTATACATTAATAATTATTTTAATGCACTAATGCACTCTTTTTATGTTACAGCTAAATTTTACTCTCGAAGTCACCACTGCGCAGAAGCATTAAAATAATTAAATGAAATAGATAAAAATACGAAAATAATAACGTTTTAATCTTAAATTTTATTGATTAGATGGATTATTCCTTTTATACACATGCGTAACGTTCGGAGAAAGTCAAATAAACAACATTTAATAAAAGTACTTTCATAGAGGACAACGTCTCCTTTCAACGGTGGATTTCGAAGGGGACGGTACATAGATCATATATTCCGATGTTTTAGACAACAATAGACATTCCTATCGATTATTTAACAATTATTTTAATATTTTAATGCAATCTCTTTATATTTCAGATTGTTTAAACACATATGTACTGATTTAAACATTACATACTTATTAACATACTTTGAATATAAAATAATTTTAATGTGATATTTTTTTGGATAAAAATTTTATTATACAAAATCATCATCGCACAGGGACGTTAAAACAAATGTATATTAGTTTAAACAATTACATAAAAATTGAAGGAATGTTTAAATCAGAACGTTGCAATGTGATTAAGTTTTTAGTCTATATTGTCTTTATTTTACTCGTTATTTTTTAAATATTAACAAGGAACGTATACATATATACATACAATAGAAAAAGAAATTAGATAACGATAATTAATAATTAGATTAATAATTAGATAATTATAATAATTCATAAAATTAATATTTAATTTATGTAATAATTAAATTATGTATGTTCTTCTGTGCGGTGTGATAAGGTTTATAGTGCATATTGTCTTTATTCTTTTCGTTATTTTTTAAATATTAACAAGATACTTGTACCTTAAATAGAAAAATAGAATAAATTTTTTATTTATTTAATAAATAAATTATCATATCTAGCTTGACTAGCGTGGTCATAAAGAAAGCCGAGTTACGTACGTGTGACGGGGCAAGCTTGTGTGCGTGAAATTTCTATATGGTAATTGGGAATTTTTGATTGGTCACTTATCTCTGCAATAATTATCAGCCAATCAGGGCTCTTTGCTGATCATTCTTCTTTCTTTTCGCGGCGTCGGTGCTGGAGATCGGACGGATGCTACGTCGTCCCGTTAATCTCAGGTAATTAAAAAATATTTTCTAACGTAAATAGTTTGACTATATACTAAACGATTATTCTAATAAATAACTTTCAAATGATATAATCGAAAGATTACGATAATGTCGAGGATAAAAAATATTTTCGTAGAAAAAAATTCTATGTACATTTGTATGCATTTTTCTACGCAATCATATATATATCTCGTTTTACAGCATATCGACATACAGCAGGATATCGACTTATAATGTTCAATTTTTATTGTTTGGATTAATAAAGTATACATTTCAACAATTGTTATGTTCCTATATCCTATTTTTAACTATTCGATATTTTTCTATAATAGATGGAAAGAATGCAATAACTCAAGTAGCCATTGCTCGCAGCAGATGTCGCGCAGAGACACTGGGCTGTAGCGCGACAACCATTTTGTATACCTGTCATCTCGTTTAACTCAGGTAATTGAAAATTATTTTACACCTTCCTATTATATATCAAACGATAACTACACACAAGATTTTCATACGTGAGTGTTTTCAAAACGAAATATTGAAAAGTTCGATAGATATCTGTGAGAATGTAACATCGATATATCTCGATGTGCCGCCAAATCTCACCAATGTTACTTAACAATATTTCTTCTAATTTCCAGCTTTTTTCATGGTATCGATACTTACTACCATCTCTAATGATGCTCTAATTAATTATTTTTCATAATTATGTATTCAAAGATCGTATTTCGTATTAAATTCGATTCCTGTAACATACACACACATACAGGCATATATGCATAAGTATAGGTAGCTCGTACACATACACTCATATATTTGATTTTCTTTATGTTATACTAATGTAATCTTTTTTTTTCCTTTTTTAGGTACCGAGCATTAGGAGAGTCCAGCAGGAATACATATACTCAGTCTAACAATTGTGTTTACTCTTTTTTATCTTCATATTCATCGAGGTAAGCGTTATTCTTTTTTTTAAACCATACAGAAATGTATACAAAGAGTGAAACGAAAGTGAGAGAGAGAGAGAGAGAGAAAATAAGAAAACAAAATATTCTATCTACGGGCAATAACGAATGTGTACGTATATTCCAGGAATTTCTCGAAGTGAGAACAGAAGAAACGAAGACAGCCGAAAACAAAACGAAGACAGCCGAACGTTCGACATGAAGGACGCGATTACGTGTTCATTCCAGATCATTCCTTCAACGAGCTAACAATAAGATCTAACGACGTGACGTATTAAACTATTATATATATATAACGTTATCGATTTTTATTAACAATTTTTACTGATATTAAATATTTATATGTAATTTTATACAAGTAGTGAGATAAAGGCAATTAATATTGCTTGAATTTATATTGATTCTTTATGATAAAATATCTTTAAAAGTGTGCAATGCCTTCAGGAATGATTCACAGGATATATTGTTCTATAATCTTTTTAGTATGTTTCAGCTTTTCAGAGTTTTATTTAATTTTATTTTATTCATCGTCATCCTAAGGGTAGGATACCCATCCTGCAGTCATCAATGAAGACTAAAAGTAAGTATATTTTCCTATTAAACGTTTTATGATAACTTTAATGGTTTTTTATTATAACGATGATATTAATTGTTCTTTTTCTTTTTCTGTTTCAGAACATCATTGCAATCGAGCGCGTAGGCAATGAGGTACTCGTGTGTTGCATCGTAAAAATAAAATACAAAAGAATCGGAAAGTAAAGTCAGTGTTGATCGTCGCATGTTAAAGTTTCGTTTGCTCGGTTAAGAAACTCCGTAAGTTTCTTTTATTCGGTTTAAACGTGTGCTCATCGTCATCCTAAGGGTAGGATACCCATCGTGCATTCATCAATGAAGAATAAACGTAAGTCAATTTTTATTTTAAACACTTTCTCAATAATTATAATAATTTTTTTACTTACAACAATGATATTTATAATTTTGTTTTTATTTCTGTTTCAGATCATCATGGGAATATATCAGTGTTGGAAGTGTTTGTGAATTGTGTTTGTGAAGTGTTGCAAGTGTTCGTGCATTGCTATCGTGCGCGAAGCAATATACGGGAGTGTTGTATCGTTAAATATAATTAAAATCACGGATTAGAAGCACGTTCGTTCGTTTTCATTTCAATTCGTCGCGTTCGCGAACTATTTTTGAAATTTATATATTAAATTAACTGCGACCAATGCAGTAATTGCATTAGAGTTTGTTCGAGTAAAGTTGTATTTTTATCTTTAAACAGTCGCACAGACTGTTCGCGTATTAGAATCAGTGCATCAATGAAGATTTTTCTACTTGCATTGACTGTGTGCAAAGCAGTCTTTGAATTAGTTGTGTAGAATCAGTGATCGGGCGTAAGTAAATTAAAATACGCGAATTAGAATCAGTGTTGTTCGCGTATAATAAAATTTCGGTTTCGCGATAAGAAACTCATCTATAGTTTCTTATTTTCGTTTATACCGCGTTTTTAGATTCACGCGAGGTGCATCGCCATGGTGCAATTGAATTTCATCCCATTGGAATGCATTGTAAGTATCATTTTTATTACATTTTATTCGATTTTATTTTATATGATTTTGGATTATATTGCAAATAACTTATCGTTTTGTTCTATTTTATTTTACAGATATGACGACGGACTTTCTACCTTATCAAAGATGTGGAATGAATTCTTCGATGGATCTTCGATGGATCTTCGATGGATCTTCGATGGATCTTCGATGGATCTTCGATGGATCTTCGATGGATCTTCGATGGATCTTCGATGGATCTTCGATGGATCGATGGATCTTCGATGGATCTTCGATGGATCTTCGATACTCGCATTCTACAATACTTGCTGCGAAGTAGGAGTGTTTTGGAGCCATCGTAGAACTTCTTATGCCGTGAGTTAAAATTTAAAGTCCCTCCGGTGCTCAATCATGTCGAGGATGAAAGGTCCTAATCGGCACGAGTTACTGGTTGTAATTATTAATAAATTAGTGACGAGCACATGAGTAATTCCTTTCTAGGAGTTACTCATGAAAATTGTATTTATTGTATATTGTATTGTATATTTTATATTAGTTCAGGATAGGTTTTCTTGTCTCACCGGTAAATTCATTTAATTAATAATGCAATTTAATGCACTTTTTTTTATTACGTGTTTTGTTCGTGGTTAGTAGTGATGAAACCGAGCATTAATTTACTCGTTTTCGTCCAGAAAAGCATGTAATAAATGTCTTACATGCATTGCTTCGTACTTAGTTTATTAATCGCGATTAATTTTGATATATCGATACTTCGATATTACAATAAATGAGCAAGAAACAAACTCATTCGCGACGGATAGATTCTAGCAGTTAAGTGGTGGCTCAAAGCCCAGTTCTTTTATTAGAACAGCCAACTTAATGAAAGGAGTCGTCCGAGGTTGTTTATATATATTTTTTTTACTTTTTTAGAATTCTTAAATATTAAAAAATTAAATTTAACAATTCTTGCATAGTCAAAAAGTCAAATCCAAATGTCTTGTAAAGTCTTAGTCCGTTTAGATGAAATAAAATGTTTTGATATATGTTATAAAATAAAATGTTTTTATGTGTTCATATATATATGTTAATTATGTTTTTTAGATCAGGATTTTCAGCTTCTAATATACTAATCTCCCGTTTCTCCCCCCTGTACTTTCTGCGTTCTCATCTATGCGTGTGCCCAGGTGCTACTCGTATGGGTGAGAAACAGTTAGTGTGGGTTTAGTTTTAAGTTTTTCCCCTATTGGCGGCTGTCATTGTGCTAGTGATTGCACGATGTACTTTACACCTGTGTGTGCGTATTAGGTAAAGTGTTTTGTACATCGTTTCGCGATATTTTTTAATTAATACATCATTTAATACTAAGAACACTACTTCTACATATCACGTGTTATATGACAAATACGGGTGTTTCTATATTTTTATATTTATTTAAATTTTTCTACTTTTTTTTTGTAATAAAATCGTTTTGAATAGTCGAGTTACCGCATTTATTTGTGGAAACTAATATACTCGTATAAACTAGTATGCAATATATACTAGTGTATACTTGTATTTTTGCATTAGTCATTTTTGCAATAATCACTAGCCTTGACAGACGATTACAGCATTGGTACGTACTCCCATAAGTTTAGAAAACACGCGTTTGAACTAGGGTGTCGGAGGTGCCCCGGGGCATGCTCTCTAGTTTAGGTTTTTGCACCCTGGTGGTATGTGAGAGAATCGTGGAGTGAGTGGGTGGGTATGTACGTATGTTTGCTCTTTTTAGATATTGCCAATGTACAGGCAGGTAGCATACTTAGGTGTGAATGTTTATTTAATTTGTAAGTAGGTAGAGACCGGAGAAGTCGCGCGATTGTAATTTTCACTTAGGAGTGGAAAATTTCTTCTCCGAATATTATACAAAGTTTCAGCAACCTTTAAATTCATTTATCATTTAAATATTTCTTTTATTTTTTCCATATATTGCTGATACTCTGTACCGCGATATATAAATCAGTATCGAACGATTCAAAAGTCTTTGCGTTTTCTTAAAAGTTAATTTTTTTTCGAAAAAGTGAAGATAGCTGAATACGTTGGATACTTACTTAATATTAAGTATATTAACGCTTTGCTCTTTAGTAATTCCTACTGAATACTTCATTTGTTATATATGCATAGTAAATACAAAGTAGAGTAAAGATAAAAGTAGTCGAGTAAAAAAGTAAGACCATATGATGTATGAACAAAGTTCTTGATTTTGTTTGATATTATTTTATTTTTTTAATGCAAAGTGTTAATAATAGGTTCATCGATTAGATCAAATATCTGTTGAGGCATTCGAGTAAATGTAACTGTACGATTTGTATTGTAAAATGCGCTTAGAAAAAGCCTCACAGCAGCGTTTAAGGCATGAAGAAAGAAGAGGCATTATGCCGAAGAGGCCCCCACTTAAATGTGGCTGAAGAGGGCAACTACTATTGAGGCTATTGAGTTATTTTCAAAAGTTCAACAGCAAGTTCGAACTTTTCTAAAATAGCTCTCTAGTCATTTTTTATATTTTATTATATTACTTTTTTGCTCGTCATTAATTTGTAGTTATAATTGGAGATGATGGACCATTCCATCTCCTTGGGACACCAAATTCGTGTCTATATCGTCAAAAGGATGCATATGTGTTTAGTTAGAGTCAAAAATATTAAAATTTTCGTATTATATAATTTAGAAACTTAATTAACGTTAGTTAAACATTATAGTAATTTCTGTTTTCTTGTTTCGTCTTTAATATTTTTCTTTCTGATCGTATTTTATTAAATTTTCAATTTTTCTTTCCTATATAATTCAGTTTACAAGTATTTCATAATAATTAATAGATATTTTTTGTAGTAACTTAATATTTGTACTTTTCCTATTTCTTTATATTTGTATTATTTTATGTAAATGTAAAATCACGCGTTTAAATTTAATTTCATTACAACGGTCAATAGAGTTTTAATAAAAATAAATAAAGAATTCAGTTGATAGAGAAAAAGTGCATCTGCGAATTGGACGATTTATATGTCAGGCTATTGTATCACTTGATTGTATGATTAATATAGTTTTCTTCTTGTTACAGGTGATCATCGTTGGATTTATCATCTACTCATTTTGATTTTCTTCTACTGGAGCTCTTAATATAATGACTATTTTTTTAAATATATATGTATAAAGGCATTTCTGAAGGCACACATAAAAACTAAATATGACACAGATACATTATTATTTAAAATTCTATATCAATTATAGCTCTTAATATTTGTGAAAATGCATCTTTTTTCAGCGTTTTTTTTTTGCAAACATCTTAATCTGTACGCGATATTTAAAGGTACAATGAATATTATCATGGACTATTACGAGTGTGCAAAATTTGAAAAAAATCGGAGGGGGCCTACCTGACTATCCCCTGCTTAGTTTACGAACTTCTAATCTTCGATCTATTCTCTCTCCCTCTCTCTTTCTATCTCTCTCTCTCTCTCTCTCTCTTTTTCTCTTTATATATATAATATATATCCTATTTTCTTCCTTTTTAATGTAAGTAATCGAAAATCGTTGATAGAGAATAAATCATAAATTAATAATGGAAATTAACTCTTTCCATTCAAAATAAATACTTTTGAATTTTTACAATTAGGAATATTTTCAATATATTCAATATAATTTGGTAACGGTGCTAGTTAATATCGACTATTTCTTTTGACAAAAATTTCAATAGCTGTATACTCGAGATAAAGGTGATTCAACCGAGTTAAAATCACGAACGCATTGTGCTTTCAAAATCACGAACAACGAGTAACATAATACGCACAGTCTGGTACAATGGCATGGCTGTTCGTCGCTGATACGACTGAATCGAGAGTCGGGTATAATGCAATTTCCTGAAACAGCGTCCGTAGATATCAAACGTGCAAAAAAGAAAGAAACCAAAAGAGAGAGAGAGAGAGAGAGAGAATGAGAAAAGAGGGGAGGAATCGGGGTAATATTCAGTTCATTACAAATCCGTCCTATTCCAGGCCAAATTTGTAAAGGGTTGCACACCTGCGCATTTTCCTTGTATTGTACAGACATCGACTTGGTCGTTGTTTTCCTCCTATTTTTTTTTATCTTCCTCTTTTTGCCTAGTTTCCTCTTCGTTGCAATATCCTAACGTAGCTATCGTTGAAATGAATTTACATTGGGATATTATGAAATCAGATATATATATACATAGGTACCTATATATACCACATAGATAAATTTAGATTTCTTACTTTATCAATTTATGGAAAATTTGTTTATTTAGATATATGATTCTATATCTATAAGGAGGAAAGTGATAACTTATTTTATTCAAAAAATATTATTTAAGATTTAAATTTTATCTCTAAAATGCTAGTCTTTTAATAATTTTTCGAAACATTTTTGCTAATACATAATTCGAAGAAAATATACTTAATTTAAGTTCATTGATCAAACTATAAGTCAATGATCAATTAATAGACATTCAACGCCATCTTATACTGATATTCTTAACCAACGTTGAAACTGCTTCTGGTAATAAACTACTTTTTTTATGTTATCAATACGTATATAATGTATATGTTGCATAAGCTGATGTATTTCACATTTTTTACATTTGATAATAAGTATTTCTAAAACATTATAGCTATTTTATAATACAAAAGTTTTATTTTAAATATTTAATAAATAACTATATATATAATTAACAATGAAATTCACATTCTTTGGTAATATTATTTATGTAAAGTACATACAAATTTTGCGACTTTATAGCAAAACTAAAAAAAATATTGTAAATAGATATGCTATACATTATTGATATTTCCAGCATAAGACTATAATCTTCTATAATTATCTCGTTGTTGCGATTGAGATGCTGTTAAAGTTGAATAAATAAAAGGTAAAATTGAAGCTAAAGCTAAGCAAAGACTAATTACAGGTCGATACCATACCCATGCCAGACCAATTACTAACAAACTAATGGACATGGAAACGGACATTGTTAATGACTCAATTGCTATTATTCCACATAAAAATGTAGAATTAAGTATTACTGTTCTCAATATATTTGCCAAACAAGTTGCCGCCAAAAATAGAACTAACCATCCAAGTCCTCTGAAATTAGATATGCATTTTTATAGAAAAAACATGTTTCTTAATAAATAATTTTATAAGAATAAGACACTTCTTAAAAATAAAATATAAAAATATTTAAATAAAATAATTACTATAAAAGATTACCTGATACTCCAAGTTCTCCAATAATTGTGCACGTGTTCTAAATGAAACATTTGATCTACTGTTATTTTGTGTTTCCTTTGAAGTAAAATATCTTCTCCGTGTGATGTAGTATAAGGAACGATAACTCCTTTCTCCATCATTCCAACAACGGAGTAAATATCACCTTGTTTCCCAGCATAAGAAAATTGTATTCTAATGTCTCCAACCTATAAAAAAAAAAAACAAAAAAAAACAATGAATATATTATACAAACACAAAAATGCACTATTTATTATGGAGATACCTGGGGATTCCACAAGTCTGTACTATGATAATACAATCCAGAATGCATTTTGATATCTTTTCGTTCTGGTCTTTCATCGCTGGTAATCTCAACAAATTCATTAAATTTCTTCTTTAATTCAGATCCAAGAATAAAAGCTCCAATTTTAACTTCATTAGCAGTTTGTATTTGACTTTTTATCGGCATTTCTTTTGGATTATGGTGACCAGTTCTAATATAGAAATGATCGGAATCTACAAGCTTATCCTTCCATTCTGTCGTATAATAGTAATGTTTCTCATCTTCTGTCACACCGCCAAAACTAAAATGGTATTTCAATTTAATGGTATTTCTACTTACATTAAAGAATATTTATAATCAATTATATTTAACAATCAAATACAATACCTTCTTTCTTCTTCAATTTCGACCCATTGATACATCTGTACTCTTCTTTTTAATTTAACGCTTGACACAATAATGCCATAATCAGGTTCAGTTAATGGCTCCGATATAGATAATTGTCCTGAAATATGTATTAGCCGGCCTTCAAATTCAGGTAACAATTTAAATGGATTTGAAAGTACTGCTACATTCCGTAAAGCTTCATCTAAAGAATATGCTACTTTTACTGCTCTTCCCTGAGAACAACGCAAATGTATTCATTATACATACAAAAAGTTTGATTAAAAAATATGATTTACAAATTACATACCTCGTTCCAAAACAACAGACACATGCCAGTCGCAAATAAAATAGATCCAATAATTGCAGTTAACCATGATTCTCTAAACTGTTCTAAAACCGACATTGGAACATTTATAGGTGAAGGTTGTCTTCCATTAATCCGATTTGGGTGTATTGGTTCAACATTTGCTCTTTGCTGTTGTCCATTTTGCTAAAAAAATATAATTAATTAATCAAGAACAGTACTTTAATGAATATTACTAATACTTACATTTGCACGATACATCTCCAATATTCATAAAACATGATAAACATTCGACACAATTTTATTTAACATTCTCCATTTTTAAAGAATATTAAGGCCAAAAAAGTATACATATTATGTATGATATACATAACAGACAGACAGGTATACACATAAATTTCACTACAGGATCGAATATGAAATGTCAACAATTTTGAGTTTTATTTGGTCAAGTTCTTGTTTTTTATCCAATTACATCCAATCATATGTTTGAATCTCAGGGAAAAGCAAATTTTTTCATTGGTTGCTATTGTTGTTATTGAGATGTAACATACTTTAATAGACAATCCACAATTAAAACAATTACTTGATATTTTGTATTCGTTTATATTTTTCAAGAAAATGTATTTTTTTGAGAATCTTATTAAGATTATACATAAGATACAGAAATTGTATCAACAATAATTAACACATCGAGAATGTGTTAGAATGTGCTAGATGGCGACAAAAACAATTTTAAATAGCAGTTTGTCTTTCTACATACTGTGTACAATCATAGGACTAAAAGATAACTCGTGCTGTCGTCTATCAGTACTCAATGGATCATACCTCGTTGAACACGAGGTAAGTAAAGAAGTAGACGTTTATCCGGTTAATTTATTAATTGGTACTTAATTAAACATAATACACACGAATGTGACATAACAGAACATTTTTATATGAGATAATACAATTTTGATTGAAATTACTTTATTGACATGTAATATTTTAAACGTATAATATATATTACGTTAAAAATGTATTTCCAAGGAACACGGTATTAAAAATGCTTATTAGCATAACAAATTAAATGATTGTTATTGAATTAAAGAATGGTAATTTATTATAAATCTGTTTTAATAATTTCAGATTAAATATATAATTTGTATTAAATTGTTTTGTTTGTCCAGTTTATCGAGTTTTATCTGAGTTTATCTCTTTATCTTAACGATACACGAAAGGTTTTGTGATAATCTCTTAATTTTAAATTTATTTATTAATTTTTTGCTCAATTCTTAAAACTTTTCTTTATAAATTGTTAATAATATATTTCTAATTAAACATACTAAAGTATATTTCTTATTATGTATTTTTTATCATTAATATAAAATTTGAAATGTGTTTGATTGCTTTAAATATATACAAACAATCTATATATTTCTAGGTATAACAAAAGTAAATAAAATATTTAATATTAAATTTTCTAACAAGTACACAAAAAATAAACAATATATTTTTTACAATGCATTGGAGAAAGATATCTCTCATTTTATGTATGTTTGGAATGTTAACAAACTTCAGACCATCAGAATCATTTATAACTGATTACTTAACAGGACCATGGAAGAATTTTACAAAAACAGAAGTTTGTAAAATCATTCAAAATTTAAATCTATTATTTAATACTTACTCTTAAACAGTTTTAATGATATATTTATTATTAACTTTCAGGTAAATCAAGATATTTATCCAGTTAGTACATATAGTTACTTTTTAACTTTAGTGATAATATTTTTGGTAACTGATTTTGTAAGATATAAGCCTATTATTATACTGTGTTCCATTTCTGGATTTATTACATTTTTTGTACTAATACTTGCAAAAACTATAATAGTAACTCAGGTCGTTGAATTCTTTTATGGTCTGTTTCTTTCTTGTGAAGTGGCATATTATACGTACATTTATGCAAAAGTTGATAAAAAGCATTATCAAGAAGTGACAGGTCATACAAAAGCAGCTACCCTTGTTGGACGGTGTATGGGTGGAATCATAGCACAATTAACATCTTCTTTTCATATCTTAGATTATCATCAGTTGAACTACCTCACTGCTGCAGGTATATTAACAAATTTTAATAACAATTTAAATCTATTGTGAACAATATTATGGGCAGACCTGAAATTTATATCATCAAATATATTTTTAATTATTTTGTATATATCTTGATAATTTCGATATAATAAGATTAAATCTATCTCTCTCTCTCTATCACAGATAAATCGATGATAGATATATTGATCAACGAAAAAACATTTTTTTTTTCAGCCTTTGCATTTGCCACATTATGGACATTTTTTTTACCATCCGTAGGACAATCTATTTATTTTCATTCAACTATTCACAATCAAAATATTCAATCCACATCATCAACAGATAACGTGAAATCACTTGAAGATAATAATTGTCATGAACTTAATCTTAAAAAAAAGTCAAACTGTGATCCTGCGAAGATAAATGTTACCTCTAGGTCTTCCAAACTAAAACGTGCTTACGTACTATTATGGAAACATTTTTTAAATGCGTATACAAATGGTGATGTCATAAAATGGTCCATGTGGTGGGCATTATCAACCTGTGGCTATTTACAAATAACTAGTTATGCCCAGCTTGTATGGCAAACGACTGTTAAATCTTACGATGAGATTTATAACGGAGCAATAGATGCCATTTATGCAATAATTAGTAAATATATTACCAATTTTATATTAATATCTATAAAAGAAAATAAAAATATTGTTTCAAATGGGACACTTCGAATTAACGATTGTCTTTTTGCATATGTCAAATATATACAAAACTCATGCAGCATACAAACTTACTTTCTTCTTTTTTTTTTTTAAATTCATTATCCTGACGCATTCTTAAAGCGATTACCAAAATATGCTAAACTTTGTTTATCGTTGATATCTATTTACTTTTAAATTTGTATAATTGTAGATATTGCTTCTCGTTAAAGGTTTAAAACACATATAGAATCATTTATTAACTTCAACTTAACATCCAAAGTGTCCAGATAAATTGAAAAAAAAGTTTTTCTTTACTGCTGTTGGCTTTAATTGAGGTTTCACTATTTAATTAAAAACTTTAAAGAAAATGATTTGCCACAGCTAAAATTTTATATATTACATTATTTTAATAATTAAAATTAATGTGCAAAAGGATTACCGTCAACTTGAAGTATAAATGTTAAAAACTAATGAACTAAAATAAATATAATCAATATATTATTGTATGCATGAAACTATTTATAAAATAAGAATTCTCATCAGGTGCTTTGACCGTTTATACTGTTGCTAAAATACCATTAAATTGGCCACTGATAGGAGATATAATGCTAACAATATTTGCACTTATGGAAGGTGGTTTAATCATATTATGTTCCTATAGTTATAATATTTGGGTACAATACGTCGTTTACATAGTATTTGGAGTAATTTATCACACTATGGTCACTGTTGCAAGGTAATTCATATTAAGATTTAAGTATTTATATAATTCGTATATTTTATATTTTGTTATTTTATAGCTTTGAAGTTGCGAAATATATATCCGAAGATAGTTATGGTTTAATATTTGGTACAAATATCTTTTTTGCATTATTATTCCAAAGTTTGTTAACGTTAATAGTTATTAATGGCAATCTTGGAAAGGATATCAGATCGCAAGTAAGAAGATACATATTGAATTTCGATATTATTAATCTAACAGATAAAATTGTTTTTATATGATAAAAAATTTTATTTACTTTATCTTAAAATAATTTATTTTCTGTTTCAGTTTTTTATTTATGGCTGTTATTATGTTATTTTGGCTGTGATATTTTTAATAATAGCTATATTTGCAATGATAAAACATTTTAAAAGTGGTAATAAGTTTAAAATATGGTTAAAAAAGAAGAAAACCCAAACAACAATAGAAAATATAGAAAACCAAGAATCGCTTGGTACTCGTACAAATTCTACGGCATCTAACAATGTTATTTTAACTCCTTAATTAAGTAAATATAGTAACTAGAGAAAATTGTACAATATTATTCTTAAAGATTGTATTTCTTTACATATTCAAAGGCAGTTTACTATTTCTTGATTTTAGTATAAACAATTTTATTATTTTAACGTATAATAATAGAATAATATAGACGCGACGTATCGTAGTATTGAATAAATGTAAGAAGGTGTTAATAGAAAAGTGCTTCGAACCCGTAAAAGGGAGAGTACAAAGACGAATAATAGAATAATATGTATTATAACAGAGTATTATGTATTTTATAATTGTTAATTATATATTTTATTTGAATAATGAGTGAATATATCATTCCATCCTGAACGAAAATGAATATCATATTATTATTTGTGATGCAAAAAAAATAATACATCATAAAAGAATTTTACAGTATCATTTATTGAGGCAAATATCAAATGTCAAAATATTAGTCTCTGTTCCGGTTTGTATATAAATACAATTAAGCGGAAAAAGATAATATCGTTAATGTATCCTTATTACCTAACTCCTAATTATTACTTTTATGAGCAATATTTCTTTGAACTAAAATTATATATGCTCGTACGATCAAATTTAGACAAAAAGAAATAAACGAACAAAAAAGCATATAAAAATGTATAATTTTATACGATTAGTAAAATTTCTGTATAATATATAATTTTAATATATTTATGAGTAAACAATTTTTAGAAAAAAAATTATTGAAAAAATAAAAAATAAAATTTTTTTCTAATATATAAATATTAATATAATATATAAATTTATATATTTACGATGAAATAAATACATTAAATCTCTCGCGAATATTTTGAATCAGCAAGATTATATTTTTTTATACTTGAACACATCACAAAGTACGAATGATATATGTTTTATTGGAAATCGCATTATCGATACAAACGTATTAATCGTAAAATCTTGTGGGAAAATTCCTTCTGATCATATTGCAATTATATAAAATCAATTAAAAAATACATAGTGAATCGGAAATACGCGTAAAAGCATTTTCGATGAAAATAGAGGAAGGGGGAAATCAAGTCGACGTGGTATGACGTACAATTTCTTTATTAAAAATCAACAAGAGCATATAAAGCAACGATGTTACATAGTACTGCAGTTCGTGCACTACATGCATGTCAGATGGTTGTTGTTTATTTGCCATCATAACGAGTGTCTTACAATTAGAAGAAACAATAAAAAAAAAAAAACACTTTGATATTTGTAAAACAAGAGGAAGAACAATGGTACAATCACGGGTAAGATAATCATTGCTTAACATTGATAAAAATGCGATAATTGCATTGTATTGAAGATTTTTATATTGGAATGGATCTGCATAAGTAGATATATATCGTACACATATACTTGTGTGTTATCAAGAAATATGGTCACGTTACAAGTTGCGTCGAAGATTGATTTTCGATCGATTTTCATTATTGAATCGATAATGAAAATTAATCATGTTCTTTAATCGTACATGTTGATTCTATCGTACGTATCGTCTCTTTAAAAAAAAAATAACTCGTTGAAATTAAAAACTTTACCCTAGATATAATATTTCACGCTTCACAGTTGTTACGCGAACTGGACATTAAAAATTGTGTTGTTAGCTTCTGTACTTATGCAACAAATAAAGAGAACGCATGTCAAAGCTATATAAATGAATATTAAATCTATCTACGGATTAATAATATTGTAAATAAAATGCAAATTATTATTATTAGAATATATTCAGATCATTGCAAAAGTTTCTTGTTTTTTTTTTAATAAGTTTTACATGCATAATATTTTTTATTTTATGTTATTTTACTGCCAATTATATACAATCGATTTTATGAAGAAAAGTAGTAGAGCAGAATGGATCGTATATAACTTACGTCAGTATACAAATAAAAAATTCGAAGAAAAGGCAAGAAACTATTGGGACGAGATAATATAAAAATCATTTAAAGTATTGTAGTATTGCCGTTTCAATGAAAGAAGACTCATTGATTGTAAATTTGAAAGTAATAACGAAAAGGAAAATCCCATGCTCGGTATGCTTAAGAATAAAACGATTGCATCGATGATATAATCGGTATTTTCTGATTTTTTGTTGATTCAACTAAATCAATACAAAATTCGTTTTACAATAAATTCCAAAAGATTCAAACAAATAAAAAAGAAAAAGAAACAAGAAGATATAACGTTCCCAATCCGACGTCTATTACTACTTTTAAAAATTATTAACAATTCGAATAAATACGATCCTCGGTTAGAATCATTTTTATTGTCTCATTTAATCTCTTTTAATGATCTTGACCTTATATCTTATCTCGAGTCAAGACATTGTTGTTTAATCTGAGAAATAAATGATACAAGTTTTAAAAGGATTATCAAGTTGCACGCTTTCTCTACTTAAGGTCAGTCTCAAGAATGATGAGTATAAGAGACTGGCTATAAAAAAAACAAAAAGAAATAGTAAACGATTTTTTATAATATTAAACTGCGATATGAAACTAATATAACTGTTCGTTCGAATGAAATTTAAAACGTCAATGATAATCTTATAAAAATTGTTATATTCTGTGTCGTAAAATATGCTTGAGATCAATTATTGGTCAAATCGTGAAGACTTTAGCAGAACATGATTTTCAGAAATGTGAATTAGATGCTGAACTAGTGAATGTAAAACGGAGAGTTAAATAATTAAAGTATTTAAATCACTTACCGTTTTCCATCAATGAGAAGTATTCATTAAAAATAGGTTTTATTAACGATAATTAAACAAGATTCAATAAAAATAATAGATGTCTTTTTGTTTACTTGGAAGATTTATTTGTTTTCAATCTCAAGTTACTCGGTTTATCGTTGAATGCTGTAAAATGATATGTACAAATTTATCATTTTGACTAACTGGTTGATTTTCATTAAATTTACGGTTCTTTCACTGTCGAACATAATTATTGATTGTTCTTTGCGAACTTTACTGATTGATTAACGCATCGCTAACAGTGGAATATTCCATACCTCCGTAAGGAAAATGGCCAGTCAAAATTGTCAGTAATCAAAGAAGAAAAAAGATAAATATACTCATAAAGTAAATATAAGATAACAAAGAACAAATAAATCGAGATCGATTTTTAGCGCGCGAAAATCAATACGAATCGTGTTCATTCTCCTTGAGGAATTTCCTGAGGAGAAAACAATTATGACTCCTCGGGCATTTCCAACGTTTAGGAAGTAAGCATGTATGTAAGTAAATATATATATATGTATATATACTTACATACGTTGAGAAGACGTAGTAGGTTGGAGAAAAGGAGTGGGATAAAAAAAGAGAAACACGAGTTCGAGTCATTCGAAAGAATATACTCGATTCAAGTATGACGCGACATCGAAGTTTCTTGGTGGGGCTTATAGAAAACGACCATCTCTCCCGTGCCTGGATCGTCATAGTCTCTTAGTTCCGTTTAAAACTCAATAAAGAGGAGTACGTTTGTATATCTTTTTCCATAGAACGTTATTAAAGAAAGTTACTCGAGTTATCGTTATCAAAGAAGCAAAACAATGTTCTCCGAATCGGTAAGTCCAATACTCAAGTCAAATGTCTTCCTGCAAATTTTCTCATTGCATCGTGTATTTCATAAATTTTTGTTGTTGTTGTTGTTTTTTTTATATTTACATGTACAGTCAAGTTTTCTTTATTAAACAAAATGAAATGAAATAACATGAATGAAAGATACGGTAGCATACTTAACAAAATGTTCACATTTATAAACATGAACGTCAGGTGATTTTCACTGACGTATTTTAATTTAATGAATTTATTCACGTGGTGGTGGTTCACTTTCAAAAACGAATGTGACGAATGATTCATCCAATGACCATGACCATTTTCGAAACTCCAAAAATATCGGTCACCTAATCACATTATCCTCGTATTTATAGTCATTCACTACAGATAAGATTTGATATTATACGCTCTTTGTTCAAAGATTAACTCTTATAATCAGTATCTCATTTGAATGGTATAATACTTAAATAAGAAAATACTGAATCCTATCGCCTAACTAACCTCTTACGATAAGAAAACCGCACTTTAATGCAAATCTACACTGTATTTCCTGCGATTATCCACTTTAGTTACACAAAACCCTTTACGAAAATGTTTATGTATCATTAAAGTTATCAATGTATTTCTTTCTATTTCTTTCTATTTCTTTCTATTTCTTTACGTTACTTTTACAAGATGTAAAAACAGATACAGAAAAATATATCAATCAATTTATAAACAATTTTTCTATTCGTTAAATAAATATAACTATAGTGATAAAAATGATGATCCTTCGTCAATGGTATATAAATATATTACATCTATATACCTTTGTACTTTAAATATATATAGCAATTAATCTGTGTGACTTAAGCTTCTAACTTAAAATAGAATATATTTCAAGATTAACAGAGAGAGAAAGAGAGAGCGAAAAGGAAAGAGAAAGAAAATACATATATCTTTTCTCCTACGTATTCAAACTTGTGACTTGTGTTAAATACGTTCCTGCGTGATCGATTTACGAATGAGACTACGTATTCGTGTAAAGAATTCTTATGCGATATATATCGCGATGAACGAAGAAGAAACAGCAGTCCTTGAAAAAAAAAAAGGAGAAAAAAGAAATATATTAAATTTTCCAATTAAATTTGTTAAGACAAAGAATAACGATAAGAAGCAGCAGCAGCAGCAATTAGGTCAGTAGTTAATCTAAATAATACCAGGAAGATATTTCTTTTTTCTTTCGCATGTTTCTCAAGAGAAATAACTACTATGTAGTTGTTGTAATAATACATATGTGTACATATTTTCATCTTCAACATAAAACGTAGGCGTTGCGGTGTAAATTTCGTCACACGAATAGTTGTTGTCTTGTCATACATAAGTTTCCTGTTCGTTTAAAGCAAGAAAGTTGAATTACATGATGTCATGGTTTTACTACTCGCTGCTTTCACTCGTACAAACGGAGTGTCTTAATTTACGAAATCTTTTCTTCTCGATTGAGGAAAAATAATAATCTTTTTGATCTATGCGACTTTAGATAATAAGATAAGAAATCAACGAGAAGGAAAAAGTTAATACGTAAAATTGTTTCTTTCGTTCGAGATATCTAATATCACATGTAGCAATGTCAAATTAAAATGATGAAGAAATTATAAGGACACTTGTAGAATTGATCTTTCGACTAACAAGATGCTTTTATTAATCTCTTATTTCATTCACTTTTTATTTATACGAATTATTTTATCGCTTTCTCCAAACGATAAAATGTTTTAAAGAAAACTATTTATACGGAGAAACGGGTTGTCAACTTTCTAGGTAGCCTCTCATGAATCCTTTTAAATCCACGCATTGAAATCTTTCTGTCTAACGAGAAATAAGACAAAAAATTTGATAAAATAAAATTAGAACATTTCGTCTAATTAATTATTTATTTTATCTATTCGGCATACGTAAATATATTATTATTGTTCTTGGACATTTTTTATGAGAAAGAAAGAAAGAAAGAAAAAAAAGCATAGGATTAAAACTTCGCTTGCTCATGCGCTAAAATGATTTCGTAACACATAGGAAAACACGCGACATTGCGAGTGTAAGCCTTTCAGAATTGTATCCTTGACGTTTATGAAATTCTTCTTATAGGCAATCGAATGCGAATTGTTAAAGCATTTGATTCATCCAAAAAAAAAAGAAACGAAAAAAGAAATGATGTCATTAACTTTTAAAAAGTAATCCATATTTATTTCTTTTTTCAGGCAATGCCATTATTATTGTTATTAACGTTGATCGGTGGTATCACGGCACAATGTTTAACAGACAACGATAATCCCACTCATATGAATCCGGATTCGAAAAAGGTACTCGATCAAGGTCGTTACAAATTTGCCCTAGATGCATTAAAGAAGTCCGCTGAAATTGAAACTGAGAACAGTATATTTCTCAGTCCTGATAGCATTTACAATGCCTTGCTTTTAGCGTATTTTGGTGCACGTGGTAACACGGAGGCATCCTTAAAAAAAGCTTTGTATATTCCGGATAATTTATCGAAAGTCGACGTTATGAGATATTACTCTTTTGAGAAATCTTTACAGCAAAGTAAAAAGGTAAGAATGATTCGTTTCAAGGTGAGGCTTCTCGTGAAACAAGAGCGAAACGCTCGACCTCGATAAGAAGCGATGATTTTTATTTAAACTCTTTTCAGAAAAATGGGTCAAGCAATTACGAATACAGGTCCGCAAACCGGCTTTGGGTAACGGATGCAAAAAAGTTGCGTGAATGCATGTTGGATTTGTTCGGTGATGAGTTAATGAAGACCGACTTTATGACCAATCCAGAAGAAGTAAGAACTGTTATAAACAATTGGGTCAGTAACGTTACAAAGGGTCATATCCGTGACCTACTACCAGTAGATAGTATCGATAGAAGTACGGATCTCGTCTTGGTTAATGCCGTTTACTTCAAAGGTCTCTGGCAAAGTCGTTTCGAACCAGCTAATTCGAAAAAAGATATTTTCTATACACCTGGCAAGCAAAATTCCGTAATTACATTCATGCGTCAAAAGAACACATTCAATCACGGTTAGTGAAATACATTTGGATATACGTATATTACGCATATATATTTGGATATTACTATATAAACCGATAAAGAAAAGTAAAACGTATCATCTTCGTTTGTTCAACAGTCGTCTCGGAGGAATTGGGAGCGCACATTCTTGAACTTCCATATAAAGGTTCAGAAATCTCAATGTTCATTCTACTACCACCTTTCGCAGCAGCCAGATCTTTGAACGATGATCCGAGTCGAATTCAAGGAGATGGAGGTATCAGGAACGTTCTTCATCGTATCTCCAATGATGCTGATGCGATGGAATTACAAATACTTCTTAAAGATGGAATGTCATCGAGACAAGTCGAAGTCTCCTTACCACGATTCGAATTGGAAAGAGAGTTAGAATTTAAAACTCTTCTTCTTCAACTCGGTCTTCAAGACCTAGTAGGACCTAATGCGGCTGATTTGCGAGATTTCGTAGCTGACGGTGAAGAAACTCTTCATTTGGGAGACGGTGTTCATAAAGCTAAAATCGAGGTTACTGAAGAGGGTACGACAGCAGCAGCAGCAACGGCATTATTTACTTTCCGTTCGAGCAGGCCATCTGAACCGGCTGTCTTTAATGCTAATCATCCATTTATATATTTCATTTATGATAAAACAATGGATAGTATATTGTTCAGCGGTATTTATCGTATGCCCGGTAATCCGACTTCATCAATACCTGCTTAATGATCTTGCTTAAAAGATAAATGTCCCTCAAAGTACGCGGTTCCTCATTCTTTGTACTAAATACCTGGAATGATTGTGCAGATGACATTAGTCATTCATGCTCGCAAATCAGCCGTGTTTATTCTTCAGCACGATCGTTCCGGAGTTAATAAGATACGGATGAATAAATAAATAGATTAATGGATGGACGAATGGATGATAATGCCTCGAATACTTGAGTGCTTGTTTGAATCAATGATACGTGTTATTAAAAATTACACAATGTTTATAAGTTTTGTTGCTTTCAACCAAAGGATACGCAAAAATGAACAAATTACAGATTTTAATAACTATTATTGCTTATATATTTAATTTTTCTTTTATGATACAATATGACAATTGATTAATCGTGAAGGAAGTAAAGTGTATCCTTCCTTTATATCCATGACTAAATTGTATTTTGTAAAATTACATCTAGTTACATAGAGATATACTCAATGTTTCTATTGTATAAATTTGTTTATTAGATAAATTATATCGAAATAATAGATAGGTATATGATATTGGTAACAAATCATATATATTTCGGTAATTGTTTAAATTTGAAAGTGTGTCTGTATTGAAAAAAAAAAAATTGAAATGGTTGGAAATATCATAAAAATGCCACTGATTCCTATTAAAAATATTCTAACCAATCAAACAATACATACATGTTATGAGTTAAACTATATTTATTTTTTTTATAATATCTATATAATTGTCTTATATCTATTGTATAATTATTTTGTCTTTATATTGTGACATTTTTTTATATAGAATATTTTAAAGAATTTTTCGCACCTTATGCTTGATTATACGAATAAATAAAACCGTATAAACGTGAAAAATAAGATAATTCTTATTTTTCTTATGTATTATCAATGACATTTTCCATCTTTATATTTGTAAGAAATTGTGATTTTATCATTGTCTTATATTAAATTACTTTTAAATATGTCCTCCATAAGTGTTAATTTTAGTAAATAAACAATTTCTGTACAAAATTTATTTAAAAAAGTAATTACAAAATTACTTAATTTAAATCGTAATAGTACAATTTTAAATAGGAAGAAAGTTGGCGCGCTTTTCAAATTTCTTATTAAATTAGTCTAAAATGAGCATGCAACTGCCATCTAGCGAAGAAATTGTGATTTAAACACACACACATACAACAATCAAATAAATATTTTAGTTATGTACACCATACTGACTACTCCAGTCAGCTTATGCAGTTGCATTTGGTAAATGATTGCAACACGTGGTTTATAAAAAACAAACTTATATGAAATATATAATTGGAATATAAATATACATGTGATAAATAGTACAAATATATGTCTATATTGTAGAAATTACATTTGCCAAAAGTTATCGTTAAAGTTTTTATTGATAAAATTAATGATAAAGTTTTTTAATTCCTACGCCTAGTTCTCTATAATAATTTTGATGTTACATTGTAAAATGAACTATTAACAAACTTTGATCTCAATATAATACAATTATGTTATTTATGGATCAATCTAAATCAGCTGATCTTTCAACGCAGGAAAATAAAAAAGTTTTTATGAGTAATGCAGAATGGGATAAATTGGCTGTACATTTAATAGGAATTCGAGAAAGATATAGAGAAAATATTATTATACCAACAACGATAGGACCTGTACAAATTAAAACTAATGAAGAAAAAATGGTTGAAAGAGTTATGGAAAGTTGTGTCTTTAAGAGTATTATGAGCTGTGTACTTGGTATATATACATATATATATATATATATTTAACACTTATTATAAATCTTAAACAAAAGATACTATATACTAGTATGATATTTGTAGGATATGGATTAGGAGCTGCTATAGGTTTATTTACATCAAGCGTAAATCCGGATATGACAAGTGTAGATAAAAAACAAACTGCACGTGAAATATTTAGAGAAATGAAAATGACAACGCTTAGTTATGCGAAGAATTTTGCCGCTGTGGGTTTAGTATTTTCAGCCGTTGAATGTAGCATAGAATCTGTAAGTTCTTTCTCACACACAAATTCAATTGTATTTATTTAAATAAAATTTATTTAAGTTTTATTTTAATTTTAGTATAGAGGTAAAACTGATTGGAAAAATGGTACTTATGCAGGCGGTGTGACGGGTGGTCTAATAGGCCTAAGAGGTATCGACTTATTATTTGTTGTCAATATTTAATCCTTTCAATACAGCTATATCATTTTCGAGTACGCTTCTGCTGTATAGATACTTGCATTGCTAATAAAATTCTACTGTGCAGGCTAATTATAACATGAGCATAAATTTTATCATGAAATAAAATAAAAAATTGAATATTGAATGACTATAGTCATTGATAGTATCAAAAGGGTTAAAATAATATGATGATAGATACATTAAATTTTTATTTGTTTCTAGCTGGTGTAAAAGCAGGAATAATAGGTGCTGCAGGATTTGCAGCATTTTCTACTGCAATAGATTATTACATGCACAAATCATAAACACTGTTTAATGGAATTACAATTCATGTATTTCTATAGAAAAGATATAAAAGCTTGCATATACTGCGCATATTTATAATACATAAAAAAGCATAAAACATGTTTATAATATATAAATACGTATAAATGCTTAAAAATAAGTACAATGGTCAAGGTATAAAATATGTGAAAAATTGATATCTGTTCATCTTAAATTATCTAAAACTTGTCTGTACTCCCACTGATCGATTGAACTATTCTTTCTTTATTTATTTTATATACCTCAAAATACTATTAAATTGTATTATAAAAATACTAAGTTATATCTTAACATTCTGGTAAATAAAAATGAAGTAAATTAAATGCATTTTTGGAATAATTCTTAATACTTTTCACATAATACCTTTGTTAGATAAATATGTGCAAAATGTTGTCATCTATTTTTGGATAATTTTCCATATTAGTAAACAATATCTTTTCTAAGTTATAATATATTTTGTTGTTAAAAGAAACTGCAGTCTTATATTTTTAATTTTTTTTAAAACCTTCTGCACGATCACACATCAAATACATGATATCACATAATCTATTTGAATTAGATATGTCAGGAAAGTATACATATATATATACAAATACGAAAAATATTTGTATATTCGAAGACATATTTCTCATTGTACAAATGAGTATAATTTTACTCATATACTATTTGTGAACAATGATAATTTAAAAAAATGTTTATACCATATCTAAAGTCTTTTAAAATTATATGTTATTATAATGTATATTATATAACATTGACATGAATTCTATTTTTTAAATTAAATACGAGATTCTTTTCACAGTATCTAAACAAATATAATATATTAGTTTGGAATTTTTTGGTTTTAGCACAATATAAGATACTTTGATATTTGCCTCCTTTTAATTATTTCATATATAGTTATTCTTTAAAAGATAAGTAGACATGAAATGTGTTGTAGTCATAACATAAATTACTTTCGTTAGGAGACCTATTTCTCATAATTTTTGTTCAATATTGTTTCACGAAATTTTCAGACCAGAACTTTTTGAAACAAAATAAAGAATTACAAGGCACTTATGACAACTGTCGCTTTCTTCTCATTATCTTCTTTTAACTTGCAATGGTATTGGTATCAAAGATATAATTATTTTGCACTATGTATCAATAATTGTCCTATTTATCTTACATATTAAATCTTGTTAATTCAAAAAAATATTAGACTACCAAATATTAAATATATTTGTATGCAAGCAGTAGTTAAAAAGAACTATGCATTAAAGAATGTTCTTATATAACGCATATATCAGCTAAATAGAAGCTTGTAAAAATTAAATTGTCTCTTAAAGCTACATTCTTGTATGTCACATATATTTTATAAACTTTTTTGGCACCTATAGAGCCGAAGCTCTTCCTCAAGTTTGTCCAACATTTATTTCATTATGGCTGTTGCTGTTGCATTTGTGCCTGCATTACTGCCAATAATTCTTGCATACGACGTAATTCAGCCTCTTTTTCTTGTAAAATACGATCTTTCTCTGATACAGAAGTAGTTTTTTCCGACTCAACAATTCTATTACACAAGAAAGAAAATTATTTTTATATTAATACTTTTTTGTTTAGAAATAAATTATTATAGTTTATATATTTTCAAATATTCTTACGTTTGCCGTCTTGGTGGGACCGGAGCTCCTTTAGCTAATCTTTCACTACGATAATTTTCATAATGTACTTCCTGTGTAACTTCTTGTAAATCTTGCATATGTGTTCTAAAATAATACATACAATTATTACTGATTGCACTGAATTATAATAATACAGTTTTTTCTGTATTAGAACTTTTTACTTACATGAGCATAGTTCTCAATTTAATAAAATCACAATGATCTGGATTTTCTACTTCAACAACACCCCATGGATAGAGTCGTCCCCTTACTTTTTTCCCTTTAACTTCGAGTAAGGAATTGGCACCACAAACTGCAAATGGGACAGCTTCTTTCAATTGTCTTACTTGTTCTTTATAATCTTCATCTTCATCGCTATCACAATCTGGTAGTGGATAAATCTTAATGCCACTACCTTCAATTTCTTCCATTACACGTTTCTTTAAACGTAGTACCTCTCTTTTAGTAAGTACATCTGCTTTTGCTATTACTGGTACAATATTAACTTTATTATGTAATTGTTTCATAAATTCTATATCCAAAGGTTTCAATCTATTAAGAAAATAAATAAATTATAATTGTTTATACATATATTTTTGGTTAAATTATAATATTATTTCTTAATATATTAATATGTTTTATATTTTAAGTTGTTATATGCAGTATCCAATTAAACGTCTCACCTGAACAATACTGGTCACAAATGTATTAATATAACAAAATCCACTTAGAAATATTTAAATAGATACAAAAAAATTCTTACCCATGACCAAATGGAGAAATAAAGTAAAAACAACAATGTATTCTATTATCGACTATATTTCTTCTATTTAATCCACTTTCATCGCGTAAAAATCTTTCAAATTGATCATCAATATATTGAATAATGGCTCTGAAACTATCTGTATTATCAATAGCATCTCCATAACCAGGTGTATCAACAACTGTAAGTCTAAGTTTAACGCCTCTTTCTTCAATTTCTACCGTGGAAGCGTCAAGTTTTACAGTTTGATTAGTTTTCTCTGTATATAAATATAAATACTCATTTATTAATAACATTATCAAATCCAACGATAAAAAAATATATTTAACCAGTTAGTTGTTATTAACGAGTATACGTACTTGTCATGCGGAACAAGTAATTACCGTTTGTTATTTAATGAGTTAGCTGTGGTGACCTCTTTAAAAATTGCATATCTAAATTGCATTGCAACAATGAAGCGATAACACAAAATATAGCAATTTTTCCATGACGAGTATACTTGTCAATTACAACTAACTAATTAAAAAACAAAACCAAAATAATTTCATATTAAGTTATTTTAACAATGCTTACCAACAGCATCAGGAATTATTCTTTCTGGATATAAATCGGTTAAAAATAAACTATTAACTAACGTAGATTTTCCAAGGCCAGATTCTCCAACGACCATAAGTGTAAATTCAAATCCTTTTTTCACTGACTTTCGATGCACTTGATTAGGTAAATTTGCAAAACCTACATAGCCTGGAGCTTCAGGACTAGTAAACTGTTAAATATTAATAATATTTTTTATTAAAATATACGGTTAAGTAATAAACAAAATAATTAAAAGAAAGGAAATTAATAAAGTATATTAAAAAAATATATAAATCTTGTTAAAATTTAATAAATATTGTAAAATTTGATTAATAACTTCAAAACTACAAATAATAAAATATTTTTATTGTTTTATAGGTTACTATAAAATAATATTACTGTTAAATATATGTTAAGTTCAAGTTGTATGTAAATCTTCATGAATATACTCACAGTTTTAACGTTTTCTCTTTCGCTAGACATTCTTCCCTATAATATTGAACAAATATGTTGATTTGAAAGGAATTCAACAGCTTGTAGGGAAATGCTTTATAAACAATTTTTGGATTTATTACTTACGAACTGACAGAAGACAGAACAAGTTAAAACACCGAAATGTCTTCTAGCAGTGCTACCAACATACAACGAGATCTTTTAATCAAACAATTTTATAATTAGATAAATTAATGTATATATACACGTATATTTAAATTATAATGCAAAATTTATATTAGTAAATCGTATTGCCTTAACGTATGTATTTGATGACCTACTTCCAATTGGTTTTGACGTTGTTAATATTAATGAATTTTTCCTAACTAGAGGATGGTATACATATATGTATATATTGTACTACTTACTTGCAAGAAAGTGCAATGTTTGAGGTGAACGAAACTACTTTAAATGCATAATAATGTGAAAAATCGTATTAATCGTTTGTAATATTATGCACATATAGGATCGAATTGAAATAAAGAAAACATTACAATGAAAGGTTCGAATATAATTAGTTGTATATGTATATACATATACATAGACATTCGATTTAGTCCATTTTACTTATATCTTTTTCATCCATTCCTGACACAGGTTTTTTTTTTAAAGTTTACATATGATGATGCGAATGAATTACAAAACGACTTTATTAATATTGATTGTTGCTGTTATAAGTTCCTTATTAACATCATGGAACAATTGTGGATATCCTTTCTTCCTAAGGCCAACAGATTGGAAATATCAGTTTCAACATAAAGTTAGTTAATCAAGTATTTCAATTGATCGTAATCATTAATTGTTTTATTGTTAAACAAATTGAAAATTATCACTGTATTAATAATATTTATAAATTAAATTGTTTTTAAGGAAAAAGTAAATAATGAACCAGGATATCAAGAAATAGATTGTTCTATAAATGGTGATTATTCAATTGGTTGTCGGAAAGAAGGAGATGAAGTATACATACCCTTTTCATTCATTCATAAATATTTTGAAGTAAGTATCAATTGAAGTAATGAATATGTATATATAGTTTAACAGTGTTAACAATTTATCTAACCTAATATGAATAGATTTATGGTAAATTGGCAACATACGATGGATTAGAAAGATTTGAGTGGTTACACAGTTACTCCAAAATTGTAACTCCCAAGGGTAAATATGATCCTCGAGGGGTATTTATGACATTTGAAAATTATAATGTTGAAGTTAGAGAAAGAGTAAAGTGTGTTAGTGGTAGCGATGGTGTACCAATATCCACGCAATGGGAAAGTCAAGGATATTATTATCCAACTCAAATTGCCCAATTTGGATTGTCCCATTATAGCAAAAATTTAACAGAACCTGAACCTTACAGAAAATTGATAAAAGATTCTGATAAACTCAAACTAGAATGGTCTGTTCCTCAGGGATCTGTTATTTCTCGAATATATGACAAACAAGTTAATAGTTATGTTACGAAATTCGCAACACCTGAAACGAGTACTTCTGGAATAAGTTTAAAACTGGATCATGTATTAGATCTTGTATTAAAATGGGATCTAAAGATTAAGGATAATGGTAGCATTATGGTTACATTGCAATCTAGAGAAAAGAAAGATATGTATAACTTACATTATACGGCAAATAATGTAATGTTACATACCTATAAGAATCATATATATTATGGAATTGGACAAAACAATCATCAATGGAAACGTTTTACCAGAGATTTAGTTATTGATTTACAAAAAGGATTATATTTGAATGATAAAAGTAAAAAGAAACTTTCACGATCTAAATTAAAGGTAACTATATATCGCTTTAAGGTGAACAAATTGATCTTAAATGAATATATAAATAATTTAATTTATATTTTTATTATAGATTATTAGAATAACTCTTTATGGTTCTGGAATGATCGATAATATTACATTATCAACAAGCGAACATATGGAACAATTTTATGATGCTGCTAAATGGTTTGTCGCTAATCAAAATATTACTTCTGGTGGATGGCCGAATCCAGTTAGAAGAAGAGTTTCTACTGGTATGGCTACGCTGGAACCTGGATGGTATATTGTAGCATTTTATTTATACTAATTTTTTAATGCGTTAACTTTTCTACAGCACACAAACTGAATATATTAGTTATTATTTTTACATAATATATTATTTAAGGTATTCCAGTATGGGTCAAGGACATGCTATTTCAGTATTGGCGCGAGCTTATTATCATTCTCGAGAAGAAAAATATTTACAAGCTGCAGTGAGAGGTTTAAGGCCATTTAAATTATCATCTAGTAAAGGAGGTGTAGCAGCTCTATTTTTAGGCAAATATATTTGGTACGAAGAATATCCTACAAATCCACCTTCGTTTATTCTTAATGGATTTATATACTCCCTCATTGGACTCTATGATTTAAAAAGTATAGCAACAGGTAAAGATGCAAATGAGGCATCAAGATTATTTAATCAAGGAATGATCTCACTAAAAAATATGTTAACTTTGTATGATACCGGATCAGGTACGACATATGATTTACGTCATTTTACTTTAAAAATAGCTCCTAATTTAGCTAGGTGGGATTATCATTCCACACATGTTAATCAGCTTCTTCTTCTTAATACCATTGATAATGATCCACTTTTTACTGCAACTGCAGAAAGGTGGATCGGATACATGAATGGTAAAAAGGCTGCTCATAATTAATTGCATTTACATTTATATATTTGTACTTAAAATGACTACATTGTGTCCTAATATTTATAACTAATATCCGATATAATTTCTTCACTTGTTTGAGTTTCACATTCTTAGAGATTTTATTTGAATAACCATGACTAAAACGAACAGATATCAGGTACGTGCGTTCAATTGTTTTTATATGTACATATAAATGTTTTTATAAAAATTATTTGTAGTTCACGCACACACACGCTTAAAAATATATCTTTCTTGATAATGTATATCATTTATTCGTGAATTAGTTTTTTAAAGGTATTTATCATTTTCAATAGGGATAATAATAAATGCTATCTAGTAAACTAGTTGTATAAATTAATTTTTATGCAAGTATAATACATGTACTTAAGTAGTCAATTATAATTGAAATTCAATCAGTTAATTTCTCTGCATGAACATATAATATGAAGTATTTTGTAATCTTTAATATTTAATATCATTAATATCAAATAGCTAGAAGAAAAAACCTTGAGAAGGTGTCATGCAATATATAAATTTATACTGATATATATATATATTAAAAGTATAATAAATTTTATAACAAATATAGGTCACCCCAGCAACAAGCAGTTATTGAATATTAGCTTTAACCATACAAAACACTTTCTTAAGCATATTTCCACTTTTATCTGCTTTTCATTTATTAAAATGACAATTTGACTATATACAAAGCATAAGTATTATGGATATTTTAATAATTCTTTTATATTTTTAATAACGTAACATATTTACATACGTTTGCCTTCATTATTTAAATATACCTCATAAATATAATTAGTATTTGTTTAATTTAATTTAATATTTTTATGTCTAATTAAATTTCAAATAATTTTTATATATTTATGATTTATATTTAATTATAATTCAGAAATAGTTTGCTGTCATATTTAATATTTTATTGCAAAAATAGAAATATATAGATAAACAGATGAAAAATATCAATGCAATGTTTAGAAAACAGGGTAGAAAATAATATTGGTGATAGTAGCATTTAGTGATTGTATATTTTTTTACATTCAAAGTGATTGTAGTAACTCAGGAAATAATTTGCAAAAATTCTTAATTACTATTTTCATGTAAGTAAAAAGCTAAATATACTGAAATCCTTTCATCGAAATATAAAAACATTTAAATGATCTTTGAAATAGAACTGTAATATCATATAAATAAATTAGACGATAGATACTGCACAAGAATTATTCATAATAACTAAATTAAATATTGTTGAATATTATACAAATTGGTTATATTTATTAAGATTAAATAAAACACATTAATATACATTTTCTTATAATAGTAATGTAAATATAAACTTTCTGTAGTGTAATCTAAGACTGTTATCATTAATCGTATTATTAATTCATTATTGAATGCAATATATATTATACATGTTTTGTATTATGCATTTTATATAGGCTGTGTAATATAAATAAGTATGTTTGTAAAGCATGCTTTAAAAATATCTTATATAGTCATTTTAATATCAAATAAATCCAAGTTAAATAACAGAAAAGAATAAAGTGGAAAAACTACATACACAGGGTGTAACTTATTAACTTTATTATAAAGCATTCATACAATAAATGAAAATGAGATTGTATAAGTGATAATTATACAATTTAACTTTTTTAAACTTTAATAAGTGCATTATTATGAATTTTTGTTTCTACATAAATGCCTTTTTAATAATTCCTACTACTACTTTTTACATTATAAGCTTATGAATATTTGCTATAACAAAACAAGAATTAAAAGGACGAATTAAAATATGATCATTAGTTTACATGGAAAACTGCATTTTATAAAGAAAAAAAAGAAATGGAGATTAACTACAAAATATGATGAGGTCATCCAGAATATATCTGAAATGAAAAAAATATTAATTTGAATACCAAAAAATTATACCAATTCAAAATCTATAAAAATGAAGAATATATTGAGACAAATAGAAAAGCGATTTGTAAATATGATAACATCTTTATTTCTCTAGTTTTTCATAATGAGATGACAATTATCATATGTTTATGGTTTTTTTCTTTATTCCATATTATCTGCCAACGTGCAGATTTTGCAAACCTTCCTAGATTTTTAAAATCAGTTTTAAAATATGTAAAATACAAAAAAATTATGCAGGCTGATATTAGTAATTACAATGTGTACACGCACAATTGATAGGCATTTGAAATATTTATTGTGCAACATAAAAAAAGATATAAATAGTGATAGAAGTTTATTTTTGTTGTATAAAATATTTAATTCTAATAGACAATTACTGTGTAAGCGGAAGTTAGTTAATTACTACCTTTTGTGTATTTTACTACTATATATGTATAAAGTTTTTATTTTTTATATTTGTACGTGTGCACTTGTCAATTTATCAGCACATATGCTCGAAGCACAAGATTAACATTTACATTGCTTTAAGACAATAAGAAAATTCCGTATATGTAAAAACTGGCAATGTATATTCTGAGCCAGAGTCAGACCAGAAAAAAATTATAAGTTATTGCGGTGTGTATGTATATTTATATATGTATCCTTTGAGACGTTGCAAATGAAGCATACTTGTATAACAGAATAAATCTTTTCAATTTTATCCCTTATTTTTAACAGTATTACCTGCAAATACTGAATAGAAAAAGAAATTGAATAGACAATAAATAGAACAAATACAAAATTATCTATACAATGTCTAGTATCTATTTTTTTTTAATTATTTATTATATGAAATTCTAATAGTCATTTGATGTATCATGGTATTACAAATTTCTGTTCTATAGGAAAATTTATTTTCTGTTACTATAATCAAAAAAGTAAGTGCATTGTATAATATAAAATAAGAAAAATGCTCAGCCTGCATTATGCAGAAAGGATCGAGGCATCTACAGATTATATTTTCTGTGGTACATTTTAGATTTACAGTCTTAGTAAATTACTATAATGTGCATCTATACTTCATGTTCACCTCATCACCGCTATTCTATATGATTTTATTATTCATTTACTCAAATTGCATGCTTACTCCTATGAATACATCTGTATGTGTTTTACAGGTTCGTGTATACAATGCCTTCGTTATCGACGAATATGAATAATTCGACACAACACATTAGGTTGGCTTGGCTTGCAATACACATTTTTATTAACCAGAAGCATCATGTTATACCTATTAATTAGTAAAAATGTCGTCAGTTTTTTTCACAAGCGATTAACTTTCAATTTAACTTTTTGAATGTATGAATTTATCGTACGGAGTGCGTGTTTCACTTAGAAATACGATAGAGGATTGATGCAAAAGTACCAAATTTTATTGCGTCGTTAGAAACGTTTCTATTATTATATTCATGCAAATTAAAATTCTAAAAAACTTTAAAACTGGTCAAATTCCAGGTTTAATAAATCCAAAATCTTTTATAAAAAAAAAAATTAGATATATTCCAAATATAAATATGCTTTACGCGTATAAAAAATATAATTAAGTTTGAAAAAATTACAGCTTTATATTAGACGAACGTGTTTTTATATGTGCTAATTTTTTTATTAGGAAAAATTATTGAAATAAAGTAATAGAAACAATATTATAAAGTACTACATGGCACAATATTAATGTCAAATCACTGTTGCACCAATCCCTGTTTATTACTCATTTATTTGTTATTTTCAATGGAACATTCTAGGTTCCATTTATACAATCAATTATGTGATATTCTCTTAATTAAAAACTATGATCATTTGAGTTTATTCTTTGAAACCTTAAGTGATATTGTTATCTAAATTTATGCTTATTGAACATATTGCTCATACAAACAGTTTGTAGTAAATTAATATTCATTAAAGGTTTCAAAGCAATATCAAACATTACGTATTTTGTTCGCACTACCTATTATGGTTCAGTTTTCTTTATATTTTGTCGATAATAAAAATACAAGCAGTATAATGATGGTTGAAAAAACTCAATGTTGCAGGTGAATTTACTTGGTATGTGTATACATTATTGTATTCCTTATGTGTACAATGAATGTTGTGTCTATATGTGGCATGGAACTTGCTCGCATTGAACAAGCATGTATTATATCTTTTGAAGAGACACCACAAAGTAAGAACAAATTATATACTGATACTGATGTTGTATCATAAATTATGTTCGGTGGCATCTCTATAAAATCAGATATTCTTTCCCCTACCTTGGTAACTACTTCCTTAAAACTGAACTCTTTAAAGGAAGTAGTCTGGTGTCCGCCTAGTGACATGTGGTTCTCCACGCCTTGGTGCTGGGTCAAACTGAAGGCTAAAATACGAAAGACACGATGATAAGGAACCTATTAAAACTTATCCTTAAACATTATATTAAAATATGATACTTACAATGAATATTTCAAAGCATCATCTAGTTCCATAATCGCGGCTTGATTACCGCAACGGTAGCAATAATTAGGAGCAGAGAAGATAGTTACAACATTACGATCGTGACACCTGAAATTTCAAATGCATAATACATAATTAAAAGAAAAAATATTAATTCAATTATTAATTTACAAATAATGTTAAAAATTGAGTAAATTATATTGGAAAGTATATTTACCAATTATATCCTTCCATAACCAATTGGTGAGCTCTTGATACCAGTGTAAGACCATTTGAATGATTAAATGTTTCTGATATATCTTGACCAAAGGTATATCCAGCTCCTCTAGGAGAAATACCCCATCCTCCTCTATCGTCAGGATCTGACCATAACAAATCGCACATAGGGCCCTGCAAATAACACAATCAAGAATTATTTACATATAACTTGTCGTATTGCAATTGAACTATTAACTGAAAAATGTTATACATACTTCATGGGGAACTTCTTGTAGACGGTCTAAAGCTCTTATATGATCTAAGGTATCAATTGAAGGTGATAGTCCACCATGTAAACAAAATATTTGACCATCAACCAGAGCAGTCAGTGGTAAATAATCAAATAAATCCGTAAAGAATTTCCATACATTGGCATTGCCATATTTGCGTAAACACTCATCATAGAATCCATATACTTGTGTGATTTGTCTAGATTCGTGGTTACCTCGTAAAATTGTTATTCTTTCACGATATCTTACCTACAGAAATAATATTATATTTTGAGTAAATTTAATAAGATAAATATTAGATAAACTTTATACTCCTATACCTTTAAAGCAACAAGCAGAGTAACTGTTTCAACGGAGTAATATCCACGATCAACATAATCACCCATAAATAGGTAATTTGTGTCTGGAGATTTGCCTCCTATTCTAAATAATTCCATTAAGTCATGAAATTGACCATGTACATCGCCACACACAGTTACTGGACATTTTACTTCTTGTACATTTGATTCTTTAGCTAATATCTCTTTTGCCTAAATATAAACAGAAATTTTATTTTAGTACATTTATGACATATAGATAACGAAGAGGATTTATAGATAATGAAGCTGATTCATAAATTAATTTTAATTATTCAATTTCAATTCTATTTCGATAATTCAATTAGAACATATGATAATTAGAATATTTTTTTAATTATTATATATTTAAATATTTGTTAATTTTTCTATATTTTATAATATTCAAATTTTTCATACTATCCAAAACAACAGATCAATTTTATTATATATTATTACTATTATTTCTGAAATGTAGAAAACTATTTATATAGCCTTGTAGTTCAACAATATATCTACAATTTGTATAATTTACTATCTTTGCTATTAAAATTAAAAAACTATATTTTTCTTTTTAATTTAATTATTTCGACGATATTACCATTCATTGCAAAAGGTAATCAAATTTAAAAACATAAGAACAAAATTAGAAGTTATTATAAACTTAATTCCATAGCAAAAGATCCTAAACTTGACTATTCAATTTGTCAAAGAATAATAATAGTAAAGATAAAAAGTTATTTTGATGAGATGTCAAAAGATCAAATAGTACTACTCTATTTGAAAATATAAAAAAGCAATTAATCTCTCATAAATGTATGGCACATCCTTGTCATATATCATAGTAAAGCAACCTGCAGTAACTTTTTTACTGATCGTTTCCGATTTGAAACATTTAATGATTTTTATATATAAAGTATAAAGAACAAATATAAAACTATAAAATTCTAAAAAAAATAAACCGGCTTTTTTGCGAACGCATAAATGGTACTAAGTACCTTGTCGCATAGAGTTTTCACTTGGCTTTCTGTCAGTTGTTTGCAATCATTTAATTGTTCTATCCACTGATCCAACTCTTTCAGTGAAGCTTTTTCCTCCATTTTATAGATTTATCCAATATCCGAAAAATATAATACACTTTTAGCACATATAATATTACGCTAAATAAGCTTATCTATAAACTAAATCATTCGGTTTGACTGCAAAAGCTTCTCAATACAAATATTCTAATCGAGCACACACTCATAAAATGGCCGACCACGGATGCTGATGGTGACGTCATATACGATTCATATATACCCCTACTAACTCTATCTTCTCTATCTTCTTTCCGAAAGTAAATAGACCAATCAACGTTTCTTAATAAATAATTTTACCCAATAGCATTTGAGCTTTATCATTGATTTAACTTTCGCTACATAAGTACAAACATTACTAAATCGGATTAATATCAGTAAAAATATTATTTACAGATTTTTGAAATAAAAAATAATCTATACATTTACAAAAATATAATATATAAATAATTAGTTTATAAAAATGTGTGCAACTTTTATCGTTATTATATGTTCAAGCATATGTTGAATTTTCATTATTAATTTTCAATAATTTTCATTATTAAATGTTGTCGATATAAGTTTATTTAATTTCATCTATTTGATAGAATATATTTTTATATATTTAATATATATTAAAATTAATTATTATTTTCATTTGCAATGATGCTCCTTAGTGTAATAATCGAAATACGTGGTTAGAGTTACATCACTTGAAAAGTTCTGTATTTACGAATTTTATAACGTACTTCATATTTAACCATTCAAAAAGGTAATCATTTAACAGTAACCTTATATTAAATAATATAATTATAGATATAATATTTATATTATTTTAGTGAAAATTACATATTATGCTTAACATGGGTGTGAGTTGTAGTTTTGAAAAATCAATACATACTTCATATTTACACTTGTAACACATTGCATTAGTTTAATATCATTTAAATCTCATAAATTCAGTTTGAGGAAGATTAGCAGGTATTATAACAAAAAATAAGTATTTAATCATAATGAATAGAGAGCAATAATTTATTCTTAATATCATTATACTTCATAAAAATAATACAATCATTACTGATTACATTTCAATATTGCGTATACCTAAGAAAACAACAATAAAATAATTTATTTTAGACATCAAATAAAAAACTGCATTTAAGTGTTTACATATCTTTACTCATTAGATATATTTATGAAATCATTTTATGAGACTACTCATAAAAATATATGAAAGCTTACGGTATATATTAATTAAAAAAAAAAAATTACTGGTAGCAAGATTTGATATACAGCTTAATTTACTGATATGAATATTATTATATTATTTAATAATATCACATTTATTATATTTTCTTTTATTGGTGATTAATTATCAAAATATTAAAACAAGAAGTGCAAGATTGTAAACAGATAGTTTTTGACATTAATGCCATTTATCCTTTTTGGTTATTTTTCTTTTATAACGCTTGACATTTACACTTTTTATCTACAAAGTGTTGCATCTAATTGTACGAGCCAAGGTAATAATAATTTGATTTTTCGTCTGTAATTTGGATCTTTTGAAACAGGATTTTTCTCCAAATAAACAGTTTTTATACTCTTATTAACTACTAAGCTCTCCACGGTTATCCAGTCTTCAATCTCATTATTATTCATCTGTAAATTAAAGTTAAAATAAGAAACAAATTGATCGTCTAAACAAATATCATCTATATTATTGATTCTTACCCAGAAATCTTCCAAATCTTGAAGATGTTGAATATTTTCAATTTTTTTAATTTTATTATTACCCAAGTCCAAAGTTGTCAACTTTGAACAATTTTCTAAACCTTCTATACATGTAATCCCATTTTCAGATAAATACAATTCATCCAATTTTGTTAATTCTTCTAAATTTTCAATTTTTGTTATACGATTACTTTGCAAACTAAGCAATTGGAGATTTTGCAAGCTTTCTAAATTTTGTATTTTAGTAATTTTATTTTTCCCGAGATACAAATTCATTAAATTTGTCAAATCGTCTAAATTGACTATTTCTCGTATTTTATTGTCACCTAATTCCAAGGTCTCAAGATTTTTTAAATGTGAAAGATTTTCAATATATACAATTTTATTGGACGATAAATATAAACTACGTAAATTTAATAAATTATTTAATCCTTCAATTTTTTTGATTCGATTAAAAGATAAATCCAAAATCCTGAAAAATGTAATAATAATAAATTAAAATGTCAACTTAAAAAAAGAAAAAAAAAGGGATACTTCCTAATAGAAATATGATATATTAAATCAACTTACTCAAGATTCACAAGGGCATCGAGATTTTCTATTATAGTAATTTGATTATCTCTAAGTTGTAATTCAATCAAAGTAGAGAGAGTATCGAGATTTTCTATTTTCTTAATTAAATTCCAAGTAAAGCATAATTTTCGTGCTTTGGTTAATGGTTCCAAATTTTCTAATTTTGTAAGTCTTGAATGATTGAAGTCTAATTCCTGAAATAATCAAGACATATATATTATTATATATGTATTTTTTTTTTTTTTTTAATATTTATTTAAATACACACTTCACTATCAGGATCTATAATGAGAATCTTGTCTGTGTCTTCAGTCTCTGCATCATCATCATTTTGTTGATCCATTTCAATGCTGTCTTCTTCTACAAAATATACTTTACAATATAACCTAAAATTTATTAGTGATCAAATTGACAATTAGTTATTTGTTTTAAATAAATTCTTACCATTGTGAGCCATTCTCAATATTATTTCTGAATGCAATGTTATGCTTTTTATTTTCTTTTTTAAATTACGATAAAATACGTTAGTTTAATTATAAATTATATGATCTTTCACCATAAACTTCGCAGCTTTATAAGATTGAAACAGAAAGCTGAAAATAATTTACTAGATTGCGTAGAACTGCAAACATAGTTTATATTACACAAGAAGCAAATACAAAAAGATTACTACAACAATTAAACAAGTGAGATATTTGAACAAGTAATTAAAATATTGTTTTTAAAACTATTAGAATCTCTGAAAAATAAATCATTGTTAACATCGGCTATTGGATGTCCAATAGAACATATTGAAAAATACATTATTAATAATATATATATAGTAAAAATTATTATTAAATTATATCTATACATTTTCATCTTACACGATTATAAGATATTATAAATTGTTTATAAACAAATTTTGGCTATATATTAAATGCTTTAACAATTATTAATTTAAAATAATATTAAATATGTGACAATAAAAATAAGGCATGCATGAATTAATTATTATATATTAGTTTATTATAGTAATATTAAATTACTTTTAATGTTTATTACAATTTATTTAATGTATATATGTAACTAATATAACTTTTCTAATTCAATGTTGCAATTGAAATTCAAAAGGTGGTAGTCATGAGTAGTGATATTTTGTACGTATTCTTAACTGAATTTTAGATGTACCGAGCTTTTAATTTATTGTTGTTCGATTTGTCTTGAAAATAAAATATTTTAGACAATTTGTATGCACTATAATTTCGATAAAGAACTTGGTTACGCTGTTTAATTTTCTTTTTTTCTTTTTTCTTTTTTCTTTTTTCTTTTTTTAAACTGTTTCCTTATTTTTAACAATTACGAATGGTTTAGAAGTTAGTGTAGATAATCTGACAATTGTGCTTGTTCTTTGCATGTAGGGTGTCTATTCACGGCGATTCCATAGCAAATGGACATTTGCATATTGCAGTTATGTGCTTCCATTGTGAAAACATAATTGTTTTATGGTGATAATATGTCAAAATCAAACATAAGGAAGATAACAGTTGACCCTACGAAATGTAATACTGACTCTCGTCGACCCAGTGTGTTCGAAAGGTTGGGGACCAAACCAGCAGTCACAGCAATAGGTCAAAATACATCAGATTACTGCAGGAATTGGGCATTGAATGGCAGCTGTTCATACGGGAAAAATTGCAAGCAAGTACACGTTTACATGTATTCTCTATGAAGGAAGAAGATATCAAAATCTATACCGGTGTGCAACAATCAAGATGCTGCACATTGTTATTAGATATCTTTTGCAGCTTCTATCTCTTCTGCATCGTTTAGAAAAAAAAAAAAAAAAAACATTTATAACTTCAAATGGAAAATCAACTTCACAACATAGAACAAATATAATTTCTTTTTCTTTCGCTTCATGAATAGGTATGCAAACACTCACACACTGATAAGTCCATCCAAGCGTGCGAAGAAGGATAATGCAATTTCAAATACGACAGGGGTAAGTACACGGATGAAATTGCATTATCGCATAGGTTTTATTTTATCCTATTGTTTATCATTGTTGTTATTTTTCTAGCTTGTTGAGGACCCATTTAAACGACTAACTTCTAAAATTGTTAAGAAACCATCGCATAGTCCTGATTTGAATTTAGAGGAGTGGAATCAAACAGATCTAGAATACGAAGACGAGAAAGTGTTAGAAAGACGTAGGCAGCTTCTGCAACGAGAATTAGAAATACAAATGAAGAAAGATAAAGAAGTTCATGGCAAAGAAAGAGTCAGACAGAAAAAAAAAGCAATGAGTTCATCCTCAAGTTCACATACCTCCAGCACATCTAGCAGTAGTAGCAGTTCCAGCAGCGAAGATTCTTCCTCGAGTTCAACATCAGATTCGCGGAAAAAAGTTAAAAAAATGAAATTGAAGCGACACCATAGTGCTTCTACAGACTATGATGAAGAAAAAGAAAGGAGGAGAAAGTATGTCTTTAATTGTTTAAATTTTGTCAAATAATTTTAAATAGAAAAATATATATGTATTGGGTTGTCCAGAACATTCGTGTTCCGTACGAACTTTCCAGACAATCCATTATATGTATGTATATCAATAATTTCTATGTTATTAATGTTTCGAAATTAATGTAGGCTGAAGATAAAAAGGCTTGGAACAAAAAATGAAAAACCTGTTGCCAAGAAAAAACGTAAAATTGATCCAGGTTCCGTCAAAAAAGATATTTCTGTAAGAACAAATAAGAAGTGTGCATCAACCTCTTCCACTTCAAGAAAACATTCGACTGGTAGTCGGGTTAGATCTCCCACGGTACAGGTATCTACATCAGCAGTTGCATCAACGCCTCCTATGTTATTGGGATCATCAGTATCAGTAGCTCATCATTTACCTTCTAATAAAGCAAGAGAAAGAAATAGAAGTGATTCGCCTAAAACAATAAAAGGTAGAGAATCAGAGAAAGACGATAGACATTATAAAAAGTTAAGAGATACAGATGACGTATCATCTAAAGAAAATGTAAAAAACAAATCCTTTGAAAAATTGAAAGAACAAGACAAAGAAAAAAATCGGGCAGTCGATGAAAAAATGAAAACTGATGATAGATTGAAAGCAAAATGTAAGGAAAAAGATGTAAGATCAAGAACTCCGTCTATAGCGGACAGATCGAAGCATCAGTATAATAAGGAGACTGTATCCGCAAAATCACGACGTAGCCGTACACCTGAAAAAGCAACGAGATCAAAACGGGAAGTAACTCCATTAAGAAATCAAGAAAGACTTTCATCTTCAAGCAGATCAAGAGACGTGGAGAAGAAGGATCGGGAGAATCATAAGAATGATAAAAATAAGGATAGAGAAGATATTAGAAAAGCTGAACAAGGAAAACCAAGGCAATCTTCTAGTCAAGATGAGGCACATCGTAAAAATGTTATTAAAGATTTTGACGAGAAATCATATTTAAATGACAAAGCGCGACAAAAAAGTAGGGAATGTCGTGATAAGGATCATGCAAGGGATGAACGTAATCATACAAGATTTAATCGTGATCAACGTGATCCACAACGTAACGATCCACAACGTGATAAAGAAAAGGATGATACGCAGGAACGTTGTCGAGAGAGACAAAGGGACAGAGATCGTGAACGTGAAAGAGAACGCGAAAGAGAACGTGATCGAGATCGTGAAAGAGATCGCGAACGTGAACGTGAACGTGAGAGAGATCGTGAGAGGGATCGAGATCGAGATAGAGATCGAGATAGAGATAAGGAATCTGTCAAAGCAAGAGATAGAGATGTTTCATCTTTGGTTCCGTCTGCATCAATAAGTTTAACAGCGGACAAAAATTCACGATATGGTCGAGATAAAGAACGGATTGCAGGAAAAGAAAGTACATATGAGAAAACTGGTACACGTGACCGTAGAAGCGATAGGGAACGAGAACGATCTGAAACGAAGGCACTTAATGAACGTGATAGAACTTCATCTCAGCGTTTTGACGCAAGGTATGATAGAAATGGCGCTGATAAAGATACATTAAATCGTAAAGCAACCAATTCTCCACGAGATCGAGTTGATCGCTTTCCCAGAGAACGGTCGTTGGACAAAGCGCCTCTTCTGGAAAAAACTGTACATCCTCCTGCAACAGCATCGTCTGCATCATTATTACCACCAGTTGCGTCATCTACAACTTCATCTTCCTCAGCAGTAGCAATAGCACCTGCTTTATCTGCTTCACGTGATCATTTGATCGATAGAGTGGATTCTACGCATTACGAAAGAGATAGGCATCGAAGATTTAGTACAAGGTATGAACGTGGACATGGATCTGAACATGATAGGAAGGAGTCTAGAGTCACCCCAACTAAAATTGATCGTGTAGTAGAAAGGAGAGATGCTAGTCCACGCCGAGCTATTGAAATGGAAAGAAGTTTTAACAGAAATTATGGAAGACTTGGAGCAGATCATTGGGAGGATCAGGAAGAACCTAATCCACATTTAGATTATCGAGATCATCATCCACATGAAGATGACAGAAGAAAATTAATTGATGGTAGAAGGTACGACAGTCCGTTTGACGAAAGACGGGGAGTTCGCGAAGAAAGATCTAGAGATTCTAGATATGTTGTACAAACTAGCGATAGATCTTCGTTCGATGATCATCGTCATCATCATCATCATCATAGACATCCAATTTATGGCGGAGATAAATTACGTCCCGGTAATAGCGGACTAAGGTATTTTTCATTTATTTTATTCTATTATATGATAGAATTAACACGTTCCGTATAACAGTGATTTTCAGTGACTTATCGTTTAATCTTCCAACTACGAGTTAATTTTTTATTTTTTGACACGAAACTGTGTGCCATTAGGTGTACAACTTTGTTTCCGCTATTTTTTATCCGAAATCTCAAAGGATTAAAATATGAAACGAAAACTTGTTTTATTTTTGCATTAAAATACGAAGAAACTTTTTCTCCAACCCAATAGAAGAAGTACTAATCTTTGTATATATTTTATATTAGAGATGAGGCTGTTCCCAATGAGGATTGGGAAGCACATCATCGAGAAGTTGAACATGGTCGAGATAGATCTTATACAGCTGTTGATTGGGAGGAGAGAGAATGGCGAGCAAGAGCACTCTGGGGTAGTAGGGATAGTCTTCCACGTTCGGAGGCTCATGACGATGAGTGGGCTGCAAGATATGAAAATTCTTTATCTGATTGGAAAGTTAATGAAAATCGAAAATGGGATAATCAACCCATACAACATATTCGGGGTCACTACAGAAATGAACGATCTAAAGAAGTTGAATTAGGAGAATCAACATCGCACAAGTATTATAATATTTTATATATTATATATGCGTCTATTTAGAATTATTAATAATTATATAATATTTTATATTTTTTTATCTTCAATTATATTACACAGTAAAAGACGTCCATATGTGAATCCAGAAGTCAGGGAAGAATGTCCAGTTCATGCTTCTAAACAAGCAGCTCTTTATGGTAGTATGAAAGAAGAACCAATTAATAAAAAATTAATGGAACTTGCTGAAGGTAGGTTACATACAAATCGGGAGAAATCGGTAGAAATATATCAGAAAAAAAATATACCAAGGGAAAAATCTGAGGTGAAGGAAACCCATATACCTGAACCGAAACGATCTTGTATCGAAGAATCTTTACAAACTCTACACACAGAAAGTGATCTTAGTGATATCAGTGATGATCCTGATGATATTCTCAATATGGAGGAAGAAGTTACGGTAAAATATAGTTTACTTTAATTTTTATATAAATAAGAACATCTAAAGTATAATAAATTCATATATTATTTTCGTGGAAACATGTTTTCAGGATGCTGAATCAAACAAATTACGATTACCTAAGAAAACACCTGAAATAACACAGAAAGAACAACAACCTGTCATTCAAGAAACAGCTCAACCATCACCTAAAGAATCTATAGAAGATACCGTGTTCAATGTGAAAGGAAAAGATAGTTCTGTTACTATGACATTTCGGTAATAAAACAAGTTCGCGAAAATCTTATTTGAGCTTATAATTTAATGAATTATTATTAATTCTACATATGAATTATACAGAAATATGGTTGATGAAAATATGGAATCTATGGTCTTTGAAGAAATATCTGATGGTGAATTGGAAGAGGATATTAAAACAAGTGGTAAAGGTTTAGGCGATGCTTTAGGCGTTGATTGGGAAAGCTTTGTAAAAGAAATGCAACCACGTCGACCTCTGTCTTCTGGGCAACAAAATGCCAAAAATCGTTGGCAGTGTAAAGCAATTTTTCACAGAATTGGTATATCTTTTAAATATGCAGGCGAAGATACTATTAATACACTAACGCAAAAATATGGGAAGGAAGGTAAGTTATATAAAGAACTTTAAATCTGTATGAATAATGTATTCTTGTACATTGATTACTTATACTATTTTCGTATTCTGTAAATAGATCATTCTGATTTATTCTTGGATAAGGTTGCATTAGTTCATACAGCATTAACAAGAAACGAATTCTTGCATAACAATTTACTGGCGTCTATGGATGATCTAGTATATAGGTAAGAATATTTATGAATTATAAAATACTTTGCTATGGTATTTTTTTATGATGTTAATATGTTTTCTTTTGCAGATTAAAAAATGCCAATAATGATGATTTAGAATATGATATAGATGCTCTAAAGCCATGTACAACATTGTACGAAACAGCAAAGTGTTTGTTGCAGCAAGCAATTTAAAACATTGTACTGTTTGATGTGCATAAATTTATTGTAAAATTGTACTACTTATATTTTTCATGTGACACGTGCAAATATATAAATGTACGATTGTTGTTTATTACTTGGACTTAATATTAATACTTAGCCAAACGAACGGGGAAATCTCCTCGTTTTAAAGCAAGTCACTGATCGATCTACCTGAGAGATCTTTCATTTTTTTCTTAGCAGCATTTTCCATTACATTTAATAGTATATAAATATCAATAAATAAAAATAATATAATTTTTATTTATAAAAAATAATTATTATATACTTTAAATTGCATTTTTGTATAAACTACATGCAAGACAATATTGTTACTATCCATTAAAATCATTTTTATATATTCTTTAGCTTTCAAGTAACGAATACTAGTTTGCATTATTTACGAAAAATACACGGAGAACAGCGTACGATCAAGCGTGACAGGCTCGGTTGGCTAAGTATTAATAAGCATTGTACAATAAGCCTTAAGCAATAAGCCTGAAATGAATGAATTCATTAAACAAAGAGATAATATAGAAAACTAGACAGAAAAGAATGGCAATGTACTTCTTTCAAATAGGCTGATAAAAGCATATTAATATAAAGAAAAATCGTCTAATTATTAATAGAATTATAATTTTAGAAATCACTATTTGCTCCATGGCCTGCTGTAACATATATAATTATATGTAAAAAATTGGATTAGTAGCACAAAGGAAAATATTAATATCACATATGTATATATCGTTCCATGAATACAGAAAATACTTTTACTATTTGTTAAATTCGATAAAATAATAAGATTATTCATGTATCGTATATTAAACAATTAAAGTAATATATTTTCTTATTTAATTTAACAATATATATAATAAGATAATAAATAATGTCTTTTCTATGTTTCAGTCAGAGCATAATCTGCTATTAAAAGTAAAATTATCCTACTAAAAGAATTGTGGATCGTTACAAGTTTCTAATTGTTTGAAGCAATGCATATTTCAATGTAACAATATCACAAATTGCCGTTTAAGAAAGTTGATGCTACAGCATCGTTTTGAAAAATATTATTTATTTCATTTAACAGTGACTCATTATCTTTGATGTTCATCTAATAAAAAGAATTTTAATTAGCGAATTTTATGCAAATACAAATAAAACGAAAAAATTTTAATATGCTGAATTGTCATACCTTTTGAAAAAGTATCAAGCTTTCTTCTTTAAAATTGCTTTTTCCTTGAAGCCGCCGCAGTTGTTCTTTGATGGTACAGTACAATTCATAGAGAAGTAAGCCTTAAATTTTTGAAAAAATTATGTAAATTTGTCTCTTTTGTTTAATTTTGAAAGATATTATTTAATGTTATGCTTTATTACCTCTTCTTCTACATTGTCCAGAGCCTAAGATATTTAAAATTGATAACAAGTCTGCGCAGAAGGAAGCTTTAATTGCTAATTCATCATCTGATAAATCTAAATGAATATAAATATTTAAAAATTTTTCATATTGAAGAAAAAAATATCTAAGTTATATTAAATTATATAGCTTGATTATTCAAGAAACATATATATATATATCTATAATATTATACTTAAGGTACCACTATATACCTGCCCATAGAAGATCTTCAGTTTTACCGAAATAAGAAATAATAGTATACTTTATATTTGCTATCAGATGATTAGATGGTGGAACTAAGATCGAAAGTTCTCTCTGTAAAAATTTTAATAATTTTCGGGGAGGTTTCGATATATTTTCATGTAATATCGATGATAAACCAGAACGTATCGAATTAATCTAGAATAGATATAAAAGAAAAGGTTGAAATAACGTAAGTAAATGAGAACGATCACGTACTATTTCTGAATCATAAAAAAAGTAATTGTTATATAATTTAAATTTGTCTGTTACGTTAATTAAAAGAATAAACTAACTTGTCTTAATTTGATACTAATTTGGCATTTATTACACGTCCAAACAGATTCATTATTTAGAGGATCGCGAGGTAATAAAATACCAGAACAATAGTCAGCTGCACAATATAATGCACCTAATAATGATCCATATTCCTGAAGGTATATAAAGATAATATTTAAATATTTTTAATATATTTATTTATTTTACGAACGATATTTCACACAATAATATATTTACCGTAGGATCGCTGCATCTTTTACATCTGCAAAAAAAATTCTTAGTAACGCTTAGAACTTGTCTTCTTAAAATGGTATCCCAAAAAAGATCAATATAAGTCATTGTAATTTCTTCCCCTGCGGAAATGGGGCGGGCAGCTATGACATAAAGCCGTTGCTGCGAATCGAAATGGTGCCTTGTGTTAGGTACACAAGCATGATTTAATAATGCCCCCATAGGATAAAGCCCACGCAAACTCGTATAATGATTTTTATCTTGCACGACAAAAGTTTCGAATGAATTTGTATTAAAAATTCCACTGACCATCATCATGAAATCAATTTCTCTGGCTTCTGGAGCATTTTTAACGTTGCTCCGAAGTAATGTGACCTTTGAAAAATAATTTCTTTTTACATTTTTTTTAGAAAACGGGAATTTCAACAATTACCGAACGTATGCTAGAAAAGAAGATATTTCTTTCTACAGTCAATTTCACTACTTTATTTCTTTTTATTTTGCATTTACTAAATTATAAAAATAAATAGAAATTAATAAAAATAATTTTAATTCGATTGTAAATTAAATGATTGAAGAATTGTCTTTCCGGATACATTTATTATATTTATGTGCATACCTCATGATCACTCTTCAAGTTTTGATGACATTGGAATACAGCCAAAACATCGCGTTGTTCATCATCAAGTGTAATTGCTCTTACTGCTAAAAGTCCACGCAGTAAACCCATAGACCAATTTGAACCGCAAGTTGGTTCCAATTTTCTCAAATACTCACACTCGTGGTCTACGTGTTTCTTTGAATCTTCGCATATTTGAGAGCATATAGGAAGACCGCATCCACGATCGCACGAAAAAAGAGGACATTTGTCTTTGTAACAAGATACGCATAACGGTAAATATTTTTCGCTATTTCGTGGTGATATTAAAAGAGCATAGTCCACAAATATTAATTCTCCTGCTTCGATATCACGATTTGCGAACAGTCCACGGCCATCGAAAGATGAATAACCAACAGTCCAGGCTTGTGATCCATCGGACAATAATTCATGTCTTTTTAAATGATTTTTCAAAACTAGCTCTGCTTTCTTCGGTTCCATCAAACTCATGATAATAACTTTTAGAGAGAAAGAGATTGTGAAGAAAATAGAAGAACAGTTCGAGTTGCAATTCCTACTTGAAGATATAAGCGTCTCTCATCTGTGCATATACTTGTGCACTATACGTTCAACAACATTGCATACTTATATAATATATCTATTTGTATATCTCGCATTTATCGTATTTATATCTGAGCTACTTCATCTCTTTTAAAAGATACAATAAGAATAAAAATCTATGTTAAAAAATAATATTAACAATTAGTGCGATATAATGGTTCTCATTATAAAGTCACACGCGAGAAAGTTTATTAAAAAATCTAAATACATATTAATACAAGAACAATTAACGCAATTTTAATTAAAATATTAGATCCAGTTTCCTTATATTTTAATCGTTTAATTATATTAGAAATCTGTAAAGTATATACTTGGAATACGCACGTAATTGTTCGATTTTGATAAAAATGAGAAGAAATATACAAATGAACGATAGTCCTGGATTAAATAAATTGATTCTTTGTATGAATGAAAGAAAGAAAGAAGATGATGATAAAATTTCATACTTAGTTAATTATAATTAATTATAAATTGGTAATCGTCCGATAAAAAATGATTATATATTGACACGACGATCCTTACGCAGGCGTAAGCGATAAGTCGAACACCTTGTGTAGTTTCACTGTTGCTAAGACTACCGTAGGTAGCCGGTCAACGGCACCGAGTGAATCGGATGTATCAATGTCTAAATATACATTTAGTATAGAATTTACATTTGTGTCAAGAGCATCATAAACAACTCATTTTTAAAGAATTCTTTCTTTCATCAATTCACTTGATAGATATGGGAAGGTAATTGGAAAAAAAAACAAAAGAATAAGCATGCATATAAATAAAGGTCATCGATCGAATTAATTTTACATTGTTTTACAGGTGGATATATGTTACGAAAGTATCTAATTATTTTTATGGGATCGTATTTATTCTAACAACTTGTATGACAACATCGGTAATCGGCGAGTCGTTGATACAGTCAAATTGCAGCATTGATCCTTGTATGTACGGAATTTGTTTGGATAACGACAATAGGTACTTTCTGTTTTAATAAATTACAACATTTTTATAAATGTTTGAATGAAATCATCCATTAAAAATCGCATATATTGTAATATCGAACAAATCTATAATAAGTAGGGAATATAAGAAATGACAAGAATTTTTAATTAAAATAACACATCATCTCACCTTTTATTATATCAATTATCTTTATTTTTATTTTGTAATCAGTAGCTCTTATTCGTGTTATTGTATCGATGGATATACCGGAATTAATTGTGAAATTAATTGGGACGATTGTTGGTCAAATCCTTGTCTCAATGGTGGAATATGTACAGATGCCGTAGCAGCTTACAATTGTACTTGTTCCGAAGGTTTTATAGGTATATATTTTAACGAATTCTCTCTTCATTTAATTAGATATATTTATTACAAAATATTCATATACAATATTTATAGGAATAAATTGCGAGCAAAAGTATAGTGAATGCGCGAATCAACCTTGTCTCAACAATGGTACCTGTCTCGATTATGATGGATTTATATGTCAATGTCCTGATGGATATTCAGGTAAAAGATTTGTCACAAACAAACTAATTTTTATTAAAACCAATGAAACGGCAAATTCAAATTCTTTATTATTAGGTGATTATTGTGAAATTGATGCTTCGGTTTGTAACGATACGATTTGTAAAAATTTCGGAGAGTGTGTCGAAGGACCAGGATTTTCTTTCTTTTGCCGATGTCCTGCAGGTGAATGCTCACGGTACATATAACGTATGCATATATTAACAATGTTTTCTTTACTTTATTTTTTTTTTATAGGATGGACTGGTCAATTATGCGACGAAGACATCGATGAATGTGTTACTTCACCGTGCAAAAATGGTGGACTTTGTATAAATGTTCCAGCTACTTATACGTGTGCTTGTTTGTTCGGTAATTTTTTTTTAGAAATTTAAATAAATTTCTTTTCCAAAGATTTACGTTAAAGTATTATATATTTTACGTAGGTTTTACCGGCAAAGATTGCGACAAAGTTATTTTACCGTGCGATCAAAATCTTTGTCAAAATGGCGCAGTGTGTTTACTCGAAGACAATAAATCAGTTTGTTACTGTGTACCTGATTATCATGGAGCACTGTGCGAACTTAGATATGATGATTGTGAATCAAAATCAGCTAATTGCGAAAATGGTGGTACTTGTATCGATGGAATCAATAGTTATACCTGTGCTTGTCCTCCCGATTACAGCGGAATTATTTGCGAAGAGTACATTACCTCATCTACATCAACATCAACGTCGTTTATAACGAAAGACTCAATAGAAGTAAATGTTAGTAGTATTAAGTCAACTGATGTATCTTCATCAGAACCTACATCTACGTCCATTGTATTCACTCCTACCAGCTCAAGTCTACATCCCCATCCGATCACGTTATCAACGACAGTTTCAAAAACTATCGATCATTATACAAAATGGTATCCCTCGATAGAAACGACCTTGCCTACTCAAACAGATCGAAACGTAGTTACGACAAGTACTGAAAATGCGTCGTTTTTTACGGAGACATCATTAATTTTTTTACATACGTCAACTAGAAAAGATACTTCAGAAACTCATATTGTATCAGAAACAAGAATTACCGAAGAGGAAACAGTTTCTTCTACATCGGAGATTTCTCTAGCGAGAACAGAACCGATTAATTATCATAACGTTACGGATAGTACAAGAACGTCAGACGTTGATCAAGATAATATTACGGAATCATTTTTATCGGTGTCAGAATCGGCTCATCAACAAACAAGTAAAGAAATAAGTAGTACGCTACCGTATACAACAAGTACTATTGGGTAAGGCTAAGGAAATATTTTCGATATATCTCGAAAACAATTAACGCTAATACGTATTTGTATAAATAAAATTATTTTCTGCAGATATCATCCAACGGTAGAAGTGACTGATTCTAAGAATATTACAAACGATACAACGACCAGATCTAGTCGCGTGTTTACTGATGCTACAACTGCATCTGTTTTAGATAGTGATTATTTTTCGGGAAATACAACTTTAATACAAAATATTTTTACAACGGAGCTCGTAGAACCGCCGATTACTTCCTCGATTGCAGGAGGAGAATTGTCATCCACGTTAACGTCAACGTCAACGTCCGTTAATACTCCTAGAAGTTCAACAATTCAATTTCTGCAACACAGCACTACTATAAGTACCATTGTAAATGCAACTGAAACTACAGTTACTCTTGATCTTGAAAATAGTACATTACATACAAAATACGATCAAGTTCCCATTGCGACAGAGCAATCATCAACTAGTATTGAATGCAATGAAAATTTCTGTACAACTGGAACCACTATACCATCTGCGCGCAACGTATCGGAAGTAAGTATTGAATGTTATAAGACGAATTGGTTCATTTTATAACTGTCATACTTAAAAATTGTATGCACTTATAGTGCAATTGTACAGAACGGGAGGAAGAATGCAAAAGTATTAAAAGCGCAGCTTTTAATGGAAAGTCTTATGCAAGGCAGAGTGTTAATATTAACGTTAATAATGATACTATGAGTCTTCGAATTTATGTTAAACTCAGAACACGTTTCAAGAATGGTATAATACTTCATGTATATTTTGACGATGAACGTTATGCTTTAATATATTTAGAAAGTAGTATATTGAAATTTCAATTCTCGTGTGGCTTGGAAACAATGTTACTTGGCGAGATTGATTCCGCCATTAATAATGGATTTGAAGCGGAAATCGATATGAGGTAGAATTTTATCGATTTATTTTTACACTTATATAGACAAACAAAAACGTAAACGTTAAATGTCAGTATTTTCTTTCAGATTTGAATACTATATTATGAATAAAAGTGATAAATGTTCTGCTAAGTTATTAGTAAATGGTACTACAGCCGTAAGTGGTGAACAAATGTTATCATTCCGAGAACATTTTCCACATCGTGCTACTTTGAATTTAGGTGGCATACCATTGGCCTTTTCCCATTACTTTCCTCGTGTAGCTATGGGATTTATTGGTTGCATGAACTCATTGATGGTACTACAGAGATAAATATACGATTATATTTATTATTCGTATAAAACGACAAATGCACTTTTTTTAAACACTTTCATTGCTAAATATTTGTGTGTGTTCTCTCTCTCTCTCTCTCTATCTCTCTATATATATATATATATATTAATAAATTAAAGATTTTATTATAATTAAAGGTAAATGGCCTCCAAAGAAATTTTATTCATGATTCTACAGAGACATTTCAAATTGAAGAATGTACATCATTTTTCTGCTTATCAAATCCATGTCAAAACTTCGGAGCATGTGAAGAAAACAATGGTGCTATTCGTTGTCATTGCGTTGCAGGGTAAGCATAGTTTAAGTTTATAAGTTTTCATAATTTATATGTCTAAACATCAAATGAAATTTGTTATGTCTAAACATCAAATGAAATTTGTTCATATTTTATACTAAATTCACATATGTAATTCAATAGTTATACAGGAACATTATGCGAACGTTCAATATGCGACGAGAATCCTTGCTCACTAGGAGCAACCTGTATAAGTTCACCGGGAACTGGTTTTATTTGCATTTGTCCTCTTGGAACTCATGGACTTTTTTGTGAAGAAGGTGATATGAAATATATCTCGAAATTATAATTTAGTTTTAATTTATAATTCTATTTCTTATTAAATATTTTTTCAGATACTATTGTAATTCGTCCGTCCTTTTCAAGTCTGATACCAGGCTTCTCATCGTATATTGCTTATGGCGTTTCAAATTCAATTAAAGACACTATGGAACTTAAAATGAAACTCATTCCACATACTTTAGATCAAATATCTCTTATAGCTTATTTAGGACAGAGTGGCTCGCGTCAAGAAATATCAGATCATCTTTCTATAACTTATGTACGTGGTTATATAATGTTAACGTGGGATCTTGGTTCAGGTAAATTAGTATTTACGTTTAATAACAGTTTCGGAGCATATGCTCCTATTAGTGCAATTATCATTCATTTGTGTAGTGATATTTATCTAGGCGTACGCAGGATCTTCACAAAAACACCGTTAACTTCTATATCAGCTGTAACTGCACCAGGAATGAAAAGTCATAATCCACATACATTACATATTGGAAGAACAGGTAGAGATGCGTGGCTTGCTATTGATGATACATATAATGTTACTGGTCAGGCAGCTGGTATTATGTCTCAGCTTGATGTGTCTCCTATACTTTACATTGGTTTGCATCTTATTCTTTATAAAGTCTAATATGTATTTTATTTATATTTCAATTGTTTTCTAGATCATATTGTTTGACATTTTCCAAGTGTTTTGTAGGAGGTCACAAATCAAAAAATTTTGAAATGCTACCACACGATTTACCTTTACATACTGGTTTTTCTGGATGCATATTTGATATCGAATTACGTACGAAAGATACAATCTTCCCAGTAACCAGTTCTAGTCCAGCTACTGGACGTGGCGTAGGAGAATGTCATCGTAACGAATGTATTCGTCATTCCTGCAAAAATGGTGCAGTGTGCTTGAGCCATGGTTCTACATATAGGTATCTATTACCTTCAATAAAAATAATTTCTTTCATTTACCATGAATTACATGATCTGTTTCTTAGTTGTATATGTACGAAGGATTGGACAGGCCCGGATTGTTCTTTAGCAGTGGAAAAACGTTTTTCTAGTAATCTATCAGCCTGTCATATATCAAATCAATAAATAATTTCAAAATGTCATAAAGAGCTTAACATATTACTACATTCTTCATATTTGTATTAAATTATTACACGAACCTTGTTGATATATTTTTAATTAAATAATCAATAATTTAATATTCTACTGAAATAGTTAACTAGTGAGATGTTTATTTCCTTTGGGTAGTGAAGTGACAAAGTATGAATTTAAATGTACAAATAGGACTGCCGCTGCTAAGCGAGATTGTAAATCGTATTTACCGAGATCATGAGACCATTCAACGTTTCCCCAGTGTGAAATCTACAAATTATATGCAATAATAGAAATGTTAAACTGTACTTATTATATTTTACATTTTTAAAAATTATTTATATAATATACCTGATATTTCTCTTCTAAACGAGATAATTCTACAGCTTCTTCAACATTAATTACTCTTTCAATAGCAGCTAAGGTAAGAATTACTGATTTCAATGCATTAACTGCATATAAAAAACCTATAACATATTTTACAAATTTGCATTAGCTTATCATTTATATACCGGAGTCAAAATTCAGATTGTGGAGCAACATGTTACGTTAGTGATAAATGCACTTATAATTAATCTGTTTATCTTTCCAGTGTAATTCGAATTACGCTGTCAACGTTTTAAAAAATAAATGTGATACTTTACCATGAAGAGCATCAAATTCATATGACGATAAATGTCTTGATAATACAGTTTTGGTTTCTATTGGCATTGTAGGTATATCTATACTTTGGGTTTTAATAATATTTACTTTATAATGATCACAAAACCATTGCACTAAAGGATCCCATTTTTCTACTTGCAATTTATATAGATCATCTATTTCCTACAATAATATATTTCTTAATCAACTCTCTCAGATAATATTATAGAAAATAATTAATTCAGATACTGATTGCTTACACTAGAATGAAATAGAATTGTATCTATTTCTAAACAATTAGTAATATAATTTACTATATCTAATTTGGTTTGATTATTTGGATTATCCAATACGGTATTGCATAAAGCTGTCTGAAAAATAAGAGAAAATATAATCAACACATATGAAAGAGTAACGTTAATTAAATAATATTATAACTATGGTATAAACTCACCAAGTGCATATTTTCTTTTTCAATAATATCTTTCTGAGCATCCCATTCTGCAGCCACTGCTAAAGCTAAAGCTTTATTATTTACTTCAAATATTTTCCCTTTGGGTGTTTTAAGTTTCCTTTGATCCAAAGTTATTTCAAATTTTCCACCACTCGACAAGATGTTTGTCCTTCGATAAAACCTTTTTACAGTTGCTGTAATAATAATGATATTTATATTAAATACGTAAGATTATTTGTGTAAAAAAATAAGTATAGAAAATTATTACATTAAAATCTTTTCACTCTTACCCATATTTCTGATTATCATAAAGGCTCCAGTAAATTGACGATATTTAAAGGAACTCATTTTTATAATGAATTACAAATCTTCTTTTTATTTGTATGCTTTTATGTGATATTTAATAAATTACTTTCCACATATTAATTAAACCTAACTTAAGATAAACGTGTATACCACTTATGTGAATTTCTAATCATAGAACAAATAATTGTAAGTTTGTATTCAATAAAGAAAAAGAGTAAAAAAACTTTAAGAAGGAAGCTTAAATAAACAAGAATTTAATTAAAAGTTTGATTTTCAATATTCAATAATTATAAGACATTAAACATAAAATTCTAATAGCTTGAAATAATTATTCTATTCATAATGTTTTATTTTTGAATTATAACCATAGATACTATTATTATTAGGAGAATTACACTTATATATACATGATAAATAACGAAGAATTTTTAAAATAATCTACATGCTGTAGGTGCGCTGATATCGCTTCTAAAAGCGCTACCTAGTGTTGAAAATGTTGTTATTTAAATGACAAACTTTAGGTTCGTATAAGAGTTTGGCTCCCCTGATAAACTGCTATAAGCAGATTAAAGTTCATCTGAAGCGTGTGGTGATATTTTCATGAGACTTTTTTTATTACATTTGTATTATTTTCTCATATTAAATGGACTAAATAACAATGCGTAAAACAAAGCTAAGTTCGTTGTTGTTTGTTATTCTATGTGCTGTAATTATACAAGTTAATGCGAACAATGATCATCAATTAACCAAACTTGGTGCAAAAACAGGACCAACATTAAAATTCTTTTATTGGTGAGTGCAGAACAAATTGAATAATTAATAGAAAAATAGCCTGACTGATATTATTATATTTATAAAGATGACCACAATGAACACACATTTGAATCAAATTTATTATCAGAGTATAAATAATATATTTATTTTCATTAGATTATCTACTTCTATATCAAAATAATCTGCATGTCATTGTTTATTGATTTAAGATACACTACACGAAATATAACAACGTAATAAACATATGAAAACATTACCTAAATTATTTTGATATTATGCATTTAGATCTACATTTGAGATAAGTTAGTTATTATAAATTACTTAATAATTTTAGTTATTCGTGTGGATACAGAAAAGTTTATGAAGAATATGTTGGTATTCTACGACAAAAGTATCCAGATCTACAAATTGATGGAGAGAACTTTAATCCTCCAGGATATAATATGTTGATAGCCAAAATTTTGGTAAATATATTATTTTCTTTATCTTTTATTGTATATATTTCATATATACACATATTGTAATTTGTCATTTTATCTAGGGAACAGCAAAAATTTTGATTATACTTTTAATCATTAGTGGAATTAATATATTTCAACGACTGGGTCAGCCAGAACCATCATTATGGCGATGGTGCATTGATAATCGCTTTTATGCCTGTGTAATGATATTTTTTATTTGCAATGCAATAGAAGGTCAACTTATTTCATCAGGTGCATTTGAAATACATTTTAATGGTATGTGTGCATGTATAATTTGTTTTTCGATCATTATACATTATTTATATGCATTATAAATTACAAAAAAAATATGTATACATATATATATATATATTAAATACTACATTAATAATATTAATAATTTAATAAATAAAATATTACAGATGTTCCTGTGTGGTCAAAACTTGAAACAGGTAGAATACCACAACCACCAGAATTATTCCAGATAATTGAAACTCATCTGCATATGCAATTTCCAGATATTGATGTTGGAAAGATTGGTTTTAATAAGTAACATTGTACTACTATAAGTTTATACTGCATTCTTTTAATTATTTACATTATTGGGAATTTGCCTTTGGCAGCTTATGATACACTTGAATGATTTGAATTTATTTGTATGTATTAATATTTCGTTATAAATGTCTCCTACTACTAGTACGCTATGTAAGATAGAGAGTAAAAATCTATATATCTATAACATTCTAATTAAATAGTTACCAAAGCGACGTTACAATAGGAATTATATTTACTATTTTAATGTAAACATTATATTTCAACATAAATCTTTTAAAAATCGTATATATATTCATTCCTCATTATATTCTTATAAAGTTTATATTTGTCAATAGTTCAATTAGAAGATTATTATGAGACTGTTTAAGCACAGTTATAAAATATTCTCTAGATTCATAATCGTGACTTAAGACAATCTTAAAATCGCACCTTGAACATTATCTTAATGTAAACAGTTTTTAAATAAGACAGACTAATATAACACATTATAATGCAAATAAGATTATCTCTGCTTTGTCATCTCGGAGGAGTTCTGAAGGTGATCTTATTTGAAATTGTAATAAAAATCTTTGGACAGTTAAAAAAAGTGAGCCTATTCAAAAGGTCACAAATGATACATTCTTTAGATACAACTTTGGTGTATATAGACCAAAGCAAATAAAAGAACAAAGTACATGTTAAAACTTTAAACTTACATGAATAGAACGTCATTTTCAATAGATCTGAATCATAGCAAAGAATAGATATATTCCTAAGAACCATCGCTTTATTCTTCAATCTAGAACGCGTAAGAATATTTTCGATTTCTCAGGTTCTCTACAAATGTATCAACATACAATTGAAAAAAAGAAAAGTATATACGAATAAAAAACAGAAAACGCTATTAAATCTAAACTTTCACAAATTATACGAAATCTATTTAATCTACCAACTTATAAAACATACCCCCCATTATCAGTTAAATAATCTATAAATATATATTCTACTAGATTTTTATAAATCCATTTTGAAATTGTACAAAGTTATAGCCATTTTAATATGGTAGGATCAAGTATCAGCACCTCGCAGCTCCCTTCGTGATTCTCACTATTGTCCCTACATGGCCTGAAACAACTTCCCTAATCTTCGAAACCAAACCGGTTTTTAAAAGAAATTCCCGCCCTAAAATATAATCATCGGAAATCCCCACGATCACTAAAAACAACTTGCCCGAATATTCCCCTATTTTTACTTCTGATTCTACCCTTCCATTTGTCGGAAAAACCTCCCCATCTAAGTTTACCCTTTCCAATTTCCTATCCACATACTTCGGATTAACAATCGAAACAAATTGAATCACTCCGATCGAAATAACAGAAAACTCTTGCGCAATGAACATATTTTTAATAAAAGTAGTTGATGATTTACGAATTTATGCGACTATACTAAGGCAATTATCCTAACCAATAGCGTGCTACTACTGTCGCGGGAAATCTGTCAAAGATTAGTATCTCTCTAATTCTATTGGTTATTCCAATAGAATTATTTTGGAAATTCCCTAACGTAAATACTGATCATAACCTTTGTAAAGATATTTTTATATGAAACAAAACAATTTTGGACAATAACTTATTCATAAAGAACATTTCGAGCATAAACTATGAATTTTTAATATCTTAATATTCAAATATTTTAAGGTCTTAAGATCTTTAAAAGCAATAGTTAAAGAAGCATTATGATTGGTGTAAATAAGGACTAATCCTCGAAGTGTCTTTAATTTTATTGAAAACGCATCTTAGTAATAAGGTATACGTACCTTATATACTTTGGTATATAAATGTTAGAATATAAGGATATATGAAATCATATTATGAAAAATAAATAAATAATATAATATTATTTCTCGTAGAGAAGTTATAAGAATTCTAATAGAAATATTGTTACGCGTATCTCTCTCATAATCTATATACATACTTAATAGAAACTACGTATTATTAATATTTTTTTAATAACATAAAATCCTCTTCATCTTGCTACATCTTTTGTGTTATGTGTAAAAATCTAATGAAATCGATAATTTTGTTTATAAATTCATATAATCACGTGGCCAATATTCGTAAGTTGCAAATGAACGCACTGCACATCCAAGTTGCGCACAGGATTCTACTCCTAAATCTGATTCAATCGAACTAGACTTAACCTCTCAACGTGAACTAAACGCTTTATAACTCATCGATGGTTAATACACACGATCAAATAGTAAAGATAAATCTTAAAGCAACGATATATATATTAATGTTTAATAAATAATATTTATATAAGAAAGATTATATGCATTGAGAATGCCACTGCATCACTCCTTTTCTGTTCACTTTTATTAATCGGACACTAAATTTTCTCTGATGCTGTTATTATTCATTGTACTATTATCATGGCGGGGGTCTGTCTGTACGATTCTACTATTTGTCGGCTATGTGCAGAAGATAATAGCAATGGAGAATTATTGTATAGGGACGAGGGTGATGATTCCAATTTAAGTTCTATGGTGAATCGCTATTTACCATTAAAGGTACGAATGGTTTTTTAAATATACTCGAATATTAGACTACAACTTGACTTCCTACTGCTCACTAAATGATCCATATGGGGGCTCCACTGGTTTTCGTTAGACAAGTTTATCGACTACTACACAGATCAAATATTCAATATCCTCCTTGATAATCTATCATTATTAAGTGACCACTGAAAAAATTCATCTTTATCGATATAAAAATAGAGACGCTTAAAAATGAATACATGTTGCTTATTTTTTACTATTTATACTCTCACACGTATTTTTTCATTATTGGTTAAAAAACTTCTATTTAACAAATTCGTATTTATTTTATTATATCTACTTCTTCCTCATTTAATGAACTGCTATTATCGTTCTCATAAATTTATAACATAATATTTCATGAAAACATTAAGGATTTGAAAAACATAGTAAGTTATCTCAAGCAGTTCTATTATGTTATCTTAAATTGTTTGTTTGGAAATTATTCTTTTATTATTTTGTTTTTTAAAGAAACGAATATCAAAATCAGCAATGTATAAAACCAAATTAAAAATTTAATTGATTCTTACTTACTAAATTGATGAATGCATATACAGTTTAATGTTGTGTTTTGAAATAGTAAGATGATTACATTTAACAATTTGATATACATTTCTATAACTTTTAATCTTTTTAGATTCAAGATGATGGGAAATTACCTAGAACAATTTGTCCTGGCTGTAATATTCAGCTGGAGTCTACTGTGCAATTTTTTGAATTGTTGGTGGATGGACAGCGAAAAATACGAGAAATGTGGAAACATCAAGTCGAATTGCAAAGAAAAGCAGAAAGAGAACGTATACGTGTTGAAAGACAAAGCGCAGAAGTTAACACAGGATTACCAGATTCGGATAACGACATAAGAAATAATGAAGATAATCAATTAGAAAAGCAAATAATCATTAAAGGTAATACAATATATTTTAATCATAAAATATTTATAATAAAAATAATAATGATGATAAACATTCAGTACTGTCCGATGGGTCTTTATACACTACTGAACATGAAATGAGTTTGCAAATGGAAGGTTTAAGTAAACCAAAACGAAAAAGAGGCCGTCCTCCTAAAATTCATACTGATATAGGATCTTCTAAGGTTTGTAATAAGAGAGAATTTAGATATACTTCTAATTTGTTATAACTTTATTCATTTTCTAGATAATTATAAAAGAGGACATTGGGGAAGGAGTAAGTCAAGAAGAGGAAGATAAACAAGAGGAAGATCTTGATGAAATAGATGGTGATGGTAGACGTCGTAGAAAGCGTAAAGTTCCTAAAAGGTAAAGGAGGATTTAAATATACCTAACATATATTTTGCACCAAATTTTGACATATTACTATAGTTAAAAATAAAAAATAGGTTTATGGAAGCTGTTCAAGGCAAAGAATTAGAAAGAATATTTAAAGAAGAAGGTGTTATAGATGAAGAAGAGGATGAAGAAGCTGATCACTTCGAAGATTCTGAAGAACGAATAAATGTAACAATTCCAGATGGTCAAGAAGGTTAATTGTCGCAAATTATTAATATTATGAATTCTTATAATAATTACAATAATTAATTAAGAAAATGTTTTTTTTAGAGATAATCGGACATTTAGAAACTGAAGAAGGAAAGGATTTAGGTGAATTAGTGATTGTAAATCGTGGAAGAGGTCGTGGTAGACCGAAATTGCGACGTCGAAAAAACAAATTTACTTGCCAATATTGTGGTAGAGGTTTTCTGCAACGTAGTAGATATATTGTACACAAGTTGGTATTGTTATTTATTTTTATAACTAAATGATTAGTTTTATTATTTTACTCATTAAATGTTTACAAATTGCAGGAGTTATCATAAAAGTTTAAAATACGAATGTAGAGAATGTAAGAAGTTATTTACAAACAAAGATAATTTTTCATTGCATCAAAAAATGAGCCAACATACGGGATGCAGTATTACAGAAATTAACGATGAACATGATAATAATCATCAAAAACCATTAATTGAAAATACAAATACAATATCAAATAATGCATCGCCAAATGAAACCAAGAATTTAGGAATTACGTTGACAAACAATCAAAATGTGGAAGTAGTCACGGAGACTTTAGACAAAAATGTAGCTAATAATCCAGATATAAAAATTTTATGTGGACAATGCGAAAAACCATTTTCGACGAAAGAATCATATGAATTACATGTCAAAATAGTTCATGAAAACGAAAAACTATTTTTTTGTAACATCTGTAATAAAAGTTTTGCATATCAAACTAATCTAAAAGGACATTTGCTAACTCACGAGGTAAGTTTTATATAAAAAAAAAAAATATATTTATAAATATATAATTTCAGAAAAAAGTAAATTGAACTATAATTAAATATAAATATTTTTTCCTAAAGGGAAATAAATCAGATAAAGGATATCCTTGTGATATTTGTGGAAAAGTATTAAATCATCCAAGCTCTGTTGTATATCATAAAGAAGCTGAACATAATAATGGTCGTCGTTTTGTATGTAATAAATGTGGGAAGAGTTTCAAACATAGACAGTTATTACATCGTCACCAACTTGTACATTCTGAAGATCGACCTTTTATATGCAAATCGTGTAATGCTAGCTTTAAAACGAAAGCAAATTTAATTAATCATCAATCTACACATACTGGAGAGAAAAAATATTTTTGTGAATTATGTAGTCAACAGTTTGCTCATAAAACTAGTCTGACTTTACATTACAGGTGATTACATTGATTGTTATGGTTATTTTATTGCCATAGTAACGTTTGACATAATATTCTTTAGGTGGCATACTGGTCATAAGCCATATTCTTGTGAAGTTTGTCTTAAAAGCTTTTCTCAAAATGGTAATCTTCAAGAACACATGCGCATACATACTGGAGAAAAACCATATTGCTGTGACTATTGTGGACGTAAATTTACAACTTCATCACAATTTAAGTTACACGTTAAACGTCATACTGGTGAACGTCCATGGAAGTGCGAGTTTTGTGCCAAATGTTTCCTGCATAAAGATACATGGAAATGTCATGTACGTAGGCATAAGGGAGAAAGACCTTTTCAATGTTCACATTGTAATCGTGGATTTACAGAACAATGGGCTTTAAAAAAACATCTTCGTCTACACACAGGTACAAACCTATATAAATAATATATGTATATTATTAATTTATGGTACTTCATAATATTTTGGATTATACTATCTACTGTTTTTGTACTTTATATTAAATTTATTGTATAGGTGAAAAACCGTATTCTTGTGATATTTGTGGAAAAGCTTTCGCTGATTGTTCTAATTTAACGAAACATAAAAAGGTAATTTATAATCTTAAACAATAATTATATATAATTTTTTTGAAACTGTGATATATATATATATATTTTAAAACAATTTATTGCATAGGTCCATAGAGAAAACAAAGTTTTAGCATTAGGTGAGATACCTGAAGGTTCCGCAATTGGTGAAGTATGGCAGATTTTACCAAATTCCCAAGAAACAGATGAAAATTCATTAAGTGATCAAATGGCTCAAGTCATTACGGCCGAAGAAGCATCTGCAGATGGACTACAACAAGTTATTTATGTTTCTTATCAAGATCCTAATAACCCTAATCTATCAAGAACATTACATTTGGGTATCTTTATAAATTATTTATACTACTGAACGATAAAAATAAATATAAGATAAGATACATATAATTATTTGAAAAAAAAAATAATAAATTATGATGTTTAATTTGCAGTTGATACTGACATGATGCGTGAGAAAGAAGGAATTGTGAGCACTCAAGGGCAATCTTTACCTCATTTGGGTGTCGAAAATGAAATAATCACCGGTCATCCACATAATCATCATACAGCCAATATTTCAGATGGACGAGTAGCCATGGAACTATCAGAACCAGATCTACAATTACAAGTAAAATAATATAGTAGTATAAAGAAATAATAAATATATATATATATATTAATATCAATAAAATAATAATTGAATTTGATTTTTTCTAGATTACAGATGAAGAAGGTAATCCAATTCCACTTTCTATACAAGATGCAAGACAATTATTATCGCAAGGACAATTTGTTAGTCAATTAAATGATGGTCAGACTATCAGAGTTCATTCAGGCGTAATGGCTCAAGAATTTTCAGGATCTTTAGGTGTTCATGTTAATCACAATGGTAATATAGCAGCAATGAATAATACTATAGTCCATGAAGTAAATAAACCAAGTACAATATCATCTATACAAACGGATGCAGAAGCAATTGTCAAAGCATTAGAAGTAAGTTTGTTTACTTGCAAAAACTGATTTTATTTGTTTTAAATGTTATGATATAAATTTGATTATTTAGGACGAAGATACCGATGCAACAGCTGTTGCTACTATAAATCAAATGGGAGGAGAAGAGCAGGCAGAAATGTCAGATGGACAACATGCTATCGAATTTATGACAAACGATGGACAAAAAGTCCGACTTCTTACTTCGTACCATGTTGATCCATTACATCTTGCTTCAGAGTACCTGACTATTGTATAAAAACAATAATTTATACAGTAAAATAATTAAATTGGAAAAAAACACTAACTAAACTAATCAGCAGATAAATGAATTGGAAGTTAATGTAATATTAGATGTAGCAATTAATTCGGTGCCTTTAAAAAAAATTTAATATTTACTTAGAAAATAGTTATCATCCGAAATAATCTCTTTTATTTTTTTGACGACTTTAGTTATTCTTTCTGACAACTGCCGAATTATCTTACGAAAAAAGATAACAATTTCGATGCAATGAAGTTAATATTGAAGTACCGAATTAACTGTTACTTAGTAAATTACTAAATATACTTAATAAATAATTCAAACACATTACTTATCTTATAAACTGTAGCTATTACAATCAGTAATAATGTATATGCAAGCAGAAGCAATGAAATTGAATCTACTTTTTACTTTATTCTAATTAGCATATGTAATAAATGTCAACAAGAATGTATAATTAATTGATTTGTGACATAATTGTTTAAATATAAGTAAAAAAATTTAAATATGCAGTTAAATGAAACGATATTACTATTTACTATCAAAATTACTGTTATAGGTAATATAAGATTCATTTATGCATATTCAAAATGATAAGATAAATTATAATTCACTCACACATAAGTTTCTTATATTTGTATATAAAAAATGTGTAGTTCAACGTCGGAGTCAAACAGTTATTTTAAGTATTCATAGAGTTGAAGATTGCATAAAAATATGAAGATTTTGGTGCTAATATTATCATAATATTGAACATTCAAATGTTATAAGAAAACAGTAATTTATTAATTTATACTATGATATGTATAACAGAAATAAAATATTAAAACACATTTTTTTCACTAATTGCAATTGTAATTTTTTTAGAACAATGTATACAGTTAAAACTAAATAATATTTACTTAATAGTATTATGTATAATTTTTAAGTCATATAAAAATTTATTCAAATTTTATTAAACTCATCCAACTACAATGCCAAATTTTCTTCCTAATGGTGTAGTAAGTAGATTACATAGTTTCTCATCAGCTGACAAAGACAAACATGAAGTATAAATCCTAAATTGGCATAATTAATTATATCCATTGAATGGATATAACATATCTCAAATGCGTAAAAATAATTACATATTACAAAGCAATTGTGAGTATTTCTTTAAAAAAAATAATAGCATAGAATAAGATAAACATACATGTTTGATACGTATATAAAGAATTCCAATTATGATTACTTATGTGCAAGTAGATTGATTAAATCGAGCATAATCATAATTGACATTGACGTATATACGTTTGCATTATATTATTATATTGCAAATATTTATATGTTTGTAATACACTTAACTAGTTATGTATGCTTATGCTGTTAACATAAAATTTTGGGTATAATCATATTCAATCGTAGGTATAACAGATTGTACGAATTTCAAAAATATTATAAGATACATGTGGACACCAAGCTCCCGGCCACCTTCACTTACTGTCTCTACAATCTTCTTCATTACGACAGCATGTCTACAGAAATATTACAATGAAAAATATAACTCATTTAGATATAATTTATTAGATAATATTGTTATGTAAAATCGACGCGTTGGCGTGTTAAGCTTTGATTAGATGATTTGTAATTGATACCTGCATGGATGAACAGAAGCCATCGGTGGTCCAGGCAAATGAGGATGTATTTCCATCGTAACAGTTTTTTTAGCATGGTCTTGACTAACATCCTCATACATTTCTTCTACTGTAAGTGGTTTCCGATTCTACAAAATGATTTATGTAGTAATTTTATTTAATAAATTACTATGTCTTATTTTACCTATATACAGAATATTTCAAAAAGTCAGGAGCAAACTTACAGCACGTGTTAATAAAGTCAAGTGGGGATCAAGAAAATTCATATAAATTTATATTCAAAAATACTTTACTGAAGAGTTAAAATTTTAGAGAAAATTTTATATAGTAAGAATAGACGTAAATATTTGTAGAAAAGTTAAAAAAAAGAAGAAAATCATATACTACGAACTTTACGTATAAAGTATTCATTTTCAATAAATTGGAGGATCGTAAGCTACACATTAATAGATTCTTACATTATACTATTTTCCTTAGAAAAAAGTGATAGAAACAGAAGACCGGTTTTGGAGATGCATTCAAAATGCATTTACTATTATTCCTGAAAGAGCTAGAATATTTGAAAAAATTAGAGAATCATTATTTCGACAAAAAAAGCCTGCATTCTTGCAGAAGGAAGAAATTTTGAACATTTATTATAACTACCAAGATAATTAATAAAAATCTTCTAACGTTTTTTTAAGTCTTCAATAAATCAGTTTCGGACATAAATTGATATGAACTTTCTTGACTTTCTTGACTTCATTAATACGTGGTATAAGTTTGAGCCTGATTTTGTAAGACACATTGTATATTTTTTTACTAAACAAACCTCATCATAACCACAAAGCCACAATCGAGGTGTTTGATAATATTTATCATAAGTAATGTATAAATCATAGGTACGTGTATGGATAATTTCACCTTCAGAAAACAATTCCGTTTTTTCTTTTGCAGTCTTTTTTGAAGTCTCAGCAGTGAACTATAACATTTTTAGAAAATAATCAATTTGTTAATAATTACATAATACATTAATAAAATATTTAACATGCTTTTTTCACCTTGTCTTGTTCATCAAGCATGCCACTTATTTCAAATGCTTCCATGTCAGCAGCTTCTTCGTCATCATCATCTTCATCATCTTCACGAGAATCATTTTCATCTAATGGTTGAACTAATTGATTTTCTTCTATTGTCATTTCTGTTATTCTGTCATCTATACCACCAAGAGTCGTATCATAGTGATGAGTGTCAACCCACCCACCTTCAGGATCATCAGCTTCTATAATACATTCTTGTTCTTTGCTGTATTCAATCTAAATTTAAATGAAAACATTCATATTTATTCATCAATTTAATAACAATGTAGATTTATAAAAAATACCTGTTTACATCTGCGCGTACAAGGAACATTACGAGTAAGCAAGAATTGTTTTTCTTTTGGCAAATATGACTTTGCCCTATCTTCATCACCTGTAGCCCACTGCCAAGTAGGACAATGATGTACAAGATGATCACCAGCAGCTACAAATTCTTCGGGTGTCAAAACACCTGTTTCTCTAAATTTACTTTCCTAAAAAATAACAAAATTTCAGCTTTATTATGTTAAGAATAATTATGTAATATAATCATTGAAATTATCGTAATATATAATAATTAATTTATAGTACCGCAAAGAAATACAAATAGTTGCAAGTGAAAACTATTTGAATTATACCTTTAATACAGGGGTTAAGTATTCTGCAACTCCCAATGCTGTACCTTTTACAGAATTGATAACACTTTGCATTATAGACCAATTTGTGTAATGTCTTATCAAGCAATAATACTTTTTTTGAAAATATATATTTATTTAATTTATTATTTACAGAAAATCGCAGTGCATGCCGGTATTTAATAAACAAGTCTGTTGATTTTTTATAACAGTTACTGACAATACACGTACGTTTCCCTTTGCCTGTCGCTCCTGAGCTCACTGCTATCGATTCGCACTACACTTTTCATCTGTACGTGACTTCGCATGACAGAATTACAACTACCTATTTCTCGGAATATTAGGCTGATTTCTAACGGAAATGTTCGTAGCGTTAGAAATCAAGCATTTTGTTCAATTTCTATTCTCATTGGATAACTTCGTAATGAGAATATATTGAACTAAATGCGTATGCGTCTAAAAGAAAATTAATGTTTTTTTCAATTACTTACAATATTTACATAAATTTATATTTAAATTTGATTTAACTTTCAGGCGAATATTCTTGTTAATATTGATAATAAAATTATAATGATAAAAAATAAAATAAATCTTCCAATGATCTCAGGTGTGGTATATTTTGATTGGTCACACAAATAAAATGTAATAAAGCCAATAATACTACCACTACTATTTTGGGATTATTTATAAAAAGTAGCTACTTTGTAATTATAAACGAATTTGCACAATTGTGTGATATATAAAAAACATTTTTTATTAATAAATATCATAGAAGTGAAATAACGAGAAATCCTTTATAAACAAAGTCTATAAACTTACCGACCAAATCAAGTATATGATTTTTAACGTGACACACAAATTGGTCTTTACAACACACATATATACATAAACTATTTGCCTTATATATGAACTTCTAAACTAGAAAGTTATAGTATTATACACGTCAAGACAAGTTTGCAATCGAATTTGGAATAAGATTGAATGGTAAGATCAGTTTACAATTTATTGCATAATATTTTACTGGTATGACAGGTTATATTACTTCGTTTGAATTTTTGGAACACGGCTAAGCAGAACTTCGCAATCAATTTAAATATCATTTTAATTCGTTTCTCGTAAGATGTTAAATGTTATTTAATAATTCTTTTCATTTTATTATTCGCATGATGTTTTAGTCATTTCATGTCGAACGTTTTTAATTCCATTTCAGACTTTTACTGTTACTTACTTACCTGTGTGTCAATACCTAAAATCATTCTTACTTTCGCCCACCATTTTTAGTATATGTTTATTAATTAGAATAATTGTTAAATTCCTATCATTTTAATTATCCACAGCGCCTTCTTCTATTCTTCGCAACATATTTTTCAGTGTTCGGATTAACTTAAGATTTAGTTTTTAAAAAATGAATATTTTTAGGTTAGATCACCAAAGCTTAATGCTTATGCAGATGGAACATTATTTGTATCACCTATAATATAACTGTACGTTATCATTTTGATAATATTACCAACTACATTTATAAAAAAAATGCAATGACATCTGAATATCGTACGTAACATAAAAATGTGGATAATTTAATGGTCTACTTAAAAACTATAAATTTAAAGGTAAAGAGGAACTGTCAGATGATCTCTTAGTTATCTTTTTTAAATATACTACAAAATAATTCTGACAACGTTACTTTTCCATTAGATTTATCTGTATAATACTTTCATGTGTTTTTTTCTCTTATAGTAATTTATTGAATATGCATCTTCTTATCGAGTTTATACAATAGATTCATTCAATTAGTATAGGCATTGCAACATGGACTGTTAATTACTTGCAGTTGCAGCTGTTGAAATTTGGAGATTTAAATCTAAATTATTTATTTATTTCATATATAATGTTAAATATATATATATATTTTATATTTGTAAACTAAAGCTTCTTTGGAAATTCCATTAGGCGTACATATATATATGTATATAACATAAAGAGAGAGAAATCTAGTATGTTTCATACTTTATTTTCGCTTATAATTTATTTTCCATTAATTCTTACATATTTTTGTCATTTTTTTCATAATACAGTATTGCATTACAGTATTGTAAGTAATAACTTTATATTTGAGTATAATTTATACATACAATACAAATATAATTTAAAAATAATTTATTAAGTATTATTTTATATATACTTTAATTACTTTATTAATTATAGCATTTGTAATGTAACATTATCTCTATTGTTTGATATACGTTATATTTTGCATATATATAGTATGTATAATTAATTAAAAACATAGTCGGATTATTTTCTTTACAGGATACCTGAAATCTGGAAACTGCATCCTAATTGCTACCTTCCACATTCATGAAAAAGGTTTCAGTTACTATGTCAAAGTCCTTCTTACATTTTATACATGATTAGTAATACCAAAACCACATAACAGTCACTTTTATTTTTCGCACATGACCCACAAGGTGTGCATCTTATAAGAAACATGCCTCTGTTCGGAAAGTCTCAAAAAAGTCCGGCGGAGGTGGTAAAGGCTCTCAAGGAAGCAGTAAATGCATTAGAGCGAGGTGACAAGAAGGTAGAAAAGGTATGTTGCAAATATACACTTCGGTTTCTTTGATGAAATACATTCACTTTTAGGCTCAAGAGGATGTCAGCAAAAATCTTGTACACATTAAAAATATGTTATATGGAACAGCTGAAACTGAACCACAAGCAGATATTGTTGTGGCTCAATTGGCACAAGAATTATATAATAGCAATTTATTATTATTACTTGTGCAAAATCTAAGTCGTATTGACTTTGAGGTATATCTTATTTCAGTATAAAAACTTGTGCATACAGGTTGACCTGTAATTGGTGGTACAAGCGTGTAGGAGATAAATCTACTTGAAGCCTTGTATGAATAAATTTTATTTTACATTTTTGGCTTTTTTATTTGTTCATATAGTATTACCCTCTGCTCGCTTGTACCACTAGCGTACTACACATCCTGTATATTGTTATTAGAAATTGTTTTGTATACTTTAAAAAATGTTTTTAGGGGAAAAAAGATGTTGCCCAAGTTTTTAATAATATTTTAAGAAGACAAATTGGGACAAGATCTCCAACAGTGGAATATATATGTACCAAACCAGAAATCTTGTTTACTCTTATGTCTGGGTAAATATACTGTTAAGTTAAATTCAAGAATAGTTGTATTCCATTAAAAAATATATCACATTATGTTTATATATTATTTCAGTTATGAGCATCAAGACATTGCACTAAACTGTGGCACTATGTTAAGAGAATGTGCAAGATATGAAGCATTGGCGAAAATTATGATATATTCTGATGATTTTTATAATTTCTTTAGATATGTAGAGGTGTCTACATTTGATATAGCATCTGATGCGTTTTCTACATTTAAGGTATATACATATGTACATGTTAAAACAAATATGTACATATTCTTTTCATGTTATTATATCATATTAATCATACCGTTTATGTTATGTATGCTATAGGAATTACTTACAAGGCACAAAATTCTAAGTGCTGAATTTCTAGAAGTTAATTATGATAAAGTCTTCTCCCATTATCAAAGGTTATTAAATTCTGAAAATTATGTAACAAGACGACAAAGTTTGAAGTTATTGGGAGAGCTTTTGCTCGATAGACACAATTTTACAGTATGTATATATTTTAATAGTTATGTGAAATATTATAAATATATTCCTCATTAAGGATTTATTTTTCCATAACGATTATTTCAGGTTATGACAAGATATATTTCAAATCCTGATAATTTAAAACTTATGATGAATATGCTTAAAGAAAAATCACGAAACATACAATTTGAAGCATTTCATGTATTTAAGGTATATCATCTATTTTTTCATACTAATTAATATAATACTACGTTAATTATGAAACAATATTCATATTTCTACAGGTATTTGTTGCTAATCCAAATAAACCAAAACCGATTCTTGATATACTTCTTCGTAATCAAGAAAAATTGATAGAATTTCTAACGCGCTTCCACACAGATCGCTCGGAAGATGAACAATTTAATGATGAGAAAGCGTACCTAATAAAACAGATCAAAGAACTTAAGTCTGTACATGAAAATTAAGTCAAAAATACAACTAATGCTATAGCTACTGTTATTACTACAATCAACTCTATTGCTACTACTGCTATTCTACTATTACCACCAATGTCGCTATTGTGGCTATTTATTATTCTAAGACTATATTATTCAATTAGCATCATCATCTTCATCATTACCATCATCATCTTCATCATCATCTTCATCTTCATCATCATCATCATTAATGTTATTTTTTAGCATCACCACTACAATTATTATCACTCTTATCATAATTACCATTGTTTCCACCATCATCATTCTTATTGTAATATTATTTTTATTACATTAATGTTGTTATTATTATATTATATTATATTATATTATATTATTATATATTATATTATATTATATTATTATTAATATTATTATTATTACTATTGTCGTTTCCACCATGTGATTTTCATCTTCATTATCATAATCTACAAAAATACCATTATTATACACATTTTCATCATCATAATGATTAACTATTACTTTTATGATCAGTCCATTGTCATCATGATGTCATTACTGCTACTACTACTGCTATTATTGCTACTACTACTGTTAGTAATGCTATTACACAATCAGTTAACTTTATTTTCGAATAGTTGTGTAAATAAAATTTACATTTATCACTTATTATTGTATCATATAAAGTTGAGACGATGTTGTAATACTCTATATTTCCATTAATGAGTTGATTATTAAAGTAAATGGTATGGCAGCTATAAGAAATTATTTTTTAATTTTGTTAGCATTCCTTTGACAGATTAATCAAATTTATTAAACATTTTTTGTTGATACTGCAGAAAATACAAATATAACAAATAAGTTACTTCAAACATTTTGACAATTTATTTCTCCTCAATGAACAGCACTTATACCAATACCCCGTATTTATATTAATATTTATTTATATTTATACATCCATTTTTGTAACACCAAAATATAATTTCGATATATATAAATATATACATGCAGAAGAATTTCCACAGATAATCTCTTACATATATATATATACAAAATTTATAAATCGTTCTTTGTTTCTAAAAATCTATTTAAAAACAACTGATTACCTATTAATACTAAACATTTCTTTATATGAGATAAAGGAAATTGTATTTCTACATTTATGTGATATAATTAATATATAAGATTGGTAAAGTAATTTTGTTCAAGTGTTTGTAATAATTAATTTATTCTTAATATGTTATATTTTGTTAAGAACGTTGAAGTCATGGTTTTTTACATTAACAAATTATTAAGAATGGTCAGGAAAATATAATGATGTTTGTGAATCAGAGATAAAGATCTCGCTTATTGGTAATCTAGCACATATTTATATTTTTATCTATACGTATTCTATTTCAAGTTAAATATTCTTTTATGTCCAGTTGTTCAAGTATTGCTGTTATAGCATTCTCAATAGTCGTAAATATACGATGTTGTTTCTGGAAAAGTGACCAATCAGGTTTACAACTTGGAAGTAAGTTTGTTTGCTTTCTTAATATTTCTGAGTAGTGTGCAAGTTTGCCTTTTCCTTTAATAATTTTTTTACATACAGAATTTAACAACCAGATCGACTGTGAGCATGTTGTAAGTGCCTATAAAATAAATAGAATAAAACAACAAAATAATATTATAAATTAATGTTTTAAAAAAAATCAAGAAAAGAAATGAGATATATAATAGTAATATTAAAATTATATAAACAAAGAATTACCTTCTTATATTTTTCGTCACTTACAAGTAACCATATAAGAGTTGCTACATGTAAAGATAACTCTTCGTGATCCAATTTGTCATGTAAAAGCTTTACCGTTGGTAATGCATATTTTGGCTATTATAAGATTAGTAAATAAAAATATATACAATGATTAATAATAATTAATTCAATAATCTAATACATGGTAATATCAATTTTATTATATAGTTAATAGTATTTAGTTGTATTATTCAGATATATTTAAGAATAATAATTATTTATTCTTACCATACAGACATAACTCCTTGTTGGTGGAAACTTAACAAGTGTAATAAGTATATCTGTTGCTCTTAAACAGACTGTTGCCCAAGGTAATGATCTGTTACTTTTAACATATGTTTCATAAATGTAATCAACCAAGTTATGCTCGCATAAATTAATGCAATCCTTGGGTGATAATCTAGTTATCAGGCCTGTATTAAAAATTTATATTAGAGCTATTATAATTTAAACTTAAACTTATATTTTAATAAATATGTTATATATTACTTACTTAATGAAGCAAGACACATAGAAAGCTCGCCAATTGTATTGAACTTTTTAAGTATAACAATTGATTGTTGGCAACGATGCCCTAATGTTTCATGCGGTGATGCCGTTTCTGTGGCTGTTTTTAATCTTTGTCGTACTTTTGACATATGATTAGATTCTTTTTGCCGTATTCGATATCCTTTCCATGCAGCTTGTATAATTGTAGCTGCTAATGCTTTTTGTTTAGTTTTTAAAATAATAATCCACCATTTTTCAATTATACGAACTGCACGAAGTCGCTTTTCATGATACAAGCGTTTTTCACGAATATTCCTCCACCATCGTTGAATTTTTATGACTGCAATTATTACACTGCGATACATTTGTCGAATAGTAAATTGTGAAAGATCTTGTTCTTCCTTCTTATCCTTAAAATCAATAAATTTACATTTTTTTACAAATAAAATTTGCCACCACCAATTTTGAATTGTTTTAGCAGCATAGTGATACATTTCTAATTCTTTTCTTTGTGCTCTAGCTACTAATTTAGCTCGCCACTTAATTTGCAACCATAATGTAGCTTTTTTTAAAGCATCATATTCTTGAGCAACTTTTCTGCTAATTTTATTTGATCTATAGCGACGCTGTATATTAATTGTTACACATCTTAATAATTTATATTCTGAACAAATTTTTTTGCCTTTAATGTACGCTCGCCAATAAACCTGTATCGTTAAAGCCGCTTGTTTCTTAACAATGAATCTTTTACGTGCAACTTTCATTCTCCAATATGATTGTATAATGATCGTACTTTGCTTCAAACGAACATACCATTGTCTAGTATGACAGCTAATTTTATTAGCTCTAAACAAACATTGCATACTGATAATGGCAGATTTTAGAGCACGAAATTTATAATATTCTCTTCTAGCAATTTGTAAGGTTCGCCAACGTTTCTGTATTTTTATTGTATACAATTTCAATTGTTTATATTCTTTTTGTTTTTGCCTCATTATTAATGTAGAACGCCATTTCCTTTGCAATATAGTTGCTGCCATATTCCGTTTTTGTAGTAAATACATATATTGTTGCTTAGTTTTGATCATTCTCCACCAAGTCTGAATTACCAAACAAGATTTTTTTTTCAATAGATATTGTTCTCTAATTGATCGAGAAAGAATTATTGCACGCCGCCATTGTTGTAATGACACCGCTGCTTTGTAAAGTTTTAAATAATTATTCCGTTGCTTTCGAGCAATACTAACATTTTTCCACCAACGTTGTATACATATAGCAGCATTCTTCATTCTTAAAATATTTCTAAGAACAATTTTTTGTACTATAATGCACTTATACCACGTTTCTATTTTTACAACTGCTACTTTTTTTTTTAAATATTCGTTTCTCGCTAATGTTTTTCTCCAATTCTTTTGAATAACAATAGCTGCTCTGTGCATAGTTCGATATTTTTGTTGTTGCATGATAGCTATCCACCAATTCTTAATTGTATTGGCAGCATCTTTCATAATCACGAAATTATTTCTTTCGTGTCTCATAATTAAAATACTTTTCCACCATAATTCTATTTTACGAACAGCCTTTAATTCTTTGCATTTTTCTCTCTTTATTCTATCATACATTTTTTTAAACCTCCATCTATTTTGAATAAAAACAATAGTATTTCTATATCTTAAATAATTCATACGATCAAATTTCATTAAAAGCGTTGCACGCCAATGTTTTTGAATCACAGTACATGCACTTCTCATGTTGATATAAGTCATTCTCTGTACTTTCATTTCTTTTAATGCTCGCCACTGTCTTTGTATAACAATCGAAGCTTTCCTTTGATTTTGAAAATCTTTAACATATAATCTACAATCATGAATTCGTTTCCACCATCTTTGCAATTTTATTGTATTCAATCTAATATATAAAAATCTTCTACGATCGCGAATACCACGTCTCGAGTGTCTCCATTTTTCTTGTAAGAATCGAACAGCTTTTTCTTTTCTCTGTAACTCTTTTAAATATTCTTCTTTTAAAATCATCAATTTTCTTTTAGCTAATGTTTTTTTCCATGCTCGTTGTATAATACAAGCTGCATTATATTTATATGTTCGTAGATAATTTCTTACACGAATATACCATAGTGTTGCACGCCACCAAGTTTGTATACATTTTGCAGCTTTATTAAATCTTGGTGCTTGATATTTGTATATAATTTGCCATAATAGTGACAATGTTTTCTCCCTATGTCCATCAGCAATACTTTTTGTATCAATGTTACCAGTTAAAGCACAGCCACATTGTAAAAGTGCTTTTAAAGCAATATCGACATTGTGTATCTTTTGTAAACGTGAAATCGTTGGAACTCTGCACTGGCGTGTTAAATCCGACCGTCCACTGATTAATTCCATAACTCTGCAAAGTCTGACACCATCTCGTAAATCAGTTTGAATATTAGTTACAGCATAATCAAATTCATCTAAATATGTTTGTTTATATGATACAACATATTCATATGATTTCAAAACCTTGGTAAGATCACCAATACCGCTTAAGACTTCTCGTGAAAAAGTTAACAGGATGCTTCTACTATCTTTAATATTTGCTTTTTTATGAAATAAGCACGGATCGTGGCGAATAAGTTTATTCATTTTCGAATAATCTAAGAAGTAAACTAGAAAAAGAAATTTCTTTAACATGAATTTATTCATTAGATTAATGAATGTCGTATGTTGTTGTTTTCTGTGATAAGCATTTGGATAAGTCTTTTTCAAAAAAGGATCAGAAAAGAATCTCGTAATAATAAATCTTGTAAGACCAACTAAATCGTTGTTAGAATTTAATGGTATATTTTCACCATAAATGGTTTCTAATCCAATTCTTAACCATAATGGGTTATAACTTAAAAACAATTCCAACATTTCCTTTTGCAATCCTAGAAAAATAAAAGCAAGAATATGCAAGTTAATAAAAAATAAAGAAATTTAAACAAAGACAATCATATAACATTTATTCAATTTAATAACTTACCAATATCTCTATGCAAATCACGATCCAATCTAATAGTCAAGATTCCCTTTTCTATACAAACGGTTGTACGTGATAACACATGAACTATTTCATGTCTACGGTACATAGCATTTGCAGCTTTTCGTAATGCATTCAAACGTAAATCCGTATGGTATCTGATAAATCATTTATACTAATGAGCATCATAATTATAATAATCATATCATTTGGTTCAAATAAAAATTATACAATTACATTATAAAGATAATTTACCTCGCTGAAAGTGCTTCTCTAGTTTCAGCTAAAATCGAATTTTCCATTAATTTACATGATTGCCATACTTTGCCAATGTCAACACAACTTGATTCCACATCGGTATTCAAGTCTTCGGGGGGAGATAATAATGCATTTAACCATTTTTTAAATATCATCTCTTGATTGTACACCCATTTTTCATCATAATACATAGTACTAATTTAACAAATAATTACTTTATTATGTTGTAATTATCAATATTGAGTAAGATTATTCTAAATAATACAAATTCTGTATATCTTACCTACTAATAAATGGATCCTCTGTAACGCAAGCTGCAAATGGATCGGGATTGCAATATTTAGTAAATAAATTATCCGTGTCTTGAAGTTTATAATTATTCTCTTTAGATTGATCTGATACTACATTAAGATTTTTTTTTTTAATCACATTTGCCAATGATAGTTTAGAAATTCTAACTTCTGGTATTAATAAGTTTACATTTTCTGTAATTAATATAACAATTAAATATATTCGTATAATATTCAAATAATCATATATTATTAATATTTTAATTATGTATAAATTATATTATTAATTACTTACTTTTAGCGGGAATGTTCGAGTGAACTTTTTTTTTAATAATTTTTTTTTGCATAAATTTTTCTTTCCCGAGTTGTCCACATTTCTTTGGTGATATCTTACGTGATAACGTTTTAACTTGAAAATATCGTTTAGGAGGTGATATTTCTATACAAACTCCTGATGATTTTTCTGTATCAAAAGTTTGCGTTTTGTTTAATGTTGTATTTTCAAACTTAACGTGATTCTCCTCAATAATTGTTTCAAAATCAATATTCCTTCGTATATCTATTTTTGTTTTATGGTCATTATTAGCTTTAACCCATAAGTCTGCTTCTAAAACATCTTTTGCAGTTGCTGGATCTTTATTTTTTGTAGAATATTCCAATATATAAGGGTTTGAAGTATTTTGAATTGGCGAAGATGAAGGAAGGATTCCGACACAAGGGGTATTAGCCCACTCATTTTTCACAAATTTAATTGGTGACAAATTATGCAGATTTGCAGATAATTTTTGTGATTGACATAATTCAAGATTTTGTAAAGATTTATCTCTTTTATCGAGAGACAAATCTAATGATCTATTAGATATATTATGTAAATTTTGATGGCTATTTATTGAAAGTGTGGGACTTAGATTATATGTTCCATTTCCATCAGTTTGTACAGACATTGTTTCTACGTAATTGTCTTTATAATTATCAGGAATGGATGTACCCTTTGTTGAAATTCTATGTTGATTTGATAAAGTTTCTAGTACGTTAGTAGGTTCTAAGGCAAGATTATTTATCAAGATTGAAAATTCAGACGAATTATCTACATTAGGAGATAGCGAATCTTCAAATATTTCTTTATTTGTTCGGTCTATGGTAAAAAGATTTTTGGGACTTACAGTTTCCTTCACATATGTTTCTCTACGTATTTCTGTATTTTCCAGAATAATGGAAGGAATACTTTGCATCTTATTTAAGAAATCGTTTTTGTTATTGGATAGCTTTTTATCTGTATTTACAAGAGTCAAATTAAAAGCACTAGAATCAATAAAATTTAAAAACTCATCAGAACTCTTCTTTGAAAAAAAATCACATTCTTCTTGAAAAGATTTTGTTGTATGTTTATAATTCACATTTGCAATATTTTCTTCATTTTGATTACTCTGTAATATTGATACATCCTTTTTTATTTGCTGATCAAAGCTTGAATAACTTTCTTGGTATGTAGTTTTATTTTTTAATATTTTCCTGTCTTCGCATGGCCTTCTATTTCTAATTGTTAATTGTCCTAGAGGTACCAAAGGCTTATTACACTTTGTTGGTGGATTTGTAGCAGTAGTTATAATTGCTACATCATATTTATTTCGTCGACTATCCGTAAATTGTAACACATCTCGCCAACAACCAACTTTCTTAGGAGACCATTTAATGGATACTGTTGTATTACTATTACTTAAAATTGTAGCGTGAGATATATCTAAATCTATGTGTCGATCTTCATCAGGCTTTTTTGTAACTGTTATCTGAGATATAAAGAATAGTTATTATATATAAAATCTTATTTATATAATATTTATTTACTTACAGTTAAAACCTTGTTACTCGTATTTTTAATAGTTAAATAACACTGTACAGTTGTGTTTATAAATGCTTCCATTGTTATCCTCGTTTGAGGTTGAAATGGTCCCAATACCAGAGTAAAATGTAAGTCATTAGTATTGCTGCCAATGGACTTAACGTCCTTTTTATTTTTTGGGGTAACATTAATCTGTTATCAAGATATTCATTTACATTCCATACGTAAAATATATCGTTAATCCTTAATTCGTAAATGCTTTTAAAATTGCCCGAAACCTTAATCAAGGATGATGACATTTCTAACACATTTTGAATGGATAAAAGTTGCATATTTAAACCTTTTAAATTAAGATTATAATAAAATATTTAAACAATAATCTTTTTTAAATACATTGTTATTGCAAATATATAAATTACACTTTTTATACTTTTTTAATTTGCTAAGGCATGAACATTTCTGATTTACGAATTAAGGGTTAGTTATTTATCTCATAAATTTAAAAAGAATCACACATAGATATAAATAAAATATAACGTATACTCACCTGAAAAAACATTTTCTTCGACTTAAAAGAAAATTATTTTTTTAATTAACAATGACGAGCATCTGACAATCATCGACGGTTTTAACGACACTTCGAATTATTTGAATTTAAACGCTTTTTCAAACTGTCCCTAAAAACATCCAAAGAATTACTTCACTAAATTCAAAAAAGTTCCTAGACAATAGTCAGCTGAATATAAAGTACGTAATTTGTTTTTTAATATATTACGTGTAAGTTAAGACGATATTTCGTTAATATATTAATCAATTTTATTTGAACAATTTTTATTGAATAAAACACTTGATCAAAGCTTTTTAAAATTATTTTTGAATTTATTTATTGTTATGGATCTGATTGGTGCCCTGTTAGAATCTTATTCATTATACGGCCCTAAATTTGTTTCCATAGCAACTACGAAAAAGAAATTTTTTGCAACATACAGCAAGCACTACACTAAATTACTTAAATGATTAATTTTGCTGTATTCAAAGCTACAATAAAGGATCTATTCATGATTTCATAACGATTATTAAGGATATAAAATCCTATGAAAATATTTATATACTTTTTATTCACTTTCAACAGCAATCATATTCTATATAAAAATTATATATAATGGTATAATCTGTGCTGTTCTTTTAAGGAATTAAAAAATAAATAAATGAATGAATGAATATGTAAATAAATTAATTAATACATAAAGAAAATAAATAAATATATTTATATAAAAAATATCCATTTGTGCATGTTACATATGTACAATGTTTTACGTTATACAATTTTAACATAATTTATGGATGGATGTAAAAAAAAAAATGCTAAAGATGTCATATGAGCTATTCATATGTCAAATTGATTAACACGACAAAACAAAAGGTACAAAAAATCATTAAAATAATATAGATTGTCATATCATTTATCATTGAACGGTCATATAAATTGGTCACATCTAGCGATGTAAAGCTTATTATTAAGGAAATTTACTCTAAACAAAATAGTTAAGTATTTATAAAGTGTTTTAATAATAAAATTTTGAAAAATTCTAAAAGTGGAGTTAAACGCTTTGATTGTGAACAACTCATACATAAAATAAGGATGAAACTCTTATCTTTTTTTATCTGCTTATGTATGAATAAAATAAAAAATATTTAATAAAATTAAAATGAATACATATAGAACTACATTATAAACGACCATAAGCATACCTTACTTATATTTCATTCTTTGTACACTATTTTTGTTTTAAATATTATAATTTGTTGTGCCTATAATTATATTGCTTCAAAGATTGTGCAATATATCTGAACTATAATAATCTATTACTTATGCGTGTTTTTAATTTTATAATATGTATCACAGTTTTCGCAATATAAATGTAATAATTGTCATTATTAATACTACTTTAACTAAGGTATGATTTATATGATCTTTACCAGTTCTAGCTAGTCTTAACTTACCTTGGTTTTCATTTTATCCACTCTCTCAATTTTCCAAAGATTAAAAAATTAATTAAATTTTCTGCCATTGTGGCTATTTTGCTTAATCATAATTATGAAAATATTATCCTTTAGTAGTAAACCTATTCAATAGATTGCATTGATTGAAATCATTGTCATTATAAAATAGCATTACAACAATAGTAAACAAAATTATAATTTTGTTCCTGTATCTAAGTTAAGCAATTGCTTCATAATTTCATATGTAGTAAAACTGACTGCAACCATAGGTACACCACGAATATAATTTATACTCATCCCACGGTATAATCCTTTCATAATACCACTTTCACTATACGTGAGTTTCATAGTTGATAGCATACTAGAGCTGTTGAAAAAAAAAACAAACATTAACTATGGTTATTATTTAATAATAATTTTATAAAAGAAGTATATATAAAATATAATTCCATACAGTAATAAAAATTCACTTTTTCTGCACATTAAGAATATTTACCTGTATTTATGCGTTGCAGGATTCATCATAGCTAATTGCATACGTCTCCTTGTAACATCTAAAGGATAAGAAAAACTCTGTGCTACTGCTCCTGCAAGCCCTCCACAAATAACTTTTGAGGGTAATGTTAAAACAAGGCCTCCTAAATACAATAAGAATATGTTAAATATAATGAATGTAGTTGTTAATGAATGAATGCTATATATAATATATACTAGATAAAAATTGTGAAATAATTATTTTAAGATAAATTACATACCAGTATTTCTATCACATTTAGAACAAGTATAATTTGGTATATACTTCATACATAAATACTTTAATTTTTCAAATGTATAAAATGAAAAACCTGCGTATGGAATCATTCCAACAATAGTTGGTAAAAACCCTCTATATAAAGCTCTAAAACCGCCTTCCTAAAATGTAATTAGTAAATCAAATATAAAAACCTATGTTTATACATGATATATGATACTTACATCCTTAAAAATTGAAGCACCAGTATGAATAATGCCGGTATAAACATGTTCTCCTGTAACTTGGAAAGCAAGACGTGCTCTAATTGTATCAAGCGGATATGTTAACGTTGCTGCTGTGACTCCAGCTGCAGATCCAGCAAAAAATTTCTCTATATGTCTACGCTTTTGAAACAATGATCTTAAATACTGAAAGAAATAATGAAAAAGATATAAGTTATATATTTCTTCTTTTATATTTAAAAAGAATAAATTAATTATAAGATAATTACCTTAGAATAGAATTCAAACGAAGTAAATTGAATTGCTGCATATGGAAAAATTCTGATCATTTGAGCCCAGTTACCTTTATATAAAGCAAAAACTTTTTCCCGTTTAACAATTTCTTTTAAACCAGAGAAAACACCTATAATAATATAGCATATTAAATGATATTAATTTGCAAAATAATTAATTAATGAGTAAAATTAAATATTTTTTACCTAAATGTTTATAATGTTTGTTGTGTGCTTGCAATAATATTTTAATTCTATCCAATGGTGCAACTGTTGTTTTTGAACAAATACCCGCTACACCTATGTAAATATAAATTTTCCACATTACATCATTAAAATAAAAATATAAAAAAATTGATTTCTTATCATGTTGACAATAAATACGTACATATCATGTAATAAAAATTGCGATAGATAAAATATAACTAGGGCAAAGTACTAACATTCAAAATATTCTGCTAATGTTTTAATAAAAATTATTCATTAATTTAATATCTTACCACCAGCTACTAGACTTTTAATAAAAAATTCGTAGTCTCTTTTCTTCTCAATACGAAGTTCCATTTTTAATATCTATTAGTTAGAAAAAAAAAATAGAAATCGAAGAAAATTGATCACTTCCAGTCGACCTGATGCACCGTGTTACTCGTTGTACAGTAGCAGTACCAATGGATATGTTCTGCCACGCTGCTGTTGTATTCGTTTGTAACGGAAGTGCTCTGGAAGGGGTATAGAAGCAAAAGGAAAGTGCCTTTCCTATTTCCTCCTATTCTTACTGAAGGTGCTCTTCCTTTCTTCATAAAATAGAATTTTTCTAACAAAGTCGTAAAATTACTATATTTACGGTAGGCACATTTATGTTTAAGATGACTTCACCTAACTAAATTTAAAAAAAAATAATTCTTAAAATCGCACATTATTAAAGAGTATTTTTTAAACTTTCAATTAAAAAAACAATTGTGAGAATCGACGACTACAATTTAGAGTAATAATTAATAAAATAATTAATTGTTAACATAAAGCTACATAGGAGCTTTCTTATTGACTGTAGTTATTACAGAAAAAAATTTATAGTAAAGTTAAATTTGTATATAAAATATGATAGTGTTACGTTACATTAATATGCTGATTAAGAGATTTGATAATGCTGAAATATTAGCTACAATTTCAATATTGTAAGCAGATCCACGAACTTGTATAGTACTTTTAATAATTTTTTAATATTGAAGAAATATTTTACAATAATATTTTTGTATCAAGAAATTTCTTTCTTTCTCTCTATTGTACCGAATTTTAAGTAAATTTAAATTATTCTACCGCATTTTAGGAATCCCAGTTCTACACAATACCACGGAAATAGGATACTTGCACTCTGCATACCGTCTTGAAAATAATGGCAGCAAAACTGAGAAAGATAGAAAATAAAAGGACTATATTTTATATAGAATTAAAACAATTAATATAAAACACTATGTTTTTAATAATTAGTAATTTTCATTATTATTTATAAAAAAAATAAAATTCCCTAGATTAGATGAAGTGAAGCCACTGTAAATGGACTACACTAATGCTTTAACGTCCTATCCTATTTTGTTTCTGTTTTACAATTAGCCAATAAAACCCACAGAAAATTCTTCTTCCATCCGGAGTCCTATTGGTCATAAATTAACCAATCTTCTAATTTCCAGTTATGATACTTTCTACTAATTACAAGTAATCTATGGATCAATAATTTTAATCTTATCTTATAATTAATAAACTATTTTTGAAACGTATTAAGTACTTTGATTTAATAATCGATGGTTTTATCATAATAATTCAATGAAAAAGTTTTAAGAAAAAAATATTTTTCAGTTTCACATTAGGTTATGTTAATTTGTATATATTATACATATATATTGATATAGGTACGTTCGTTCACTATTGATCATAATATTGATTTAAACATAAGTGGTATTCTGATTCTGACGCAATTTATTAAAAGAAAGCTGCATCGAAATTATATCTTTAATAGCAGCTAATTATAGTAAATGGTAGTATTATTGAAGCGTTTGTATATCACGTAATCTTCTAGCTCAAAATTTATCGATAACAAAATAAAGTAATGGTATTTTAACTATTTAAATTATTATAATAAAAACGATACACAGTATAGTAAATAACTTCAAGTAATTCATTTATATATAATATATTTTACAAATATAAATATAGAATTATATTTCATTTCATCATGATTTAAAATAATCAAGTAATCATAAAATATTATCTTTCAATTAAGTATAATTCTATTATTTAATTTGTATTTTGTCATTTACAAAAACATCTTAACTAGATAATGTAAAGTTAATTTCAAATACATGGTATTCACTTTCAGAAATGGACCAGGCAGCTCACATGAATAGCATAAGCAAAACATGCAATGAATTTAAGAAGCAATATGATTCCTGCTTTCATGTGTGGTTTTCTGAGAAATTCCTGGAAGGTGACAAAAATGATTCCACGTGCGCCAAATTACTTGGAGTCTATCAGCAATGTCTTAAGGTAATTACAATCAAAATTTATTATAATATTTTATGTTAGATTTTTCTACGACTTGTGGTGATCTATTGTATTCGTCATGGAGATGTGCAGTGAATTAAAAAAACATTACGATGCTTGTTTCAATAAATGGTTTGCTGACAAATTTTTAAAAGGAGATACAGATGATTCAATGTGTGCTTCTTTTCTTAAAGTATATAAAGCTTGCGTTATGGTAAGTCGTTGATTAATGGTTTATTAAAAAAAGTTATAACTTTTATAACAGGATTGTTATGAATCATATAAATAATAAAACTTTTATTTTCTCTATATATCTTTTAATATACTTTATAGTATATAATGTTGTATACGTAATAATATTTTGTGTATAAAATATAAATAGATCTAAATAGATATAAATGATATAAATAGAATAGATATAAATAGATTCCAATAATTCTCAATGATTTATAGTTTCTTTAATATAATAGTATATTTTCTATTTGTTTTTTTTTTTTAGGAAGCTATGAAAGAACAAAACATTGAATTGAAAGAAATTGAAGAAAACCATTTAGGAACCGAAAAAGAAAAGAAGCAGCCCGGTTGACAGTAGGATTATAGTAAATTTATATATTTATTTTCGAATAAACGAATTCTTGCAACAATAAAATAATGACATATATTCTATGTATCATGTAACTTATAATTAGGCAAACCAATAGATTAAATCTTTCCCAGTTTAAAAGTTATATATAGTAACATTTTATTAAATATATAATTAATATTTTTATGTTTTCTATTTTTATTCTACATTTTTTGTAGAACAGCATTAAACAAAATATTATTACATAATAATTTATGTACTTATGTGAAATTCTAATAGTTTTGCTTTAGTAGATTATATGTGTGCTGGACTTATTTATGCATATATTTTATAAAACATTCCTTTTATTTGTAAAAATATATATGCAGAGAAACTATAGTTTATACGATTCTATATTAATGTATGTATAAATACGAAATTATATATATATAAATCTTTATGTTAAATAGTTAAGTACTTCATTCAATATTTCTCATTTTTATAATACACTTTATGTCAATTCAGTAAATTATAAAAATTATAAAAATGTTATAATAATTATATATTATAGTAATAATATAATGATCTTATAGATGTGTGAAGAACAAAATATGTTGTAGTATGACTGTAAAAACATTATATTATAATTACAATATGGAATGAATAATTTATTATATATGAGAAATTAGGATACTTATCAAGGAAATTAGTTGAGAACGAAATAAGAAATAGAATATTTAAAATGAATGTTATAGAAGCAAAGAATTGCAATAGTAATGAAAAAAGAAGAATTTGTACTTCGATGGATAGGAATGACTAATAAGAAATTATATTAAATGTTTCAAATGTTTTTATGTGTTTTGGTTATTACTAAAATTATTTATTATTAATCCCTTCTCAACTTTCTTTTATTCTTGTTCACTGTTACTGTCACTTTCACTCTCAGAATGTTTCCTCTTTACAGCTTTCTGTAATTAATAATATCAATTAGTAATATATTTACTCTATGCTATATAGATATTATTTTAGACATACTTTCTCTGTTGAACTTTCTTCACTACTGGATTCATCTTCACTAATATACTCCTTACTCTTGAAAGAAGTTCCAGACATAAGTTTACTAGGTGATACTTCACTTTTAGATTCTTTTTTCTTCTTCTCTTTCTCTTTCTTTTCTTTAGTTTTTCCACCATTTGCCTCATATTCTTTCATTGCTGCCGAGTATTCTTTTTTAGCTTTTGCTGCTTTTTGTTCCCATTCCTTTTAAATCAATATTAACATAAGTTAATATAGTGATATTAGAAAAAATTTATTATTCTATTAAATTTATTATTATATTATGAATAATCTATATTTACTGATTTATCTTTTAATTCTCTCCACATTTCGCCACCCTTCTTAGCTATTTCTGTAACTGCAATACCGGGATTTTCTGATTTAATTTGATCACGAGCACTATTTAACCATAACATAAAAGCTGTAGCTGGTCGTTTGGGTTTGTTGCTATCCTTTTCTTTCTTTGATCTTCGTGGTTTCCTTGGTTTTTCAGACTATGTAAATAAACATTTTTTCATATGTGTGAAAAATACTTTAGAATAAGGATTTTCAAAGTGTGGATTGCATAACTAAATTTGATGTATAATCGCAGAAATCTTAGGAAAACTATAACATTTCTAGATGTTTAATGATTAACACGTTGAGCGCCATGTCAGCCATCGGTGGCTGACACTGAACTTTCTGTTTGGGCCGCGTCAGTCGCCGGTGACTGACATTCAAATATTATTTTCAATAATAAGTAACACGCGCGCGTGGCCTGACTGGGATTTCCTTAAGAATTCGCGAGGCGTTCAACGTGTTAAAAATCAGTTTGGCAGAACTATTCGGATAATATGACTGTAAATTAACCATAGTAAAAGAGAACAAAATTTTAACAATAATCATTTTATACTTACTACTGTTTTGGCGGATTTAGATTTCTTTTCTTTTTTTTCTTTTTTCTCCTTCTTTTGACTACCACTTGATGCATCTGAATCTTCTTCGCTTTCAGAACTATTAGGGTCACTGTCATATTCCTCTGCTACATCACTTTCATCCTATATTTACACATATAATGTTATAACTATATCTTAGGAAAAGAAATATAACAAATAAAATAATTGAAATATAACCTGAACAGGATTAAAATCTTCGTCTGTAGATTCTTCTTCAGAATCTTGATTTTCATCACCATCTCTCTCTTGTGCTTCAGCTTTAACTCTAGCCAAATATGCATCAGGTTCATCTTCTTGATCACTATCTCCAAAGTCATTATCATAATTCAACTTGTCCTATATATTAATAAAAATAATAAAATAAAATATATATATATATATATATATTATAAATTTATAGTATATGCGAAGAGCACCATTATTTTTCTACTTACGCTCTTGCCTCTGTTCTTTACTCTCAATTTCTTTGAAGTGATAAAATCAAATAGTTTACCATATTCTTCTTTTTCTATACTGCTAAATGTATGAACTACACCTGTATTTAATTCAATTTCAAAGTCAAACGAACGTGTGGATCCACCACCACGTGCGAAGTTGACTGATGCTATTTCTTCAAATCGTATATGTATAGGCGGTTTATGAACATAAATAAAACCTCTTTCCAAAGGATATAAATACCCTGCAGCTGCTTTGAATGAACATCCTATTGCAGGGGTTCCAGAATGACTAAAAAAAAAACATAATGCAATATTTAAATATTACAATGTTCATTTTTTTAAATAATTAAAGAAAATTTCTTTTTTTTATTAAATTTCGAATCTCATACCCAAGAAAATGACCAGGTCCAGTTAATTTTCTATTGATAATAACTTTCATAACTTTACCAAGAACCTCATATGTAGGTCCAGATAATTCTTTTGTTAATTTTTCTTCATATTTATCTTTCAATTCTTTCCTAAAAATACAATAAATAATAAATAAATGATATAAATATTTGAAATATTATAATTGAGAAACTTACTCAGAAAATGGTAATTCAATAGAAGTTTCTTCTTCTTGATTAAATAATAAAACTAGATAGTGATACCTAGTTTGACCTTGCTTAATAGGTGGATCTAAACTGACCTATGAAAATATATAATAAAAATAGATAAATAGAGTAAAACAAAATAAAAGGTTTTTATTTTTATGTACAAAAGAATCTTAAGAGAGATAGAACTTACTACAAAATACATTTGTCTGTTATCCTTGTGAGGTAGTAAGAATAGTCTTAGAACTGTTGACATCGGAATCTTATAGTCAAATGTTTTACCATGAAGTTGAAAGAACGATTGAAATATTTTGATATCATAACGACCACTGAAAAATGATAGATAAAAAATAAATTAAAAGTATCAAATGTGATAACTATACTGCTCTCATGTTTTATAATCATAAAATTCTAACCGTGGTGTAAGACACTGGATTTCTCTAAAGATAGCAATAGCATCACCACTAACGCTAATAACAGAGGCTTTTTCCATAACTTGTTGATGAAATGCTTCAACGGGATCTTGGTCTGCACTATCACTAATAGGGATATGAAACCTCATTTCCATTAAACTAACTGGAGCGTCATCGTTCTATTGAAAAAATGTAAATTAATTCAAAATTTGTAAAGCTCTTAATATATATTACAGATCATATCATATAAATATCATACGATATTGCTATGTTGTTTAAAACTATTCTAGAACATACTTGATGAAATTCCAATGTTACTTCATTTTTTCCTGTATTACATTGTGAAACATCATATAAAGGAATTTCGAAAGCCGTATGATTTCCAACGTCAAAACTTAAAACCGAACCATTAAATTTAGCAGTACCCCAATTCCAACCTTTTAAACTAAGTTCCTTTTCTAGCATGTCCTTTTTATAGTTTTGTGTAAAAAATTTAGCTATTTTTTCTTGGTCCTTCACAATACATATAGAAAGAAGAATAAAAAATTTATTATTATTTGCGTAATTATGACATTTTATTTAAAAGCTTTAAATATACCCCATCTTTAAATCCTCTAAACCTATGTAGTGTTCCATTTTTTAAGAATATGCGTAAACCCCAAGTTCCTATGAATTTTTGGTAATTGACCATTTCCATATCGCCAGCGGATATTTGCTCTACTTTGCCAGTTTTTTGGTTTTTAAATATAATATGTTGGTCAGTTAATTTCAATCTTCCAGGTGTCTAGAAAAGAATATAAGGAATAAACAAACTATTATTGTTTTAAGATATTGTACTCTATTTATATTCTATATACTATATCATATTTTTTATTTTTAGAATATTAAATAAATCTAAAGCAATACAAAGAATTTAATTAGCAATACTGTAATATAAAGTTTAATTACAATACACCTAAGTAATATCTATATAATAAGTAATTGTGTTTTAAAGAATAAATTTACCATTGCACCCTTAACCTCTGCAATAACATCAGGATATTCCAAGAAATCCATTTTTAGCTGAGTCTTTGAAGATTCTTCTTTCAATAATATTTTGTAAGATTTTTTGTCTACAAAATAATATGACAAATTATAATTGTCACTACCAATATTTTAATTATAGACACTTCAAAATTTAACCTAACAATACGTACAACACACCTCCTGCGCATTCAGAGTTTTCGGTTATAAATCATTGCTTATAGCTGTACTTAGATTGACCATTCAAATAATTAGTAAATTTACTAAATGATACAGTATGTACAACATTATAAACTGAATGAAACATTTTAAATTTGTTTTTCTTATTATTTCTTTTATTTTATTAATAAATAATAAATTAAATCATATAAGTTAATACATGAAAAAGAAATATAAAATAAAATTGTAAAAAATTATATGAACAATAAATGATGAAAGTAAATGAAAATAAATCATAGCATATAATAAATATCTCTATTAAATGATGCGGTAGAGGGAGATAGGCTTCGTTGATTGGTGGATTATATTTGATTTTTTCCATGTTTGATTTTTACACTTACTCCTAACACTGTTATATAAGATAGCATTAAAGATTAAAACATCATTATCATTCTAGTTTTTGTACAATTTTCCAGTCAAACGTGCAATCTATATATTATATGTCTATAAAATTAGTTTCTTTAAAATATCAATATTTGAATGATCGCGCGCGCGATTTTTTCACTAATTTTAATTATCGAAGAATAATCGATTAATCGATACATTCGATTATATAATATTACATATTCGAGATCGGAAATCGATTATGGGTGCGTTCCACTAAGCGCTCACAACGATCACGCTCACGACCCAGTTTTTCCCGTTCCACTTACCTACGAGCGTTACTGTCGTAAATTCAAGTGGAATGGACTATGGTGCGTTTTGAGCGTGGAGGTAATAATACAAATGGCGAGGTAGTGAAAAGAAAGTAAAAGATTAAAGAGGTTAAGATTAATCTGTAATCCTTCAAATAAACTTAAATAATTACTGATTACATTGATCCGTATTGAAAAAATTGATAATTAATGGTGTATTTAATTACTTACGTTCAAATATTATTAAAAATGTCTTTGGCGGCAACCGTTGGATATTTGGTGATGCGCCGTAATAATGCTTCAGAAAGTAGTAGTTCATCCAGTTCAGATGAAGAATGGTCTACAATTTACAAAATATGATCATGAAAAAGAAAACTTCGACCCCGTATTATTGATTACGAAAACGTTGTTATCGTTACTCAGATGATGAATTCAAAAGTCATTTCAGGTAAATGATTATCTACCGCATACCTATAACATTGTAGATTATGGAAATTTATCTTATGTAAATCTTTGTTTATTTTTTCTAGACTTTCAAGAAATACATTTAATTATTTACATGAATTAATACAAGAAGATTTAGTTCGGCATGTTCCTGGATGTCCTACGATTCCTTCCCCATCATCAATTGATGAAGCTCTTTGGAAAATGGCTACAAAAGATTCTTACAGGTCTCATATTTTAGAAATAAACTATTCTGTCGAATGTAGCACTTCAGAAGTATGTGACAAACTTTTGCTTTTTAATTTTATGGTAGGTCCGTCTGTGACAGATTTAACGTAGGACGAGCTACTGCCGTAAGGGCTGTACGTCGAGTTTGTCATGCTTTATTTAAAAGAGCCTCAAGATTTATACAATGGCCTACGGGGATCATGCATTGAAGTAATGCGCGGATTTGAGAGAGCAAGTGGTTTTCCTAAAACAATAGGAGCCCATCGATGGAACTCACATTCGTATCAAATGCGCCAAAACAGAATCCAGTAGATTATATCATCGGAAAGGATTCCATTCTATTCAGCTACAAGTATAATAACTGTTATATTAAGTATATTATTTTGGTTATATAAATTAAAATAGATTTTCAGAAGAGTTAATTTTTTTTTGTAGTTGGTATGTGACACAAAGCTCTGAAACCCATTGTTATGCTGGAATCCCGGGTCTTTTCATGATCAACGAGTTTTTCGTTTGTCAGAAGTTGCAGATTACTTGAACGATGATGATGCATTCCCTGCCGACAGTCATATTCTGGGCGATTCTGCATATGAAATACATCAGCACTTACTCATTCCAGATTATATCAATCGGAAAGGATTCCATTCTATTCAGCTACAAGTATTTAATAACTGTTATATTTAAGTATATTAATTTTGGTATATAATTAAAATAGATTTTCAAAGAGTTAAATTTTTTTGTAGTTGGTATGTGATCACAAAGCTCTGATAACCCATTGTTATGCTGGAAATCCAGGGTCTGTTCATGATCAACGAGTTTTTCGTTTGTCAGAAGTTGCAGATTACTTGAACGATGATGATGCATTCCCTGAAGACAGTCATATTCTGGGCGATTCTGCATATGAAATACATCAGCACTTACTCATTCCTTATCAAGATAATGGACATTTAAGTGAGAAACAGAAAAAACAATTATCGTCAATCAGCTGCTCGGGTTACTGTTGAAAGATGCATCGGATTATTGAAAGGACGAATGAGGAGCTTATTACATTGTCTCCCAATGACTAGAGTAGATTTAATGGCAGAGTATATCGTTGCGTGTTGCGTAATTCATAATTTGTACTTTACGAGAAGATGAAATAAGTGTTATCACTATACCCGACTCTAATAACGAAAATACTGGTAACAATTTACGCGAAATTAGACGTAATGCAGGAATTTTGAAAAGAGATGTTATTATGAATTCTTTGAAATAATTATGATGATTAATTGTTAACTATGTTTTCAGTCTTGATAATAATACTTATCACTTTGAATCATGGGAATCTAATGTAAATTATTTAGCAGTTGAAAATTATCAAAGAAAAACTTATTTTTAAAGAATATTTAATATTTCACTATTTAAAGTTTAAAACATTTTATAAAATTTGAAACTATCAAAACTAATTTTTAAATAATACTTAAATATTTCACTATTTATTAGCTAACTTTTCTAAAACGTTGAGGAGTTTTCATCCATCTCCATTCGCTCTTTATGTCTTTTACTTTTTTGTAGTTCATGTTCTTCTTTTGCTTGAGCCTCTTTCCTAGTAAAGTGGCAATTGGTGTTCTCTTTGATTCTGAAATTAAATTCCATTTTTTTACGATACTTAGTGAAATAAAGTTTTCAGACGGAGTTAACTTACTTATTGAACATCCGCTATCAGATCCTCCCATACTATCATTGCTTTCTAATTGTTTTTGATAGACCTGTAGAAGAGCAATGGCCACTGGATCACACCAAGCTTTTTTCGAAAAAATTTCTTCCATTATTTGATAAAAATTTATGATACATTACGATATTTTTAGAAAAATATGTCTATATTATTATAAAAAAATTCGCTTAATGTTGAAGTTAAGAAAAATAATATAGAATTTATACAAACGTCAAAAAATTGCCAAGTCCTTCTGTCATTTCCCGATTACTATTATGATCTTTGATAGATTTGTAAGACTTTTTAAGCTTCGTAGCTTAGAAGAACATTGTGGTCCAGTCACATTATGTCCTTTTACCTTTAACTCTTCGGCAACTTTTTCCCAAATTTTCTTTTGAGATATTTTTCCAAAAATTAACAACAAAATTAATAACAATAGGTTATGTTGTTGGTAACTCACAAGGAAAAATGCATATATTTGTATTGATTATAAGCTGTAATTAATTTTTTTAGTAATGACGTCATGAGTGACGTTTCGCCGCGACCACACGACCGCGGTCGTTATGTGGAACGACTAAAGGAGCATTTTGATCGTTGTGAGCGCTTAGTGGAACGCACCCGTGGTATCCTATCTTTTTAACTCTTTATGTTTTTATGTAGTTTGATAAAATTGATATGTATATGTGTGTAATGATATTGAACTGCATATAGTTTGATAGGAGAAACCGGAAGCATTCATGCGGTACCGAAATCTATATTATTACTATTGGTGTATTCATTGAATTAAAAGTTTTTCTCTATTAAATAGTAAAGAAACATAAACGACATTGTAAGAATACAATTTGAAGAAGATGTTAGTATGTCCAGATTCGCAATACACCGACGTTGTGGAGCCTGATTTTTCCGAATTAAAAGTTTTTCTCTATAAAATAGTAAAGAAACATGTAAGAATACAATTTGAAGAAGATGTTAGTTATGTCCAATTCGCAATACAAGGAACCGACGTTGTGGGAGCCTGAATTTTCGATGTTTCCAGAGCTTAATATTTACGGTACGTATATTATGCATAACAGGTATTACCTTGATGAATTTATAGATAATTAATCATTGTAAATAAAGGGATAATCGTTAAAGAAAACGGTACTGAATAATATTATATATTCACATTGAATCCTTACGATTTATCACTCTTTGTCATTGTTTGACACTTCTGACGTGTTTCTTAGTACATATTCTAAAATTAAATTGAATGTATACTTACACGTACGATTAAATACGTAAACGTGCATATGTGAACCTACATGATCGAACACGCATTATTAGAATGATTCCGTAATAATAAATAAATCTCTGATTCTCTGAGATAAATAATATTATCATTTTGTTACGTTAATTTAAAATGTACAGTTTTAATCAAAGAATATAGAAATAATGGATTACTCGTAATTGTTAATAAGCAACTTTGATTTAATTCGTTTTGTTTTAATTTACGTTTACATTTGTTTTAATTTGAATATGATTGAGGTTATATTTATGAAGATCGTTCGCCAAGGTTATTGACCTCTCTAAAAGCTTAAATTACAAGGATGTTCAACTCGTTCGATCACATTCCATTTTCCTTATTACAATGATTATAAACAAATTTCAAAAGTTATTCAAGAAATATAGTTTTTTTTTTTTAGTCTATTAACTTTTCCTTATATAAAAAATAATATATTATACATATGTAACACATGTAATATACATTTAATTATAAGTTATTATCTAACAATTAAATTAACTTTTTATTAATTTTTCTTAGTATACACATATATAAAAATAAATAAAAAATAAGATTTCCTATAAAACTAAGTTTAATCATTTTCGTTAAATCATTTTAACATAAATTATATTAATGATTAAATGTAATTGGATTGAAAATAAATCTATATATCAAATAATTTGTCTGATTTTTTTATTACAAAAATACAATTGGTTATATATAAAATAGAAGTGTTAATATTTTGTATTATAACGAGTTTACTCGTTTAAAATATTGGAATATGAAATAAAACGAAGAAAAATATAAATAATTATTATAAAAAGATTTTGTTCTACAAGTATTCTTTTGTAAAGACTGTTTAGTTAGGTACATATTGTATACAACTAACATAAATATAGAACTATTGAAGTACTGTCTTTTTTATTGCATTCACGTATAATACATATGTTTCACGCTTCTCCAAACATACAGATAAAAGTAACAACCTTAACGTCCTTGATGCATACTAATTTCAACTATCATAAACATGGAACTTATCAGTATAGCACGTTGCCTGCTATATCGTTACCCGAATGTATCATAGATAATTTTTCAACTTAATATATTTCAATAGTGCATAAAGAAATAGAGAAAATATTTATTTCTTTTTTATACATTTATAAGAAAAATTTATTTATGATGAATGTATTATACGCGTATATTTATTTTTATACATGGAAAATGTTTTAGATAATTCTGTTATATTTAATCACGATGAAGATTGATGTAGTTCTTAATACTATTCTATTAATAATCACAGTACAAAAGTTGCTTCTTTAAATATTCGCAAAAATAAATTCTTCCAACTTTCCGTATATGGTATGTACTGGTTCGTAACGACTTTTAAACAGTTAAAGAATTGTAGATTTAAATAGCTAAAAGAACGTAGGCGAGCCGATTTTTACGCATTCATGAATTCAAATATTTATTTTTCTTATTTTGTTTTTTTTTTAATTTTAAAAGCAACTACATATTTAATTCTTACAAAGGTTCCATATGACTTTGTCAACACCAATTTTTTTAAAACTCTACACAGTTGTATATTTTGTATATATTTTTATGTATATTTTTACAGATGACAATAATACACATTGCGATAGTTTGTTGCAAAGCCTAAGTTCTGAATTAGGGATACCTGTTTTATCTGATGGCATATTTAATGACGTACCTTATTGTTCGAACTACAATAAAGATGTAGAAAGAAATACAGAATCTACTTCTAAAATGTTAGATAACTTCAACTGGTGTTTAGTCAAAGAAAAGACAGGTATTTTCATGAAATAAATTTAATTTTAAATAAGAAGAAATAACATATTTTTTATCATTAATTATATTATTAGATTCAGAAACAATTGAAGGAATTACTGAATGTAAATCGGAACCATTAAGTCCTGATACACATTTACGTCCCTTTTCTAGTCCAAGTCATTCAGAATCAAGTGGATTTGAATGGCAATGGGATCTTTTATCTTATTTTCCATCAAAAGATTTAAAGGTATTCAAATAAATTTTATATATGATTTAAAATTTTATATATTATTCTATTTACATATGTCTTTATATATTTGTTAGGACTCATTGGAAACACCACCTATTTCACCACCATCTATTTCTTCTCCAAAATCGCCACCAACTGAAACACCTTCAACTTTCGTCGAACCATTAACATTGATACCTATTAATACGCAAGAAATAAAAAATACAAAGTATAAAGTCGCCGATGACAATTCTGCAAAACGTGTTTGTATTCAACCAAAGGGTAGTACCCAAGTTACATCAAAAAGTGATGGTAAGAATATAAATAATGAATCCACACCTTTCTCTCTAACGGGGTCTTGGAAAACTTGTCTATTTTGACGATTGATTATTTGCGTGTGGTAGTAACAAAGTATCCGTTGCTCCCAGGTATTGAGCAGGGGAGGGATAGCAGATTTTAGAATTTCGAATGGTAAGTGGGTGGGTTTGTAAGTATGCATTAATGGAATATCGGCGCGAGTCTCGACAAATGCTGTCTTATGTTAGGTGGGGATTAATCGTAGTCCGAGGGTTAAAACTTATATAAGCTCGGAATTACAAATTTACATTTATGTATTCATTTTTTCATATGTATCTAATAGTCGTATGTGTATCATAATTTTTACAGAATCACCTCAAAAAACTATAATATTAAGTGCTCAAGATTTTGCTGTTTTAGCACAAAAAGCAAAACAAAATCAAACATATCCTTTAAAAATAGAGCCATTATCATTAAAAAAACCTATTAAAATATGTAGGCCAATAAATTTGAAATCTACGTTATTAAATAATATAAAGACAGAAAATAATGGAATTAAATTGCAGCAGCAAAATAATATGAAAATTATGAATACATTATCTAATCTTCATGCACCGAACGGAGAATCCGTAGTTGATGTATCCAATGCTTCTATAATTGTCAAAAATAAAACTGGTAATCATACCTCTATTATTTTGAAAAATGAACCAGTAGGCTGTGAATCAATTGTTGTAAAAAACGAGACATCCAATTGTAGTACTCCTATTGTTATCAAAAATGAAATGCCAGAGTTTAATAATTTCTCTGGTAAGCAAGAATGTGAAATGAAAGCTTTAAAGAGACAACAAAGAATGATCAAAAATCGAGAATCTGCTTGCCTTTCACGAAAGAAAAAAAAAGAATATGTTTGTTCTTTGGAGAAACAAATAAATGAGCTTCAATTGGAGAATACCAGACTTAAAATTGTAAGAATGATTGACTGGCCTTTATTATATATTATTATTACATTTTACTATGAATAATTTTTGTCTTCAAGAAGTAATATCAATGGTACCGTAATAATAATTTATTTTTTAATTCTTAATAGGAAAACTTAACTTTGAAAAATAGGCTATCAGCATTTGAAGAAAACAACAAAATTGGAAACGGAAATAAGAAAAATGCTGTTTTTCTTTTGGGAATAGTTTTGATGGTGTCATTTAATTTTAACAGTATAGTGTAAGTATTTACATATAACACTTAAATTTTTTAAATTTAAAGTAGTTTCATCGCTACAGACCAAATCTTATCAGGGGAATTTCTATGTTTATACCAAGTTTGTTTAACCTACGTTAAATACCACGTTTTTTTTCACTCGAAAGTTTATATAATATATATATATATTGCATTATACAATATTAGACTGCATAAGTGCCTTTACTTGTAGAGGTATATTTCCTTCCAGCAAGAAGTTAAATAGTATGTCAACAGACATACCAGCAGTTCTACCAAATGTCAGACATGGTAGAAGTTTACTATGGGCAAATCCTGATACACGTATTGACGAAGAACTTGGAGATGATTATGACAAAAATAAGACAATGCATCATCCTATGTGTCCTATGTATATCAATCAGAGTGAATCAATACGTTTAGATTACGAGTTACGACGATGGATCGGTGGAGAGTCTGATCGTGATAACTGGACAACATCAACAAAGACAGAATTAAATAAAAATTTATTAGGAAAAGTTCTCTTACCAAAATCATCTATAAAAAAAAAAACAGTTTATGACAGAAATCATTATTCAAGAAAAATCAAATCAAAAGATATGCATAAGATTAACAATATTCATACATCAAATGCTAATGCAGTTGAAGTATTTTCTCCTATTCTTAGAGAACATGCTTCTTTATTTGAAGCATTAGGAAGAAAGGATGATACTTTCTATGTTGTATGGTTCAGCGGTGAGCATCTATTACTACCAGCTTCAAGAAAAAATAACACATCTAGACCAAAAATGGCATTGGTCCTTCCTGCTGTTCCTTTGAATGGTAACTATTTAGTTTTCTTTCTATTCATCTTCTTTTGTTTATATATATATCCAGAAAATGAATGAAAAAAGTGGCTAATTAACAAAAATGATGCTTTTTTTTAGAAACTTATTCAACTCCTGCAAATCACATTACCATGATGCAAATTGATTGTGAAGTAACAAATACTCAATTATTACATTTACAACAATCTGTCATACCTTTTCATTTGCGTAAAAGTAATAAATCAGGAAATAGCACCAATCAGGACCAAACTGCTAATGGTGTGTCGGATGCAACAACGGTAAATATATCTAGAACACACAAACCTTATTTTATAAAAGAAAATGATCCTTATCTATTGAATACAAAAAATTCGAGGGAAACTTATACTCTAAGATCTAAAGAACATTATCATAACAAAGACACGACTCTTCTTTTCAAAGAAAAATTTATTACTGGATTTCGTTTGGGAAATATAAAGAATGATAATTAAGAAATTATTGAAAATAGAAATTAAAAAAAAACAACAAAATAGAAAAAAAAAAAAACAAAAACGGATATCTTTTAATTAAAAAATATTTATTATAATCGACATTAATTTTCGTATTAATGATTATCATATACTATCTTATATTCATTTATACACCATACGTGATAACATAATTGCATGTGTTTCGATATATCACATGATAAAAATTAGTGCAATTTTCTGTACAAATATAAATAACTAACTGCTCTAAAAAATTATAGAAAGAAAATGCATAATATGTGGAATGTAATATTAAGGCATCCCAAAAGTTTTTTACTTTATATTCACGAACTCAACTTTGTATGACAACCTTTATGAGTGTTCAGACAGTTCTTATGTACTTTAAAAGGTTCAAAATTTTATAAAGTGATTATGCAATATGTAACTTATAAGGAGAATCCCATGTCATAATGAAATTTGGTGTATGTGCTCGTACTACCCTTTATATAACCATAGTAAAAAATCTCACATTATTTATCAAAATTCGCGAAAAAAAAGAATAGTTTAAACTTTCATTTTCATGAAAGTTCCAATTTTTACTTTTTGTTATTTTCTTTTAAGAAATTAAAAAAGAGAGAAAGTATATATTTAATTATAAGTTATTTATAATAATAATTTTAATTTTTTTTAATTTATTTTTCATTATATATATATATATTTAAAAAGATTTATTTTTTACATTTATTTTGTAAGTAGCTACGCTTTTTATTTATTTACATGTGTTTACAAACCAGTACATATCGTACACGGAAAGTTTAAACTATTTTTTTGTGGATACTTGGCCAAAGGAAAACGATTTTTATGCTGTGATTATTAGAAAAGTACTAATATATAAATCAATTTTCATCATAATTGAAGAGAACAGAATGAATATCTCCCATGGGTTCCTCCCCTTGTTAGTAAGAAAAAGCAAGAAACTTTTGAGACGTCCTAATTTAATATAATAGAATATATGTTGCACCGCTGTACTCTTACAAAAATTTGCATTACTTAATAATAGAATCTATTATATATATAATTATTAATAGAATATTAAAATAATTAATAATAATAATAATTAATAATTATTATTAATAATATATATATATATATATTATTAATATAATAATAATTAATTATTATTTATAATTATTTTTTTTTTTTTTTTTTTTTTTTTTATTTTTTTTTTATTTATTTTTTTTTTTATTTTTTTTTATTTTTTTTTTTTTTTTTTATCATTCGATGGTTGTCATGTAATTCTGTGAAATTTGATACTACTTAATACTATGAAATTTTGTAAATATGCACAAGTACAAATGCATTTTGTTTTATACATGTACATAATATAATATTTACCAACTTTGTTCTATAGATTTAATTATTCGTAAGTTTTAAAAAATAAATTTTTAATAATATTTGTAACTTTAGAATGTAGATTAAACACAAAAAGATAATATAAAAAATAATATATGGTGCACGTTTGTTTTCCTTTTTACTGTAAATTTTTATAAAAATAAATTTTAAAATACATTTGTTTTTATAATTGTATGAATACTGCCTTTCATATTTTTGGTACATGGCAGTTGATTATTCGATATATTGATTATTCAGATAATCAACGCTCTACTATATTTCGTATTGCATCGTTTAAATTACCCTAATCTAAAGCTATTTTTGTAAATTTATACAAATTGAACTCTTAGAGAGAGTTTGTTGATGCGCTGTTAAACAACACAACATATTGTAAACTTAAGGACCGATCGCTTTTTATTACAATTGTTGTAACTTTTTCATATGATTGTATGCGTCATAGTGTATGTACATGTATGGATATGTATGAAGAGGTAAGAGTCCAAAGGAACATTCGAGTTAAATGGTCATGGTTAACAAGACTACTAACAGATTCATGAATGTTTCTTAGGAGGTAAGACAATAATTTTATTAAAATAACTTGTTTTTATATAACAATTAAAACAATATGGCAAATTTATTGTAAAAACATTTATTGTCAATTTTGCATTTCTTAATCCTGGTGTATATTATGCTAAAGAAAAAATATACATTTTTCTATGTCATATCTATTTCAGATCAGGAGTAGAATTTCCAAGATAGGTCCGCAAGTCTATTACAGTAGATTTAATTAATTTTGCTTTTATAAACGGTCTGCCAATCCGTTTATGAGCAGTATACCGATGACAGCCACCAAAAGAATAATAATAATCGCCGCCTATACAGAATTTACAATCATTAATATACCTATAACTATTTGAAAGCTATTTTTTTCTAACCTCATTTTATTTAATATACATATTTTAGTATATATTACCTTCACTGCCTTTAATCCATAATATATCAATTGGTGGTACTAAAGATTCCGTTTCTGGATTATTTAAAGTATTTATCAAACTTTGAACTTTTCCTTCATTAACATCTGGAGGAAATGGTCTAATAATAACGTTCATAGGAACATCAAATACTTCAGCATCCACGCTAGAATGTATACTGGTAGCAACTTTGTCCATTTTAGATGCTGAAAACAGATAAATTAAATAACAATGTGATGCATATTTAAAAAAACATATTACAAATTTATGATCAGCTATCTTATCATTTTTGTATTGTTGGAAAATATGTATATTATGTTAGTCAAATTATAAATTTACATAAATTTTTCCAAGATAATATTGACAATTGTAAATTCTGTATTGTGCGAAGAAATACCATAACTAGATATAATATGACATAAAAATGAAAAAACTTACAACATATTTTATTATCCCCACTTTTGAAGACATGAAATAGAGGGGGAAATGAGTAAGATTTATGATTCATCTGTTCAAATATACTACTATTATTGCCTCTGTATTTTTCTATTAACAAAATCAAATTAACGAAGGTATAAATAGTTTTTCATTACTTATTTATAATTATATAAATATATATTCATTTATTCTTTTTTGAATTAGTCATTATTATACGAATAATTGTAATATACCTTTTGTTAATCATTCTTGGATAAGTGGTTGTTCTTTTAAAAATCTCATAAGATTTTCTGCTAGCTTTTTATAAGATTCTGCTTGGACACTATTAGGAGCAGATAATACTATTGGTTTTCCAATATCACAACTATCCATAATATCTTCATGCAAAGGAATCTTTTGTAATATTTTTATACCTGTACAAAAATTGTATTATCTTATTTAAAATTTATATATTTATAATAACTTTAGAATTATATTTTATAACAATGTATTACCGAGCTCACGAGCTAGTGCTTCTGTTTTATTACCAAAAATAGGTATTTTGGTCATACATTTAGGACAAGAAATAGAGCTCATATTTTCAACAATACCAGAAACAGGTACATTTAATTTTTCAAACATCTTAGCACCTCGCCGTGTTACATCTAAAGCTGCTCTTTGTGGTGTAGTTACTAATAATGCCCCAGTAATAAAAATATTTTGGATCAATGATAAATGAGTATCTCCAGTCCCAGGTGGTGTGTCTATAATGAGACAGTCCAAAGGATCCCATGCTACTTGATGCAGTAATTTATCTAAGGCACTCATTACCATAAGACCTCTCCAAACAACCGGAGATTTTTCATCGATCAAAAATCCCATGGACATACTATGACAATACTTAATATTTATTGATAATTAAAATTAAATAACATTCTATTAGAATGCTTTTCATTTATAAAGTCAAACAATTTTATCTACTGACCCTAAAGTTTAGATTCTAAGTATTACATTATAATTTATTAATATATGATCACTATTTACCATTTTATACCATAATTAATTAATGGTTCCATAAGATTGTCTTTATTTAATAAAGGTGATTGTTGTAAATTCATCATTAATGGTATAGAAGGTCCAAAAACATCTGCATCCAATATACCAATTGATTTTTTAGGTTCTATAACTTTTAATGCTGCTGCCAAGTTTACAGAAGTTGTTGATTTACCAACACCACCTTTTCCAGATGCAACAATAAGAATTTGTTTTACACCTTTGATAGGTTTTTTCTTAGGTAAACCACGTGACATAATTTCTTTTCGTTTAGCTTCTAAATCTATATTTTTGTTTTCAGTAATATGGGTTGTTGAAATATTCTAGAAGTAAAACTAATATTATTTCTCACTGTTTAAATATTATATATATATATATATATATATATTTGTGCTAATTTATGTTTATATTATATTTTCATATCTTGTAACATTTAAAGATATTAAATATAATACTATTCAACTTTTGTAAAAGATTTTATTTTTAAAATAAACATTGTATAATATATTTTTGTTGCCTATAGACCTACGATAGGTTCACGTTATATTTAACAAAATAAAAAATATATAAACATATGTATATTTTTACTTAAACTTGCAAATTAATTAAAAATATTAAGAATTACACTTACACTTTGAAAGCGTTTCTGTAAATATTCATATAATTTTAAATTACTCGATGGAAATCTTATTTTACAATAAAACATTTTAGTAAAATTATGAATGCACGTTTAAAAATATATATTTACATTAACTAGATAAGTATTATATTGTACTACGAATATAATAGAACAAAGATATTTACAAAATAATGTTGCTATTACGACGTATAGAAACAATCAATGATTTTCATAATTTAAAAACAAAATAATTACTAGAAATGTAACAATTTTAATATTTTCTTTTTCCAGGAAAAGTAACTTGAAAATCTGTCACGAGGGCGGCGCAGTTTTTCAATACACGGAACACTCTGAACATTCATCCGTCATTTCGTGTATTTGACAATGATTCTTTTTAACGTAAATATGTGAAAGTGAGTTTGATATTAATCTAAGGATTTCTTTTCGAAGCTTCTAATATTTGTATGTTAATATGGCAAAATCAAGTGCTTATTTTTTTAATATCTAATTGTTTCGTTGTGTAGATATGTTATCGCCACATTGAAATTAACCTATAATTTATAATCATAATGGATATTATAAATGCTAAAGTTTTACATGCTTTTTTAATTTAATGTTTGTCGAGTTTAGCAGCACAATATTTTATGCCTTACTAAATTTATTGTTTGTAAACGTAATATCCATGATATCGTTAAAACTAGTTAAACAAGCACTTATTCGATATGACGATCTTTATTAAATTTTAACTATTAAAAATTTCTTTAATTTCTTTGATTACTTTTTTTATTGTGTATTTTTGCAAAATAATATTTTTGACAATTCATTAAAACTACGAAAACAATGTAGTAATACGCGTCAAAAGTCATGATTAACATCTAATTATTATTCAATATACATTCTAATGTGTTATGTTTCTTGAAATAAATAGTGTTAGCATCAATAAGGGTAAAATATTGGTTAAGTATATTTGTTTATATCAAGTTAAAAAAAACATGCTTGGCATAATTGAAAATAAGAATATTATCTAACTGAAATACATTTTGATTTCAGAACAGCTATATATCTTCACAATAATATATTAAGCAAACAAATTTATTTTTATTACTCTTACCAAATTTATAACAGATGATATACATACATATATATGAATACATATATATGTATGTGTTATTGGAATGTTAAACAGGTGAAACATATCAGTTTTAAGAGTAGGGTGCACAGAATATGGGCCTAAAAGCAGCTGTCCAAGCTCTGAAGTAAGAGTGAAACATATGTGTATCTTAAAGAAATAATTCATATACATTATATATATATATCTATTTAATGTTTACAAAATTGTATACTCATCTCTGCTAAAACGGATAATACTTTTTAATTATACAGGAAAGCTGAACCATTGAAGGATAAGGTGCAACGTTGTAAAGATCTATTGAATGATAATGATGCCTGGGTGTGTCAACAACAACTACAAAAAATATATCAACAAGTACTCATTTTGGATCTCGAGTACGCTTTGGACAAGAAAGTTGAACAGGAGCTTTGGAATCTTGGTTTTAAGAATTATATAGTAACATTGCAATCGCAAGCAAAAGACCGAAAAAATCCAAAACGTGGAGAATCTCAAGCCTTATTGAGTTGGTGTTTAGAAGCAGCTAGTGGATTTTATTTGACACTATTGCAAGAAATTTGTACAGCCTTTGATTTAGATCTACCATTTAGACGGTAATTATTATAACAATAACACTAAAATGATTTATAATATTATAAGTTAATATTATTTTTAGTTATTATTATTGTGTGTGTGTTATTACAATAAAATATTTATGGCATAAACCAAATTTATTTCAGGAAAGGCTATGTTTACGGTTGTACTTCACCATGGAAAGCTGTTGAAAAATTATCAACACCTCACAAATCATCTTGTTTTTATGCGTGCCAATATTGCCTTGTACACTTAGGAGACATTGCTCGTTATAGAAATGAAAGCAAACAAGCTGAATTATTTTACAGACATGCTGTATCATTGTCACCAACAAGTGGACAGCCATATAATCAATTAGCTCTTCTTGAAACATCACGTGGAGATAAATTAGGAACTGTATTCCATTATGCACGTTCTGTTACTGTGAAACATCCATTTCCTGTAGCAACAGCTAATCTTGCGAAAACTTTATCGTCTGCATTAAATGATCAGTCTTATAACATTGAAGGAAAAACTAAATTAAGTGCGCAAGAATATGTGACGGTGTTTTTAAAACTTCACGGCATTATACATAATCTTGGAGATTTAAAAATTGCATCCTCATATGTTAAATTATTAACAGAGACATTAACAGCATTGGTGGCTACCGAAAGTTTTAGCTCATGGATGCTTGTACAAATGTTGGTGATAAATTTATATGCTCTTCAGCATACGACAGGAATCACTTCAGATGCAGCTGAATTCTTAAAAACTGACCAATTGTCTACTGATGAAAAACTTGCTAAAAATTGTATTTTAGATTTTATTTCTGGCAGTTTAGCTGCATTGTTGTTACCTGTCTATACTATAAAAAATCACATTGTTGAATACTTTGCTTTACCTTCCAGTAAGTAACTTTTATCTTCCATGTTATATGTTTGAAATATATATATTATTTGCATTTTATACATTTTTTTTTACAGTAAAACTGTGCCTTGACTGGATTCGCATAAATCCTACAGTTTTGGAAGAGACAGCATTTACTTCTAGACTGCAAATTTGGCCCAGTCTTTGTGTTCTATTAAATGCTTTGCAACAATCCATTGTGGATTTTAAATATGATCAGTGTAAGTTACATTATCATTAGATAGTAAATGGAAAGCATTCAATTAATAACTCATTGTATTTTGTTTTCATTAATAGATATTAAAGTACCACTGCCAGAAGATCGGGACTTGCAAGGCTTCCTACCGTTAGAAAAAAATTTTGAAAATTTGAAATTCACAAATACTGATATTGTAGATGATATTGCAACATTAAATAAACTTCGTGCTGTCCGTTTAATTCAGTTGGGGCATTTTTTAACGCAATATCAAATTAATGGATCTCCTTTAATAGCCATTGTAATGAGTGACCAAGCTGAAGCAAATAGATTTATACCGCTGAGTGAAGGTGCTGGTCCAAGTAATGAGTTAATGAAAGAACTTGAGGAACTCAGCTTAAGTAAGGAAAAACCAGTCGTACCAGCTAGTCCAGTATTATCCGAATCAGCAAGTAGCAAAGGATCTGCAGAAATTGATATAACAGAAAATGCTCGTAAGTTTTACTTTAGTTATAAGAGATTTTTTTAATATTTTATATTAGTGTATATATTGTATATATAATATTTTTATAATATTCTTTTTACTTAACTGAATTAGAGGAACGAAGAGTAGGTATTCTAAAGCCACAAGGCTCTTTGGAGCGGAATAGAGATTCAATAAGTAATACTACAGATACTAATATTGTTGAGCTAAATTCTTTGCCTTCGACTCGAAAACCAAGACAAAATATTGCAATGCAAGCTATAATGCGACGTGCAGAAACAGAACAAAAGCAAGTTACATTTAAAAATGTTTCACCAGTATGTATCGAAGAAGAAACTGATAAAGTAAAAACAAATTCGACTGCTTCTCCAATTAAACCTACAGGAAATAAGAACATTCCAATAACTACAGAACCAACAAAAGTGAATACAAATACATTAAGCACTGTTCAAAATAGACTTCCATTAATGCCATGTGCTACGGTTGCAATTCAAAGTCAACCTACATCTAATTCAAATCAATTAAAATCTACAAAAATACAACCGGCACCACAGGTTAATCAAGTTCCTTCTCAAGAGCAATCTTCAGATACCTTACTGCAAGCATCCTGCCTATCTCAATTTGGCCAGCAATCACAAACCTTAGGATCACTTTGTTATCAAAGTCAATCTTTTAATGTACAGAACCCACAATTTACAAAAAACTTTATGTCTGGACACATAGCAAATATGCCAAATTATGCACTACAGGGACAACTTAACAAAACACCTCCGACAATAGCTCAAAATTTGGGTGTACAGCATATCATGAATCAGAACAGACCACTTCTTCAAAGAATGGTTCAAAATGTACCTCAAAATTCATTATTGCAACAAAATGTAGGAATATCGTCTACTGCACAGCAAAGTATTATGCCAAACATATCTCAAAGTATGTATGTACAGCAAACTGCAAATACTGGTCTACAACAAAATATGAACATAAATCGACAACAGCAAAATCACAATTTAGGTATTCAACAACCAAATATTATTCCAAATAATGTAAGATCAAATGGGATATCTACACAAAATCAGATTAACATGCCAGTGACAAGCATTGCTAGCAATATTTCTACAATACCAACATTGAATACATATCAAAAAAATCTACAAGTGGCTAATATTACAAACATACCAAATACTTCATTAAGCCCAAACAATATAACAAATTATCAACTTAATTTTAATCAGGGTATTTATACTCAGAATAATTTTAGCCATGCATCACAAAAACAATTATCGCCAACAATGTATAACAAAAATACTGATATTGTAGACTTTCCTTTTTCAAATCAAATTGGTACACCTAAAAACCAGCAGCAGTCTACAAGTAATTATCAAGTTTTCCAAAATTTTGAATCTGCAGATTTCGGTTTATGGAAAGATACCCAACCTCCCCAACCGCCAGTAGCTTGGTGGGGAGCAGCAAGAGGAACACAAATGCATAAGGATTCGTGCACTGCAGATACTTTCCAAAATTGGAATAATGTACCTAATTCTGGAAACATGAATAATAGATCTTTAATGTCAAGTAACAATTATCAACACAATTCTATACCTGATAGACATTTTGGAACTGGAAGTAATTTCGAAGACTCTAGAGCATATGAGGTATGTATGATCATTTTTATAATCATTTATGTAAGCAAGCATATTATGACTTGTGTATAATACTTTTGTTATATAGGTGGATCAAAAGCCCGTGCAATCAACCACAACAGGAAATACTTATTCTCTATTTAGTGGCAATACATGGGGTTCTGGTTCTCAAATATCTAATCCTTCAAGTCAAGATCAAATGAAGACTAGGCTTAATCAACAGTCTTTATGGTCTGGACCCGGACCTTCTCCTTTGGAACGACTTCTTGAACAACAAAAGTCATTGCGTGAAGGAGGTACTTGAAGGAAAATTATATAATTATTAAAGAAGCAAATGAGAAACTGATTTTGCACCTAACATAACAGTTAGGTAATCAGACAAATATAGTAATGTTACTATGGTAAGATCACTACACTGAACAAACATGTGTTAAAGTCTTTAAAAAATGTAGAAGAATACAGAGGAGAAAAGGAAAGTGTAGATAAATTAAATCACACGTCCAGAGCGTTATGAAACACGCTCAAAAAAGTAATTTTCATTATTGTCTATTAGTTGCATACGATGCATTAACAGTGAGTATGAAAACTCCAGTACAACACATGGGGCTGTTCGAAGATGCTTATGTTAAATTTAATGGGATGTAAACAAAAAATGAGAACATTTTCATTGATAAAAATTTAACTTAAATAAAATTCAATAATTTTTTTAAATATGTCAATTGGTTTTAGTATCAATGTTATAATAATATACAGATTATGTAGTTACGCTAATATTATATAATGATTAAAGCTATTCACATTAGATCATTTTAGTTTGTCAGATTTGAAATATTGTATTTTATTTTCAGAAATACAAGTTCTGCGAACAAAGTATTGTGTAACGAACTATAATTTACTTGATATAAAATTATTGTAATTTTAAACATTTGGTATAGCTTAACTTAAATCTATTTAAATGAAATTTTCTATAATTTTTGTCTTAGAGAAAGAAAGATTGAATTGCTATTATAATGCTTTACGAATAAGATGTACAGACTTTAATAAAGACATTGACAAAGTAAGTAGATTTTATAAAATAATAACAAATAAATAATTTAGTGACTGTTACAGTAATTGAAATAAATGTTAAAAAACGTAGTCAAAAACGTCCATTAAAAAAATATTAAAATCATACCAAAAAAAAGAAGAGAACCTGTTAAATAACACAATAAAAAATTAATTACTTTCATTATAGCAAAAATAATGATTATGCTAAATTACTTTCAAATACATAATCTTTAAAGTGCAATCAAAGAAACATCTGTTTTTATTTTTAAACCTTAATACTATTATTATAACAACGATAAAAATAATTTATCTGAAATATATAATTACTGGTTATTTATGATTCATGAGATCATAGTTTTCTTTCATTAAATTAAGATCCTTAATAATAAAAATGCAATCAAATAATGATCCATTATTTACATCAGCGATTTCTTCCATTTTCGTATTTTTTATGTAGAGGCAGTCTTCTAAATTTTTTGAATCGACATTATTGCACGTCTTCGCCTATTTTAAAATAATTTGTTAAATATTACTATTTTTTTATATTATAATATTTAACCATTGAAAAAATTTTCTTTAATTTAAATTTATATTATCACTATAATATAAGAAAAAATTCAAACGAAGTTTACCAAGCCCAAGCACGTTATAGCTTTTTGTCCACATCCAATTGTCATTTCAAGCATAAAACGTTTACATATTGAAGCCTTATTTGCCATTAAGATTTCGCCTTTTAAATCGCCTGATAGAAGAATTTTAATATTTATAAAAAATAAACCCATCTTTTTTATATGAATTGCAAATTCATAATCTTTTGGTACAATATATTCTAGATTTAATTTTTTTTTAAAACCTTCCTTAGTCTGTTTTACCTACAACAATATCTCGATTTAAAAAGGAATTATTTTCTTTTGCATAAAAGTGATTATTATAAGTATTCATACTTCATAAAATGTATCTTTATGATACATTTTTAGATGTTGTATCATTTTTGTAAAAGTTAAAGATATCAAACATGAACCTAAACAACATCGATAATTTCCTTTTGGAAGAAAATAATTAATATTTTTTGTCTTTAAATTTCGTGGAGTTAATACATGCTGATTTTCCGTCACATATGTATTGCATTGCGTTTCTTTGTTATCGTGTAAAAATAGATTTCCTGTTTGAACTAGGACCGATGTTTTAGATACTGTTTCTGTTTGTGTAGAAACACATAATTTATTCTCTTTTGTTTTTTCTGTTTCTTTAATCGTAGGTATCTTTAAAGACATCTATGAAAAATAACATGATTTGAATTATTTTTACATACTTAACACGTTGAATGCTACGGGGGTCACCGGTGACCGTCGCTACTATATTGTTTTATATCAAATCGACAATTGTGGCTTCAACGGCAAAACATATGAAACTTGTATAGAATTCAACGTGTTAATAGAGATAATTAGTATCCTAAATTATAAAAAATGTTATGCAAACCATTATTTCTATATATTTTTTACAAATTTCTTCGACTACAAAATTTCTTGCTGAACCAAAATTGTTTTTACATATTGGGCAGGTCGTTAATTTATAACGACATGATATACATATATGATGACCCAACTGACATTGTAAAATATTACTTGGCGGTATTTCACAGCATACCGGGCATTCAATCAAATTTTCTAATAGATCACACCACTGCAAATATATTTGAATTACAAATAATTATAATTAAAAATACAATAATCGAGAATATAATAGGTAATAGTATATTTTTAAATATTATTTAAAATATAGGTGAGATAAACAAAAAACATACAAGAATAGAATTTAAATATTAATATTAATAAAAAGTAAAAAAGTTATACTTACTTTTTCTCTTTTTCCTTGTAATATAGCCATTTTTATTAGCAATCCAATTTATGTATCAACTACCTCAAATGTTTAAAATCACGCTAACAATATCGTATGACTTTATATTGTATTACTTCAACAATTTCTTGATAACGAAGTAATTTGTTTTTTGTGTAATCCCCGGTTATTGTTTTAGTTATTATTACATATAAACTGTTGAAAATTAAAATAGGTTTGAAATCAGTTTATTACCAATTGAATTCGTATATCCGTTATGTTATCCAATAACATCACGGAACAGTCTGATGGACTATTATACCATGATCACACTCCTATTTTTTTGTTCTCTATTGAAAAAAAGTTGCAATATATATGTAATAATTATTACATTTAAATATATTGTTACTGGATGAGGGAAAAGAAAGAAATAATGAGGGAAAAAAATTATGGATTTAAGAAACTTTTATAAATCACTAGAAAAATTGAAAACGCACATTATATGTTCTGTACGTATAAAATATCATGGCGGGTTTTGGAAGACTAGTTTCACCTAGTTCTTGTACTAATCTATTAAATTCCAGGTATATTAATTTTTAATATCTTATATACTTGTTAAATATACGATAATAAAGGAAATTAAATGAACAAAGTATTAGAATTATTCTTGCATAAAGATAATACTTTAAAATTCTAACCTTCGCACACTGTAGCATACAATATGATATTGTGAACTTGATTTATAAATTATACTAAAAAATATATTTGTTTGTCTATATTCATATTTAATATATCAATATTTTACCATTTTATTTAGAACTTTTTTGATCAACAATATTTTCATTACTTCTCTTCAAATTGTTTTTTATCCAAAAAATTATTAATGTATACATATACACATACACACACACACACACGATTGTCTGTAAATATAAAAATATATTTTTGATACTTTATTTCATAACTATTTATTTATTTCAGATGTTTATCGATGAATTCTTATCAGTTTATGTCATCTAAAACAAAAAAGTTTGTAGAAGACAATCTGTTTCCGAACAAACCAAAAAGACCATTAACACCATTCTTCAGATATATGAAAGAGATAAGACCGAGGATTGTTAGTGAATATCCAGGACATAAATCTAATGAGATTGTAAAACTTATATCTCAAAGATGGGCTTCAGAAGATCCAGGGTATAAATTTAAATTAAATAAAGAATATGATGTAGAATACAAAGAATATATGAACAAAATAGTAGAATATGAAAAAACAATAACTCCTGAGCAAAGGGAACATTATATAATGACAAAAAAAAGTTTAAACAAAAAGAAAGACAAACAAGTAAGTAATCCATAAATAAATAATTAATCAATGATTTCTATTGGATCATTATCATTGAAAATACATTTAAACAAATTTATTTTTCAGGCTACTCAATTACCTGGAAAACCAAAGAAACCACCATCTGCTTTTATACTTTATATGCTTCATGTTAAAAGTACACAACAATCTACCGTTAACAATAGGGTATGTTTTATTGATATTTGAATAATCATTTTTTAGGATTTATTTAATTTAATAATAAAATGGTTCGTTTAGGAATTCCTAAAAATGCTGAGTGTTCAATGGAAAACTTTGAATGAACATGATAAAAAACAATTTGTAGATCAAGCAGCGTCATTAATGGAGCAATATAATAAAGATAAAATAGAATGGGAGCAAAAGATGATGAAGGAGACTTATAAAAATATGTCTTCATTTCCACAGACATTCGAAAATCCAAGTGAAAGAGGTGAAATTAAGTAGGGAATAGTGTGCCCCACCCTATCTAACAAAAAAGCTGTTAGCATCACATTAATTCCTTCAAAAGTATTCAATAATAACATCGTGGGTCGGGGCACAGAGATTCCTGATTCTTTAACAAATATCTCAACTTATATTACTGGACGAAATTCAATAATTTATGAACATCTTTCAAATCTTTCTGGGCTTCGTAATTTGTCTTCTACTTCGATTTATATGATTAAATTGAAATTTATTACAAACGATTTAACGAAGCATGCCAATAAAAAGAATTTATTAAAAATAGATAAATGTGAAAATGCTGATCTGGTAGATTACCTACCAATCAATAATAATAAGATACTATCTGATCCCAATATAATTATGAACAATATGAAAATACATTTAAAATCTGAAGAACGAAATGAAAAATTCAAATTTGATATGAAGAAACTAAACAATTTTATTAAAAATTGGGATACAGTGAAGAAGTATGTATTCTTTACTACATTTTATCTTCTCACATTGATTTTATGCTGTTGGTACCTTATTTATAAATAATAAATATTTTTTTTCTACCGATGATAGTATTTTTTAAGTTTTTTGTGTTTATGGATATATATATATAATTGTCTTTTATTAAATAAATTTAAAAATTTATAAATTTATTCAATCAACCTTTTTTTTATTTGGTTTGTCTTATTTTTTTCATGAAAAAGAAACCTGATAAACAAAGAATTTATTAATAAATTTTGTATTCAATTACTATTCATACTGCATGTTGTATATAGAAAGCTTTAAATATACTACAATTTTATTAATAACATATAAAGTTTTTTTAGACATATATAAAAATGGACATACAAAGACTGCAAATGATAATATTTGTCCATGTGCAAATATATCAAATGGAGATGCAAGTGCAGAAAAACACTGGGTATATTTGTAATACATATAAAATCGAGTATATGATGTTTATAATATATACATAATATACAATCATCTTATTTTGAAATATGTGTCAGGATAAGAAATGTATTGTTTATGTATTCAATATTATTATAACGATTATATTTTGAAATTTAGCAAATATTTAATTTTTTATAAGATAAAATTTCATTGCTCTAGTATTTTCAATGCTTGATATATTCAATTAGACATGATAAAAAAAATATTGGAAATATTTCTAACAACCATTTACATAAATTAATCACAACCTTATGTAAAATATAGTTGATAGAAAATAAAAATGTTTTGTCATACATATTGTTACTTTGCATCTACGTATTTATTTAATAAGAGAATAATAATTTTATTCAAAATCATATCTAATATGTATGTGTGTTTGTGTATGTGTTGTGGGTGAATAGATATATATTATACTATAAAATATTTTACTCCCTCTTCTCTTATACATAATTACTTACTAATAATTTTCAACAAAACATTATCTTTCTATTATGTACTTACATAATTGATGCAATTAAAATATTAAAATCTTGTAAATAATAAGTAATTCCACAATAGATCAAAGTAAAGCTGAATATATATAATGCTAAATCTGTAATGATTAAGGTAAGAATGCTTAATGCCTTTGAAATTCGATAAGTTAACACAGGCTTGATATTACATAAGATCAAAGTAGCAATTAATGGACTTCCATGTTGTGGTTCTTGAATGTTAATATGAGTGTATAAACGTCCAAGCATCATAATAATACACGGTATAAGAATATACTGAAATATAATCATTGGTTATTGAATATATTATATACCTAAAAAGTATAAAATAAATAGATAAATTAAGAAAGATACAAAATTGAATAGTATTAACCCTTTCATATGACTATGTCGTTTGCGAGTATGTTACTGCTGTGAGGATACTCGCATCGAATAATGTTATACTGTACGGATCAGTTATAATACGAATAATATATACTATCATAAAGTAAATAAAGAATAGAATATTTTAAGATATTTAGATTTAAAAAATTTTAAATTGAAGAAGAATATTAAAAGGTTACTATAGTCACTGGTAGTACAGAACAAACATCAAACATTAGGTGACTATAGTTATCGTTAGTATGAAAAGGCTTAATTTACAAGAATGGATTGACAAGTTTTCAGTCTTGACAAAAAGAAACTCTTTTTTATTAAATAAAAGCGAGTTTAATAGAAAAGAAATCGTTTCTATGTTAGACTCAAAACTTTTCAATCTATCCACGTATACATATATAATAAATATAATATGTTAATATATTTTAAAATTAATACCTTCCCAAATAGATGATCCATTTTAAATAATAATAGAATGTTAGCTATAACTGCTAACGCGATATAACTTATATGATTAGATAATAAATTATATGACAATATACTCTTATTGCATACATTGTTTTGCATTTGGTAATTAGGTTCTGCATTTTTCTCTTGCATATATTCTGTACTTTCATTACAAAAATCAAGGTGATTTAAATTTGACTTATTATTTGTACAATCAAGTTGGTCATTTGCTGTATCATTACATTTATAATAACTGTTTAATATATCATTTAAGCCAAAATATGATTCTATAATTTTCTTATCTCTGTTTATTACAGTATTATCACCTATATGAAGATAACGTAAATTTGATTATTATACAAATGTTGTTAAAAAAAAAAATAATAAATAAAATTTATATACTCTTATATTAACTTATACTACGCTTTACCTTGAAAATATAAAGTATCATTCTTATCCTCAAAAGGTTTTCTGTTAACGGATACACCATTTACTTCTAAGTCTAATTCATTTGAATATACATTGGATGGATTTCGCTCAGTTGACATATCTGAAAAGAAATTAAGATAATTTTAACGATGGTTTAGATAATTTAATCATTATTTTTGAATTTATAATAAACAATATTATTTAAATTTTTACCTTCGAGTTCATTTTGCTCATTTTTACCAGTAATTTTTTGTAAACGACGTTCTGAATTTTCTAAAATTCGTCTTCTTCTTGCTTCCCTTTTAGCGATCGTTACATCCATGATTATTGTAGTAAGCTTTGTTTATTAAAATCGACAACGTTATTTGTATAATTTATTTTTTTAATCATCACTTTTATATGATTGCAAGGCAAAAACAAAACCGAATCAACTGTTAATAAATTTTATTACATTCAACTTTCCTGAATATTCCCAAATGTGTATAAATTACAAACAGATTATATACCTTTAACTATATAAATCTATGAAGATTGTCCGACTTTAAAATTGTCTACATCAGGGTTTATCAAACGTCTACTTGACACGTTCCTATATCCGAAAAAAAACTTCCACGATCTTGAATATAAACTTTCTATTATATTTTCTTTTACTATCATAAACTCACAGACATACTAACGTGTTATGTGTTTAGCCAGTTTAGAATTAATTTTCGATTGTTGCACGTCCAGGAATTGTTTATTTTGATAAGATAAGTAAGTAAAATTTAGTTATACGAACCACGTGGAATCGTGATCCTCACTTTGAGAACACCTATTCTATACAGTACATCCAATAACAATCTATATAAACGGACATTTTAATTTCAAATAATTGGCGGCAAATTTACAAAGAAGACAATAAATAAGATGTACATAGATGTTAATTTATTATTAATTTGTATAAATAATCTAATCTGTCATTACTATATTTACGATCCAAATAAATAATATGAATAATGATATTAAATTTTATCGAGTTAAATCTTTATAGTATTATACAATATATTATGAAATAATTTCCGATAAATTGTTTTTAAAATATTACTAGAAAATATACTGGAATCATTTAGCGAATAGATTCATTGATCTATTTTGTTCTATTACCTTCCTCTACATCGTATATAACATAATAAAATAAGATAAAATAGCAAATATTGTATACGTAAAATTTAGTAAAAAGGAAAGTAAGACACTTTTGACTATCTCATTTTGGAAACTATGCATTGTTATGGACATAACATAAGGTAGGCATGTTTGAATTGTTTTAGGAACACACTAAGAATAAGTATATGCGTTAGATAGAATGTGTGTGAATGCGCCAATGCATAAATATACTGTCCCGTTTGTTAAGAAGTTCATATATATTATTTGTTGATGCTACCATTTTTTGTGTATTTCATGTGCTGTCAATTTTTGGACAGACGTAACAATTGCATTATTTGAAAAAGGTTTCAAATCGGGAGAAATTGAATGTGCTTTGAGCGCAGCTCGCTCAGGAACAGTAGGACGTTGTCATTTGAAAACGGAAGCCATCTTGTGGCCGAGCCTCCCATATTATACTGGGAATAATACTTCAGCGACTATTTGTTCCAAAAAATTGCTCCGTTTTTTTCCCATTACGTCTAGACTATGCATGAATCATTGTATCACATGTTTACATAGCCATGGCTGCGACGAGAAAGTTGCAAGGTGAGGAGAAAATGTTTCCAGCATGTTTACATTTAGAAATTTTGTTATGGCTCTGTACCACCACAGATTCGCTTTTATCCGTTTCTTCTATCAAATTTACAAGCTGCTTAACAAAGACTACGTTTAATATACAAAAGCGGTATCGCTTTTATTCATTTTATCTATTTGCATGTTAATTTTCACATCTGACAGTTGTTAGGAGATATTTTCAAATACAATAGAACACTGAATTTCATTCATTATTTTTTATACTTATTTTACACAAATCCATTCGCTTTTATCTTGTATTTATCACTATTGATATAAGAAAATTCTATTATTAATATATATTAATGTATAACCTTTAAAGCGACACGCTCAAATCCACTTTCAGTTTGTTGCTTATGTGATGATTTATAGTTGATTTAGTTGTTTTGTGTTAACTCACTGATACACTTATGTCATGTAAGTAGCATTATTTGCTGTTGATAAGATTATTTATATATTAGATATACATATTATTTTTTCAATAATATTTATATTTATTCTTTTATAAAAACTTCATTCATTATTAAAGCTTTTTCTTTTTTATTCTTATTTTATAGGTGAAATAGATCGGTGCCTTAAAAAAGTGACAGAGGGTGTGGAGACCTTTGAAGACATTTGGCAGAAAGTTCATAATGCCACTAATAGCAATCAGAAGGAAAAATATGAAGCAGATCTTAAGAAAGAAATCAAAAAACTTCAGAGGTTACGCGATCAAATTAAAAGTTGGATCGCATCTGGAGAAATCAAAGATAAAAGCACACTTCTTGACTACAGGAAGTTAATCGAGACTGTGAGTATATTTTACAAATGAAATATATGTTTATAGATTATTAATTTATAATATAAGTTTGCAAGTATTATACTATTGTTTTCTTGCAGCAAATGGAAAGGTTTAAAGTTGTTGAAAGGGAAACAAAAACCAAGGCCTATTCTAAGGAAGGGTTAGGGGCAGCACAGAAACTTGATCCAGCTCAAAAAGAAAGGGAAGAAGTTAGCAATTGGCTTGCAAATTCGATAGATGCTTTAAACCTCCAGGTAAATGAAGAATTGTTTCTAAGACATTTACAAATATTTTCTTATTTATTCTAATATGTTGATATAGCTGGATACATTCGAATCTGAGATAGAATCATTACTGGCTGGAAAGAAAAAACGGTTAGATAAAGATAAGCAAGATAGAATGGATGAATTAAAAGCAAAACTAGATAAGCATCGTTACCATATCCGTAAATTGGAGACATTATTGCGCATGTTGGATAATATGTCTGTTGAAGTTGATACAGTGAGTTTTCTTTTGATGAAAAGTCTATTTTTGTTAGTATTTGCTATTCAAATTATCTTTTTATGGTTTTTGTACGTATGTGTGTGACAATAATTGAAAATATTGTACATTAAAAATACATTTGTACGACATTTTAAATAGATCAAGAGGATAAAGGATGACGTTGAATATTATATTGAATCATCTCAAGAGCCTGACTTTGAGGAAAATGAATACATTTATGATGATATTATTGGTCTTGATGAAGTAGAGTTGTCTGGGGTTGGTATTCCCTCTGCAGCAACAACAGATAGCAATAATAGTAATGAGACTGGAGGTACACCAACCTCGACTAACTCTGGTACTTCACCCATACCTTCACCGCCATTGAGTTCTACTATGCACAACCATTCAAGTGATAGTTCCACGGATATAGACAAAAAAACAAAGGTATACATTTTTCTTGATTTCGCAACTGTGATAGGGATTTATTGATGCGATAATCGTTCTTTTATAATTCCAGCCTGTAAAACCAACAGCAGTCAGGCCGCTACTCAATTCTCAAGCGAGCATTCCAACCACGGGAAGCACTGCCACAATAAAGTCGAATTTATTATCCAGCAGCACTCCAAGCAAGACCATTCCCATGACATCTAGCCATAGCTCGCCTAGTTCTACTAGTAATCACATTGCAACAACTAATGCTGGAAATTTTGCCACAGTAGCTGCTTCGCATAGTAATTCACAAGCCATCCATTCTACCTCTAGTAAAACATCATGTAAGTAGTACCCTATTCTTATTATATTTTTACTATCTTTACTAACTTTTAAGTTTCAAGCAGTGTGATCACACTGTTTAGATTTCATGTCGAAAAATCCTAATACATTTAAATGCTATAGATAATTGATGATGCACTCTGTTCGGCATTTTTCGACAATGCGTTTTCAATCTCCTTTGGAATTCAAACGGTTAACACGTTCTAAGCCGATCCCGCATAAATTAAGGATTTTGGTTTAGACGGTTCATTGATTTCTGTTAAAGTACCTATTATGGCAAGTCTTCTTTCGTATGTTCATTCCCCGTATACAAGCAATCTGACAATCAGCATTGATGCTTCTAGCGACTAAAATTCAGCTGGCTTAGAATGTGTTAATATCAGAATTTCCTGCAATGTAAACATTTATTAATATAGCTTAGAAATTTCTTTAATATATTTTATTATTAAATAATTTGTTATTATTTACAGCTCATAGCAGTGAAAACGGATTACTGTCATCGTCATCTACATCCAGTGTTACCTCGAACGTACAACAATCGATCTCGCAGCAACATAATAACACAGCACCTGTTCAGACAACTCATATATTACATAGTCAACAAAGTCAAAATCACAATAGTGAAGCAGAAATGACAACACCAATCCCACCGTCTTCTTCGCCACAATCTTCGGTTAGCACCAGGTCTTCACCTCTACCTGCGAATTCATGCTCGCCAGCGCCATCCACTGCCAATGGTCTCATCCCTAAACTTCCTGATGGCATGTCCTCTTTAAAATCTATTGCCCAACAAGTCATTGTCCGAGCAGGTCTGGAGATACCACCATCTGAGCCAAATAGAAATATCTTTGACAGTGCGAAGGCAAACAATAATAACAACGCCACTTCGGAAGCACACATTCCACCTTTACTTGGCGTAGCACCACTGGGTCCGGTACCTTTACAAAAGGAACACCAGTTACAGTTCCAGATGATGGAAGCTGCTTACTACCATATGCCTCATCCCTCAGATTCCGAACGTTTACGGTCGTACTTGCCGAGAAATTTATGTCCTACACCACCATACTATCAACAGGTGTGTAAAAAAGTAACAAAATGCCATAGCATAGAATTTCAATATTTGATGTTTGCAATATGTTCTTCTACAGGTACAGCTTCCTCATTCGGATACCGTAGAATTCTTCCAACGTCTTTCTACGGAAACATTGTTTTTTATTTTTTATTACATGGAGGGTTCCAAAGGTCAATACTTGGCGGCGAAAGCTCTGAAAAAACAAAGTTGGAGGTTTCATACAAAATACATGATGTGGTTTCAAAGACACGAAGAGCCTAAAGTTATTAATGAAGAATATGAACAGGTTACTGTCCCGTTGATTATATCAGTATATCTTATAAATTGTGTCAATAAACAAATTCGAACAGTAATAAATTAGAATAAAATATATCATATTTTCATACAATATAATAAAGCGTATAATGATATTTCGAAAGATCGATCTTACTTTATTTATTATAATTTATGTTTTACATGTTTGAAGAAGTTATATTGAAAGGAATTGTTTATATTACAGGGAACCTACATCTATTTTGATTATGAAAAGTGGGGACAAAGAAAGAAAGAAGGCTTTACTTTTGAGTACAAGTACTTAGAGGACAGAGACCTGAATTAACAGATCTATTATTTGTGGAGTCTCTGAAATGCACTATTTCTGTACCGATATCCAAAACTGAAAAGACAGATTTTATTTTTTACGATTCTATATTTTCACAAAATATAATTTTATTTATTGGTAAAGAGTATCTCAGAAAAGTTAAACAAAAAAAAAACAAAGATACGAACTTGTGCATAGCAGACAATGAAGGCACTTCATTATATTTCGACGTTGCGACGGTAAATCTCCCCTATTCCTTTCCGAGAATGTAAACAAAAGTGAAATAATGGAGTACGTTTATTGGGGACAGTAAATTGTAATTACGAATGATAATGATATGAATGGCACCAGAGACACACTTTCAACAATTTAGTGTGTAGGTGTGTGATACAAGAGGAAGAAGTTATACTCGCTGGCGACTGACTCTGTAATACCAGTACAAACATGCGTGCGACCCATCTGCCGTTTAGCGGTAAGATGGAGGGCGCTCATGCTATGGTATGTCTTAATGTTAGATTATAAGTAGCCTTTTTGTATAAAGTATATTGAGGTATAAAACCCTTGAATTGAATTACTGTACAGAATGTGTAGAAATAGTGAATAATAATATTATGGAATATATTTTATTTCTCATTTAAATGAAACCTAAGTTGTTTCAATTTCTGTCACTTGCACATCTTGACCTGTATTTGGAACATTCCATCCATTAGATTCTGCTCGACTAGTTTACTTATATTCGTTTTAACGATTTAAAAGAGATCCGAGCTCATCGTAAGGTCTAAAACTGATTAAATATTAAACTAATAGCATACTAGAGTAGACTACTTTACGCGCCACACGCCTTGTAATTTCAGATTTAATACATTTTTTTTTTGAGTATTTTGCGATTCGACTATGTGTTCGTCGAATGGCGACCCGTGATAATCGCTAATGCATATATATGTATTTATATATTTTAAAAAGAGACAGAGTCACATTGTACGAATTTATTTATTATAACTGTCGGTACTTTGCCACCGAGAGAATATAGGATTGAAAGAAATATTTAATATATAAGAAAATTTAACACAAGCATACATTTTCATTTTCTTATTTTTTTTTAAAGTGTATTTTCTCATATCGAGCAGAGTTAACAGTATCGGCATTTGAAATAAATAACTTCAGACAAAGTCTTTGCTTCAGAGACTGAAGTAATCGCTTGCACGCGCGCTGTTCGTTATTATAAACGCCCCCGACAACGAGATTAAACTTATATCATTTAGTGATAATAAGATTGAGATTCTCGTACGTTCGATTAGTATAGAGATTTAATCTAAATATTGATTAAAGTATAAATATACTTTAAGCAGAAATTCCTGTTACAAAAATGCAGCGATGGATATTTGCATGATGAACAACCCACCCAATGCATTTTTTCAATTTTCTTCAAATAGACAACCAGGTGCATAAATATATATATATACAAATGTATATTTATATATATATTGTAGCTTTGAAAAAGATGATATTGCAGTGAAAGGTTGTGTGCACATGTATAGTTAAATATGAATTTATTATTCTTAGCATGTTCAGCAAAGTTTCGTGATGTGTCATACACTTTCTTATACTGATAACTTTCTTTAATATATTTATATATGTATATATATTGACAGCGTTGCGCTTGTTAATAATGCATTAATAATCAGGATAGATTATTAAGAATTACAATTTATATAGCACCATTTTTGTTGTTAATCAATTAATTGTATTTTTAAAGATGTATTTATATATATATATCTATACTTGAGAATTTTCACTTTAAACAGCATCACAATATTTTCTAGTGCACATTATGTCAAAACTAAACTCACACAAATATTCAAAGACTAAAGGATTTATTACCACTTTATACAATTAATAACAATTTATTAGATTTTAGAAATCACTGTAATTATAAATATTTAGTGGAACATTAATTGTTCTCTTAATCTTTATCTTAAAACAAACGTAGAGTTGTATTGATCATTTTAAGAAAAACTTGGGGAGAAATTTATCAATCAATTTTGCAATAGCTTGCTGTGTTCATTATACATAATGTTCATATTATCTTTTAAATAGTTTTCTATTTATCTATATACACGATTTTCTTTAGCTTGCATTTTTTTATAAACAGGATTCTGCTTTATCAATCTTACTTTATATTTTATTCAAAGCGTGCAAGTAGACATGTTGACCATATAATAACACGTTTTGCCTCGGTGCTTCATTAATTTCACCTAACAGATTAATTGCAGATGATAAATGGCAATGGTAAAAGTTGTGATTTTTATTACATATTTTATTGTGATTATTCGAGCGAGAGATAAATATTATTCGCTCTGTGAAAAGACTTAAAATCATTATAATGCAATGCTAATTTTCTCAGTATTATAAAGATTCTCCTTATTTCTTAGCCTTTTACTTATGCATACATTTATTCTGCATAATCTTTATCGCAGTTTATCCCAAAATATTCTTGTACATTGAAATTCGCGTGATGGTAAGTGATAAACGCATCAGGAAGCTCATTTCCACCATACTGTTACACTAAAAAATTTTGAAATTGAATAAAAAAAAAAAAATTTTGTAAATTAAATTACTTGAAAATTATATATAAAGGCTATAAGTCTGGGTCAAATATTCATATGAGGGAAATGGAGTGGTTTATAAATAAAAAGTAACGATGATAATAAAAGTTGTATCGCGTTTGCATTATTTATTAAGAAGTGAGTGTTGCTTGAACATAATTTACGATTATCGTAATAATACCTTATTCTTTCAAAATCGTTTTCCTTTTCCCTTTCCTTTTCCTTTCATTCTTTTTCTAACTCCAAATGATTGCTCTGTGTCATCCTCATCTGCATCTGCATGTTTTTTTCGCTTACCGGACTTTTTATCCTCTATTTCTTTTAATTCCTATAAGAGTTGATTAAATTAATGATATTACAGTTTATTCTACCCGTTACATTAATTCTATACTTGAAGTCCTTTTTTAATTTACCGTTTTTACAATACGGTGAGCTTCTGCTACTCGTTCTTGTAGTAGCATTACTTCTTGTTCTTCTGTTTCATACAAAGGAAGCTGTTTAGAAATTAATTGTTCTATTCTCTGATAAAGTTCAACATCATATTGCGTTACAAATGTAATTGAACGTCCTGAACGACCTGCACGTGCAGTTCGACCAACTCTGTGTATATAATCTTTACTGTGAGTAGGAATATCAAAATTTATTACAATATCAACATGGGGGATATCAAGACCTCTGTAAAATATTATAAATATTTAAATAACTTAGAAATTTTTGTAAAAACAGTATATTTTGACTTACAAAAACTTTAATTCCTTACCTACTAGCAACATCTGTAGAGATAAGTATAGATCTATTTTTAGCTTTAAATTTTGTAAGGGCTGCAATCCGTTTATTTTGTGACATTTGTCCGTGCAAAGGAACAGCCGTAAATCCTAAATTACGTAATAGTAATGCTGTTCTTACCGTATTATTACAAGTTGCACAAAATATCATAAAACTATTACCAGCTAATTCGTTTAAGATATGTACTAAATATACGTCCTGTTATAAAATTGAATTATGCAGTTTATTATTCTTGTACTGAAATTTGTCTTATAAAATTCGATATATGATCTATGTACTTTTGTAATATATATGCCTAATTCAGTACTATGTAATTACCTTGAATTTGACTGGTATAAATATATAATATTGTTGCAACTTATCAACCGTTTGATATTTTGTGGATACTTCAACCTTAACTGGATTGCGTAAAGAAGCTCGCTGCAACTTTTGTACTTTTTTTGTCATTGTGGCTGAAAATAATAGAGTTCGCCTTTCGCGTGGAATAACTTTTAAAATTTTATCAACCTCAACTTCAAAGTCCATATTTAAAATACGATCCGCTTCATCCATTACCTTACAAATTAAAAAATATAGTATTACTTGAGAGATTACTTTTATATATATATATATATATATATATATACATAACACAAAATCATAATTATGTACCAGGAATTTTAAAGAACGTAAATTGAAACCTTTAGTATTTTCTAAATGATCAACTAATCTTCCAGGTGTAGCAATAATTATATGTGGTTTTTTGGCTAATACAAGAGCCTGCGATACCATGTCCATACCACCAACAATTACAGCACATTTTACACCTACGCTTGAACCTAATGCTTCAAATTGTTCTGAGATTTGAAATGCTAATTCTCTGGTAGGTGTTAAAATTAAAGCGAAATATCTTTGAGGATTTTCTAATAATGATTGTATTATAGGAAGTGCGAAAGCTGCTGTTTTACCAGACCCTGTTTCCGCTAGACCTATTACATCTTTACCTATAAATTATATAAATAATTATATACTCGTTAAATAGATAATCAAATCAATTTTCTTTTATTAAATTTACCCTGAAGAGTCAAAGGAATTGCCTCTTTTTGAATTTTAGTTGGCTTCTCCCACTTTAAATCCTCACATGCTTTACATAATGTTTCTACTATTCCCTGTGAAAGAGATACATTAAATTAAGACATTTTATTTCTTATTAAGATAGAAAATTATTTCTCGATGCTGTAATGAAATTATTAATCTTTTTAAGGTTATAAACTTCGATCATATGTGAATAATCTTACCAAATCTTTCCACGTGACCACTGCATTCTCTTCTTCATTCTGTTTTTCCTCAGTACTTTCACTAATGCTTTCACTCATATTTAATCTGAATCACGGAATATTCTCACTTAAAATTAATACGCGGATATCAAGCACACGTATTTTTCTTAATCATATTAATCAACTTTTAAATTATTAAATAAAACGACACATCTTAACCGCAAACGAAGTAAATAATCATAGATGAATATAGATTAGAGACGAATACCATAATGGAATATAGTTACCAATGACTACGAAAAATGAGAAAGGAAAACTAGCCGTCTTTCTGGTCCCTTTTGTACTCTGATGAAAATGATGGCTCCTTATTGGTTTAATTGGCATGTGCGTTCTGTCATTTGATTGGCTTCATTTTAAAATCTTCAACAACTAAACGCAAGGACATTGGCCAGCTTAATATCTATGAAAATTACCTTTAGCATGGATATTGCAAGCAACGCTTACGAATTAATCAACAATAAAGACACTAAAAAAGCCTTCATTGTTTTTCTATGAATTTGGCTTTCCCGGATCGAATAATCGAATGTAGTTGCAAACAAACGGAAGATGATAGTATTAAGGTGATGAGTTGTCAAGTTGAAAGAAATATTATTAATTTTTGGCTATTAATACGAATTATTGTATAATAAAACTAAGTTATATGTTCAATTGTAAAATTTATTATTTATTGAAGTCTTAAAAGAATTTCAAATGTAACGAAATATACACAGATAAATTATTTCTCATAGTATCATTTAGGTTATAATGCTACGTATAAAAAAAAATATTTGGTCATCGGTATAAATTCATAATAAAGCAAAATTGTCAACACTATTGTCTTATATTTTAATCGCTGATATGGCTCGCCCCTCAATTTCGGCACAGTGTGATTCTGTTGCTTCGTATATGGATGGAGTTCATGTTAAAATCGTGGAAGCGTACAAGCCACCACGAAAAGTTGCTTTGCCAGCAGTGTACAATAATAAATTACCAGATATATCGAAATTAGTATATAATTTCAGCTTAGAAAAATCCGTCCTTGAAAAGGTACAGTTCTTATTTTGTTTAGAAACCTTTAATATCATTTTTCAATTTTAAATTTAACTTTTATATTTTAAAAATTTATAAAATAATATATATATTTTTTAAGATGGCAGAATGGCGTAAAGCCAGAGAAGCAAATATCAAAGCACGTACAGCTCGATTAGAAGAAAAAAAGAAAAAAGAAAAGGAGGAATCTCCGCCACCACCTCCACCTCTTCCAACAGAAGCAACAAAACAGCCACCAGTCAAAGTTATTCCACCGCCAGAAACAACTATACTTACTCCACAACCTTTGTCTCCGCCAGCAAATGATTTACAAAATCATGTACAATCTAATGGACTTAACTATGCAGATTTTGATAATGACACAAGCAGTCCTTTCGATAATATGGAATTAAAAACTATTAACGATATGGAAGAACTTGCACAGGTTGGTAAAATTTATTCGTTTTGAAGGACTAGATTTTGCTTAAAAAATACTATTTAATCATTCTAATTGTATGCAATATGTTTCTTGTAATTAGCACTTTACATTTACAGTGCTTTATGCCTGTAGGTATTGCAACCTACATCGCAATGGTTACCATCTACCAAGTTAGAAAATATAATAAACGAATTAACTATCGAAGAAGAATCTGTGGTTTGTGAGGAAGAAAAAGAAGAAAATATAAATATTAATGCGCAGGGCGATGAAGACACTGACCAAAATATTAATGTTAAGCATCGCAGTGTGTCAACAATTGTACAAGAACTTCAAAGGGAATTGGAACGGCCTTCGATGGAGGTAAATTGTATTGCAAAAATTAAAATACATAAAAATTATTGTTTTTATTATCTATATCATTTCTAATAGAACTGGAAACCTTGGCCTGATTTGGAGAGTCCAGATACTGATTCGTACAGCAAACACAAGCACGAACATTTATTAGTGTCGAATAGTTCAAATCATACAAATCCTCTTTCGAATTTGAAAGGAGAAGATCAGAAACTAGCTCAACATCTAAGTGATATGGGATTTCCTTTATCACGAGCAGCACGTGCTATATGTGACCTCGGTGGTGAAGACAATAAAAAGGTTGTAGAATATCTTCTAGCTATTCAGTCTTTAGAAGAGACTGGTATGTCTGGAGAGGATGCAGAGAAAGCACTTACATTAACACATTATGATCCAAATAAAGCAAGAATATATTATAAAAATTTATGCACATTAAAGGATTTAGGATTTCCGGAAGATCAGGCGTCTATGGCATTATTGAAATGCGATATTGATAGAGATAGAGCATTAGACTTTCTTATTTCTTAACTTTTAATAGTTAGATATGCGGTTTAGTGAACAACTTCTGACGTTGTGGAACTTCTACTCTTAATATTATAGGTAAGCTTGTTTTGTTAATTTTAAGGAAATTCTGTTTATTTTTCACTTATGTACAAACATTTGTTTTTAATGTTTGGTGATACGTATTATGTTGCAATTAAGGAAAAATGAGCATTGAGACTGACAAATATATCTAGTATGAAATTACATTAAATTATAAACAAAAACATAGAAAGAAACAAGATTAAGAACATAATCTCTTTTTATTTTCATAACAATGTATATACAACAACGAATAATTTTCTAGTTATGTACAAAGATATTATCAATCTATGCAATACCAATGAAAAGTTAGCATCATTTTTGAATTAGTCATAAATTTGAAAGCACAGCTGAAAAGTAAATGTGAATATAATTTTATGTTGATATATATATTTTAAATATTAAATTACCTTCTTGAACAACATAAAACAATAGTTGGAATTGAATATATACGATGAGTGATGCCAGCAATAATCCAAGCTTCTGTGAAAATTGGTTGTTGACAATGAGAATTTACACAAATAGTGGCAGGTCCATTTATCAATAAATTATATGAAGCACAGTTTATAGAGGACATTAGAAAATCAAAATTTCTTTTAGTATTTTTTTTATAAATCATTTTAACGTTTATAGGAGAAATATTAAGTATATGCTTATACCTAAAACAAAATGTTATAGATTCATCTATAATTTCGTTTATAATTAATTGTATATAAAGGTTGCTGTAAGCATCGACAATGTATTGCATACTTTAGTCTGTAAACTTTTCTCAGGGCAAGTTCCCACAAAGAGACAGTTTCATTTTCATTAACATTGTGAATCCTTAAAATTTGCCTTGGTAATTCAATCACTATATTTTTATTGCACGGTGTATCTATTTTAATATTTAATTTGATATTTGTACTCAACGATTCATCATTAGCACATTTTAATTTGGAACATCTGTAATAAACAAGCTTTACATTTAAAATAAGCAGAAAAAATGTATTAATATTAATAATTTATATAATTTAATATATATGTATATATATATTAAATATCATAATGGAATTATAATTAGTTGAATACATATACCTACTTATAGCCTAGGATATTCACTGAATCACCAGTAATTGATGTATGAATTCGATAAGCCAATTGGATGAGGACAGGATAAGACAAATAATTTAAATATTCATTTGCATCAAATCTTATGCAAGGAGATGATAAGAAACCATTTAATGGTAAATATTTTAACCTGTATAAAATATTATTTAAATTACAAATGATAATATGATTTAATATGTTACAAATTTTAATGCATGTCATTTCTTATATCTCTATGTGCATATGCGTGATATAATAGAATATAGTAACCTGTTTGAACACACTGATATCACTGATACTTTAGGAGCCAATGTCAATCTATTAGGTAGTTCCTTTAAATAATTGTTATCTGCATTTAATTCTTTGAGCTTTGGTAAAGAACCAAGCCATTCTGGTAATGCTACAAATTCATTTCCAGAAAGAGATAATACTTCCAGATTATGAAGCTGGCTCATTTCTGTTTTGTAAATTGAGGTCAATGCTTTTTGTATTATAAGAAAATAAATAATGAGCTTGTAGTTATTAAATTTCCTTCAAAATATACTTACCCATTGGTAATTTTTTAATGTAATTATTATTAAATAACAATGATTCTATATTTATTAAATTACCAATAGAAGATGGTATTTCTTCTAACTTGTTTGCACTCAAATCTAATACAGTTAATTGAGACATATTGCCAAGTTCTACAGGAAGATCTTTAATGAGATTACCGTAGATATATAAATTAGTAACATTAAATAATTCTATTATCCATGGTGGTAAAGTGGTTAGTTTATTCCATTTCAAATATATTTCCTGTATGTGGCTGCCGTATTTTCGTATGATTTCTGGTAACTCTGTAAGACCTCGACAGTTCCAATGTAATATTAATTTCTCTTTTATCTCATTCGCCATTTCTGCAGGATCTAAATCCATCTTTAAATGAAGTTTAATCATAATATTTTTCAAACAATTAAATCTATATTGGAAATCTATATAGTTATTCAAAGTAATCACTTTATTGTTGTCATCGCAAACAAGATTGTTTCATATCAAGTATAAAAATACAGATATAATATTGTAAATAAATATGTCACAGAACAATTACTCTATTTAATTTTTTAAGATGCTTGAGCATTTAAAAAGACACGATTAAAGGTTTTGTCAGCTAGATTTTTCTTCATCCAATATTTATCAGTTTTATCATGGACACCTTTAATTATCCTCTTCTTGTATAGAAGTTTATATATTCTAAATTAGTAATAATGAATCAATTTAATTCATGTAATTTTTACTTACATACATTTTATTGATGAAATCTTTTTAATTTTTGAACGCACCTACGGTTGTACATCACGTAAAATTTATATTTTGTTTTCTCATTTAAATAATGAAATAATCTCTATATATATGTTTACGTGTATCTCACAAATTGTAGAATTAACTTAAATGTAAACGTAATTACTATCATCTGTAATACTTTGTGTTATCATGAGTTAATAATAGATCGAATTCGTGATCATAAGTATCAATACGAATATTTAGCTAGATGCATTTCTTTTGTAGCAAGACTAGAATTACAGCTGATCGTAAGCATATACCGCCATCTGCAAATGTTTTATTCTGATATATACAGGATTTCTCAAAAGTCACTTCACTGAGAAAAGAAAAACAAAACACAAAATAATGTAGTTATATTAATTAACTAATATTGATTTTTGTTTTTTATTTTAAAATATGAATCTCCAATTACAGTGTTGTTAAAAAAATATAAGCCCACGATGAATCACCATTCTAAATACCAATTAAAATGAAATTTATAATTTTTTAGTTTAGCAAAGTAATTTTTGGAACATCTTATATATTTCTTTTAAAATAAGAAAAATTTATATATAGTAAAAGTAAATTCTTAGAAAAATTACTATCTCGAAAATTTTCGTTACACTCTTTACAGTATAACGTTATTGTATTCGTTAGTAATATTTATTTATAATAAAATTCAAGGGATTTTATTAATGTTTTTACATAAAGTATTCTATTGCTTATTTACTTCGTGTATAGCTACAGATTTTGGATAGTGAATAAGAAACTAACACTTGGCATTAGAAAATATATAGAGTGAACATAATAATTTATTTTTAATTTTGTACGAGTTATATTTAGGAAAAAAGAAATATTTTCTCTAGAAATTGCATCTTTCTCTTCGTGTTTTCAGTCGTTTCATAACGTTTAGTTATGGCGCCCACGACTTTAGTGATCGTCTAAATTTACAAGCCCTATGCCGGCGTTAATGATTTTTAAAGGAAAAAAAGTTTATACAAAATTCTAAACTAAATATAATATTTTCATTCATTAGAGTATTATACTTGAAAAATGGACTTGGCTAGAAATGCATGGAGAAAATCAATTTTTATATATAAAAGTAGTTTACAAAATTCTTTAAGAAATAGGTGAGTGTTGTATAGTATTATAACCTCAAAATTTCATTTGATCTGATTTGAATGCAACCTGTCTAATACACATGTTTACGCTATTAATAATAAATATATTACATTTTGAAAATTAATTACATTTTTTTACAAGAATATATCAATTAAAAATTAGTATATGTGAAATCCTTGAACTTTTTATTCAGTGGCAGCAAATATATGTACATATATACATAATAATGTTTTATTAGATGCAAATAATTATATTTGGAAATATATAGTGTGTATATATAGATGATCTTAAATTGCAGTGGTAGCACACCATCAAATATAGCTGAGGTAGCTGTTTTTTCACGCGATGGAGATTCTGGATTAACTGTTACGGATGCAGGAGATACAAAGCCAAAAGATGATATGGTGTTTAATGCTCTTGGAGCGACAGATGAATTGTCTTCTTATATTGGATTAGCAAGAGAATTTGCATGCGATGGTAAAGTTGAACATCCTTATGTGGATAAACTTAAACGTGTGCAAATGATATTATTTGATTTGAATCATGCTATATCCAAATCGATACCAGGGAAAACCAAAACATTTGAAAGTAAACATACTAAAGATCTTGAAGAATGGATTTTAGAATATGCAAATCAATTGCCCCCACCTGAAGACTATATCATTCCTGTAATATATATTTATATATATATATTTTGTTATTTAGACATTCTTTAATTTAAAATCTAATAGGAAATATATTTTAAATGAATTATCTTATCTTTGTTATATTAGGGTGGTGGAAAAGCTTGTGCTTCTCTTCATGTAGCGCGAAATGTATGTAGACGAGCAGAGAGAAGTATAACATCTTTGGTGCGCAATGGTGCTTTAGATAAAGAAGCACAAACATATTTAAATAGATTGTCAGATTTTCTTTTAACTGTATCACGTATTGCTGCAAAATGTGATCAACGTACAGAAAACATATATATTCCTCGAGCAGAAGTACAAGAAGAAAAATGAAGGACTGACCTGTATAAATATGAGTAGACAGCGCACTGATATCTTATATTACAGATAGACAGATATCGAAACTATCTGCACAAATGTAAGTGATAGTATCAATGTCATGCATTATGTATTAACAATCAATTCTTTAAGTATCTTATAAATATAGAAGATGTATGTTCTTTATACTTAATAATTAATATATTGTAGATGCATTTGTTGTAGTATGTTGAAAAATATACTTATTTACATAAATTAGAACATACTAAAACTAATCCAAAGAAGAGTTTATCATTTGTTACGAAATTATTCAAGCATTTTTATAGAAATTATGAATTTAAGCAATATAAATAGGAATCCTTGTACAAGGATATTGCATTATTTTGGGTAATCTTATAGTTAGATATATCCGCAAAAGAGAGTAAGATTTTAGAAAAAGAATTTTTGCAATTTGTACTACGTAAATGAATCAAATAATGAAATAGGAATTGTACATAGTATTGAATTTTATTATTAAATAATTTATCTCGTATGCTTCTCGAAGTATACAAAATATTTATTAAAACAAAATGAAAAATCCCATTAATTTTGCATGTAAATATATAACGTATCTATGTTTCTCTAAATAAATATTTAGATTAATTAAGAAAAATTATTTGTATATTTAATTGTAAATAATTTTGTTAGCTAACAAATGTAATAAATACATAAAAAGTTCTATGAATTATGATAGTTCAGAAGAAAATAATATATTTATCTTTTAAATCTTATAGCACCAGAACTCTTGTACAATATAAGATGTAACATTTCTGTGCACTACTTTTTAGAGGAACTTAAATCAAGATAAATTTAATACAATTAAAAGTATCTCTAATATATTTTTTTTATACTTTACTCTAAAATTTCATCTCCTTCTGCAATTTCTTTTAAGTTAAGCAGTTCTAATAATCCGGTACGTTTAGTTTCAGAACTTATTAGTTCATCTATTTCTTTAAATTGACCAGGATCTATTAGGCAGATAAAATCTAATGTTCCACTGTCCCAATTTTCACTTTCTATCTTTTTTACTAATTTTGTTAGTTTTTCTCTTAATTTCTTTGCCTCTTTGCCAGATATTGATACTTTTAGTCTCATTTGTGCTCGTTCTAATGGCATTACAGATTTAAGTTGCGGAATAATATCTAAAGCTTGCTGTTTTGCATTTCTATTAGGTTTAACTGAAAAATGTATATCTTTCATAGCCTTTTCTATCATAGATACTGGATAAGGTCTTGTTGTTTCTGGATTTACACATTTATCGGCAACTGTTGTGGCAATATCCTTGAACATAGAATCTAGAGCTAAATGCCTTTCTTTATCTGAAACTTGTAGTTCACCTTTGGTAAGAATTTCTTTGCAAATTTCTGTCTGATCTTCTGTACCAAATGATTTTAAAAGGTCTTCCTTTTTGGCTACCTGACCTTTAGACACATTTGCGAAAACTGTGTGCGTTTGAAGTACTTCGTCTAGATCATTCTCTCTGTAATAATATTTTATTATGAAATTTATAGGTTAAGTTCACGAAAATACGAATTAACGTTAAAGTAAATTTTAAACCATTGCGATTTTGTAAAGATTAAAATCTTACAATTTGTTTCTCCATGAAATGACTTTATTTTTATAACACGCTATTTCGAATCTTTTACCAGTTTTCTTCATTCGTACAATCGCAACATTTGTTAACCTTATTTGATTCGTCGGAGTAAATATCTTAGACATTTTTTAACAATATAATATAAATTCTAAAGATTTAATAAAAGTATTTCCTTACAAATTTGTAATACTTATTATATGTTTTCGTATTAATAACGTAGACACACGATAAATGCGCCTTACACCGATTTTATTGTAAATGTCGACTTTCGATGTATCGATTTGCAACGAGATCTGAATGCAATAACGCGTAATAATAATACTAGGGTACAAATATCGTTAAAGCACTCCTAAGATAACGAAATTACACGATCTTATCAAAATAAAATTTAGAGATGTAGAAGTGAGTATTGCTTATATATTTGAGAACATTGATATTATGAATTTGGAAAGGATCTGAGTGGTTTAGTTATATGATTTTTACCTTTCTGAGCAGGATCACCTATCACGTGATCCAACCATTGTGGGTTTATCCAACACGTGTATTTAAAAATCTCTTAAATTACAAATCAGAAATGTTTTTTACTAATGAATTTTCTGTACTAAAAGATTTTTCATGGGGATTACTATTCTTGGCGTTGTCGTATCTAAAGATAATAATACTCCATTTGCGATTTTGATCTTTAGATAAGAATAAATATAAGATCCATCTTCAATCACCTCTTTCGCCAGGGTGAAAGGTGATGGAATAATAATTGAAGAATTTAAAATAAATTAATCATATTTATAATCTTTACGATATTTAGACTTTCTTATTTTAGGATTAAATCATTTGCTTGAACACTCATATACTATAAATTTGAAATCTTGATTTAGTTTATTTTGAGTATTTTTCTTTCGAGATCTGAATCTCATATCGCAATTAGTTTGCTATGTAATCTATAGGGGATGCTATGTTAGAGCGCGCGTAAATCATATAAATATTTTTTAATGTAATTCGTTTGTAATATAATAAATAAAAAGTTGTATTTCTTATTTGTATATAATGTTAGTATGCGATGATACATATATACGTTCGTGTATGACAGCAAACAATGATAGTACGATTTTTTCGTTTAACAAGTAAGAGTAAATCGAAATGGCCTGTGTTATCATATGCACTGAAGTTTACCAATAAAGTCAGAAGATATCGCAACGAGTGAATTATGCGCGCGCGTTTGGCGCATGCGCGTGAAGCACCTTACGTGAGACTGTATCGAACATGGCCGCCGCGAGCGCGATGCCGTTAAAGGTGCGCGAAAAATGATACGTTTTCCGTCGTCCTGACGGCGGGATCCTTTTTAAACGAGTGCACGGTGACAGTGATCGTTATCTTCGAAATTAGGAGCGGACAAAGGAGGATTATCATGGCGTTGGTCACAGTGCAGCGTTCACCAAGCGTGTCGAGTTCTCCCCAGAGTTCGGTGAGTTTTGTGTTTCTTCCAAGTACGTCAAACGAATATATCGACGCGATACACGATAGCGTCCCTCTCGTAATTTTAACGCGCTAGATTTAACGTTAGTTAAGGAGAATATTGTCTTTAACGTTATGTCTTGAGAATGAGATGTGTATCTTAAAAAATACTCCTTGTTATGAAGAAAGAGAGATGGAGAAAGAAAGGAAGAAAGAGAGACAGGGAGAAAAGAGAGACATAGAGGAGAGGAGAGAACGAGAAAGAGGGAGGCACAAGGTATAAAAACGATAGATTCCCTTCCCATATTTGGTGGTTTTAACATACGAGCGTGATTATACTTGAGTGCTTTTGGAGCTATAGATATGTAGTCTCTATGTAAGTAGAGAGACGTATGAAAAGAGAGAGTGAAAGAAACGGAGAGTGCATCCTGAGAGGGGGGTGGGAGAAAGCGAGATAGAGATTTTCTGTTGGCGGTAAACAAAGGGATCGTCTACGTCACGAATTTCATCTTCTTTATTCGCGATTGCATAGTCGTTATACGGTGCTAGACTCTTTCATCTTTATTACTTTTGTTTTTACTAATTTCTTTTGTTATTCCGATCACAGAGATATTTCTTTTCGTCTTAAATCTTTCGACGGTTTAACACACGTTCCCTTGATCAGCGGTTAGATATATGTTTATTTCACCGTTTGTTCATCTTCCTCTCCTGTCATTGCACTTTTGCTGCAAGCAGGAATCGTTCGTATTCGTGGGCGAATACGTGTGGGCGAATCCGCAATTTTGTTCACTCACTTTGAAAGATCCTTCGTCTCTCGGAAGATAAATGTGTGCATCTATTCGAGTAGGAATATTTATCGAATTAAGGATCTATCGATAAAGGGAAAGTCCATGGATACATTATATTTGTGTGCCAAAGATTTTTTCTTTTATTCGAGATTAGTTAGATTACATTTTCGAATGACGCGCGCGCTAGTAGGATCCATATCGACTTTTACCGACGAGTACCATTGCTGGAAACACTCGAAATAAGCCCTATTGTGATAGGTCAAGGACGCTGCAATTATTTCTCTCTGTTTCTTTCGCTCTTTCCTTTTCTCTCTTTCCTTCAATCATTTTGTAAAAAGAGACACGATAATACGACTTACACGGAAGAAATTGATCATTATTTTTGTTAATTTGTGATAAACAACAAATTTATTCGAATAATCGTGCTTATATCAATTACTAATATCTAAACTTTCTATTAATACATAACGACGATTGTTATCTCTTGTATTTGCGCATATTGTATGCATATATGCGTGTGTGCGTACATATACATATATATAAATTAGTCATTTACTTTGTCATGTCTTATCGGATCACATTGATTTCTGCTATTTGTACGGAAGTTTCGAGGAAACCTCGAGTTTCTATCGATATTGGTCCGTTATCGATTTCTCTCCTGTGATAAATTGATAAGCTTCGGAAATATATATCTCAATGATTTAAAGCATTGACTAACCGACCTTTCTACTAAGGAGGACGATCGTGCACGACTATTTTACTCTTATTCGAGTTTCATTTTCTGTGAGAAAGAAGAAAGAAAGGGGAAAAAAAGAAATAAATTATCTAAAAGGATCGATAGATCGATCGATCGATCTATCCGTCACGGCTTGAGTTTAATTGCAAGCCGTTGCTGGTTAAATGCGATATAAGTCGAACGATCAAGATTGATCATGCGCACGATCGCTTGACCGTAACACGCGCGCGAGCTTCCGCGTCTTTTAAATATCGATATCTTCTACTTACACGCTCGGTTTGAGCCGAGTGCGAGCGATCGTGAAAACGCTTGTTTCAACGTTATACCGAGAAAATAAACGGACCCGATAAGAGGAGATTAAAAGATCACGATGGAAGTGATCTACGCGATTGCTCTATCCTTGATACCGTAATTCTTCGCACACAGGCGCGTACTGTCTATGTAACGATCTCGTTACTCGCTGATTAAAATTAACAACGTTTCGAGTGTTAGATGAATCATACATCATCTACGTATAGGTATATATGTATATAATAATATATATGCGATGGGTTATTTCTATGGAAATTTCAATGAATCGAATAAAATTGATGATATTACTTCGTGTAATAGTATATGCCAGGTTATCTCGAAGTAATAGAAGGAAGGAACGTCGCGACGTGTAGAGTATATGCACACACTTTACTGATGCACATAGCGCGCGCGTTTTAGAGGGTGCACTATGGAGGCGCTGCTGTGGAGGTAGCAGCCCTTCTACACACTCGGCTTCGTATTCTCCGATTCAGTCGGTTCGCCGCCACTCGGCACGACGGTGAATCGCGTGCGGAACACGAGAAGACTCAGCTTTCTCTCTTTCTCTCTCTTCCCGTGTCTATCTATTTGTCTGTTTCTTTTTCCTTCCTCTATCTTTATTTTTACATTTTTTAAATTATCTTTCTCGTATCTCCTCTCTTTCTCTCTCTTTTTATATTTTGCCTTGGGAAATTATACCTTCTTCCTATTCGTATCGATTTTTCTTTTTACGGTAAAGTATGTGGTAAAAGAGTAGTTCAGTGGCAAACTAGTGAAAAGAAATAAGAGGAAGGAAGGATGATACTTTTAAAGCAAAAGAATGCGATCCATTATGGTCTACCGCCAGCACCGGCACCCAAGCCACCGTCACCTTGGTCCAGCATACTCTGGGGCGACGAACGTCGACCTCGAGGAGGAAAAACGGCACGAGGCGCGCGCGTCATGCAGCTGCGAGACAAGGTCACCGCAAAAGTAAGCTCCGGAAAGGATAATTCGAAGAAACGATTTTCTTTCTTCTTCTTCTTTTTCTTTTCTTTTTTTTTGAACAAAATTAACCCCTTTTCCTGGTCTCGAAAAATTCATTTGAATTCTCGAACAATTTCGAAATGCTAAAGAATCTGCCGGGAACAATAGATCGCTAGAATAGATAGGAACGTTTTATATATTATAGGGATTTTTTTCTTTAACGATAAAGTGAAAAAAATCAAATGCCATGGTATTTCGAGTATTGTTTACACTGTTATTCTCACGTTACGTCTTTACTTAAAAGGGGAGAGGCGTATCTAACTATCGTTGCTAATAAATTTTCTTCCTGGTCTTCCTCTTATTCTACTTCTTGTGCTGCTAACTCCTTTTCTTCTTCTTCGGTCGCGCACTGATTTAAGCTCATTTGTTGCCACTGTCTCTTTGTGAACGTAATTGCGCTTCGCTTCTCGTAATTAGACCGATCTACTTGGAAAAGTTCACGTAACACCATTGTATAGTTATTTTGTTCGTTAATGGGCAGAATAGAAAGGAAGAAAATTCTTCCTTTCGTTTAACCCTTTCCCTTACGACCGAACTTCCAACTGTGCGGGCCTAAAGCGACACCAGTCGGTCGCGCGCAGCGACATAAACACAAGCTTGGCTCAGCGCTCGAAACTGTACTAATCTGAAACTTCCTATGATTTGTATATACACGTGCGCGGTACAATTAACTTTGCAAGATGTTTGATAAATAATTACGGTTAGTTGGTTATTAAACAAAAAAAGACTTATTGTTGCAAATTGAATAATCCATTATTAATAACATTTTTATTTTAATACAAAAATTTAGTAATCTTTAATACTATGATATCTCTCAAAACATGTTGGTACATGTAATGCAATTTTACACTTTTTGCATTCCCACGTTGTCTCACTGCGTTTTTTATGCTTTGTGCAAACTATACATCTTCGTTTTGGGTGTTGGTTCGACGGCGTTGGATCTATATGTTTAGGAAAATGACTCCACTGTTGAGCTTGCAATCTTAGTGGTAAATTTTCACTTGACAACTGTCCTTTACGGTTGTAGTTCGGTAATGGTGTATTTTTCAATAATAATTCGGCTATTTTAATCTTATATTCTGCATATCCCTGTCTTTTTTCAATATTTATCATGTTATGCAAAATGAAACAGTTAAATAAAGCCATGTCAAACAGGTAAAAGAAAATTTTGCGATACCCCTTCATACACTTTCTCATCAGAGGGAAGTACGCTAACATTTGATCTTGTCGATCAACTCCTACCATTCCTTTGTTGTATTCGATGATACACTTTGGTTTCCAAGTAGGATTGTGTTGCTTTTTAATTTGCTCAGTCATTTCTACTGTTGTATGTTTTGTAGATAAAATAAAAACGTCTCGTTTATCTTTCCATTTTATTGCCAGTAATCCATTGCAGCTTCTCATTTCATATTCCCCTATTTTTAATTTTTTTTTCAAGAAATCTTTTGGCATATTTTTTCTGTTTGCGCGCACTGTTCCAATGACATTAGTTTTACTGTTGAGTAGAGTTACAAAAAGATTTGGTGAAGAATACCAATTGTCCAAATATAATGTGTGTCCTTTGTGTAAAATTGGCCTTGATAATTCTTTGACCACAGTTTCAGATGCATTTTCTGTAGTATGTATTTTGTCACAGCCAGTGTATATTTTGAAATTATAACAGTAACCTGAACTGGACTCACATAATTTATAAACTTTTATACCAAATCTCGCTCTTTTTGACGGATTGTATTGTTTATAGGATAAGCGTCCTTTAAATTTTATCAATGATTCGTCAATTGTAATGTTCTCTTGCATAGTATATATTTCTTGGAATTTTTGATTAAGATAATTTATTACGGGTTTTATTTTGCTTAATTTATCACTTCTGTTTACCACCTTATTATTTGCAAAATGCAAAAATCTACTTATTTGTAAAAATCTTCTGTACGGCATCGTTTGTCTAAATATTGGAGTTTCAATAACGGATCTCTTAGACCAATACATTTGAACTGAAGATTTCTTCACATCACCCATAATTATACATAGGGCAATATATATTTTTAGTTCATCACAGTCAATAGGAAACCAAGCTTCATCTATTTTTCTTCTTTTATTTCCATTGTTTATCACTTGTTTCGCGTATAGATTTGTCTCCGTCACAAGATTTTCCCAAAATATACTATTAAACATTATATTAAAAACGCCCACTTCCTTTTTGCTTGTACTCAACTGATCTAATGTTGCCTCTTTTATTCCGGGAATTTCCATATATTGCCATATTTTTGGTTGGTTCTCGTTTTTTTTCCAGACCCACAACTCAGGTGGTTGATAATAATCTTCATTATCGGATTCATCGCTAATCACCAGTTGCTTAGTAGTTTTTCGTACTAAACGTACAATGTCACTACCATTGTCGCTACTACTGGTAGCAATGTCATCACTATACTCAATACTAATTTTTCTTTTGGAAGACATAATGGGTGATTTTATAATACTTCTTACATAAGATGTAACGTCAAATGCGAATGACAAGAAACTGAACGTCGCGTCTCTGGAATGTCTCTGTGACCTATTATATTCATGTAGGATTGGAAAAAATAAAAGCAAGAAACATTGTTCCGTCATTTATCGGAACAGTAGGGGGTAAGAGTATACAACGGAGGATTTGGATAAGATGCACATTTACAAAGATGCTCGACCGGTGAGGATGCAAAGAAATAAAGAATATTAGTTTAGGACCTTTGGGTTTTATTGCGTCGGCATCTAATCATAGAGCATAAGGACAAACATAGCAATCGCCAGGGTATCTTATTCCGAATTCCTCGAAACGATAACGCAGTATATTTGAGCAGATGTCCCCACTTATATTCTGAAATGTTTTGTTTTTTTCGCCCGGTAGACTTACGACGCCTCTGAGGCGTCTTATTCGTTTTTGGTCACAAAACCTTGCGACGCCTCTGAGGCGTCTTATTCGTTTTTGGTCACAAAACCTTACGACGCCTCTGAGGCGTCTTATTCGTTTTTGGTCCGATAACCTTGCGACGCCTCAGAGGCGTCATTGTAAGCTAAAGGGTTAAACCGAACGCATACACTATATCGTCCTATCGTTATTGCAAATAATTTAATTCAATGAAAGTAAATATACACACGCATACGTATAAAATGTGTATTGGACTCGCTTTTAAAGAAAGGTACGAAAGAAGACCAACTAGAAACATACGAGTACATTTATCAAGAGAGAGAACATTATTATTATGTAAAGGCTTATCTTTTCTCTGGATCGTTTCGTATATTACTCGAAGAAAGGTGATCAAGAATTCGAATGAATTTATCGAGCTAGAGTATTACGCGATTATGTTGAAGCATTATTCATCGAGTATAATCGGTTGTAAACGATTGAGATCTTGCGCTTTCTCTATTTCATTCTTTCGTTATTTATATCGAATTTTTTCAAAAAGAACATTTTACGTTACATCAGGTAGGTTACAATTGATAATATAAAACATCTCCTTCTTAGGCTCCTTAAGGAGCGAAGTTCTTTTTCACCATGAGATCTTATCGATCTCTCGAAGGAAGAAAAATCCTATCGACGAGTTTCTCGTAGATGCCGTGAGAAAGCGAAACCAATCCGGTGGATACTACTTAGCGAGAAGACGGGTGTGTTACATACACAACTATTATATACATACATACATACATACATACATACATACATACGACACTGGGACGATGCTTTAATATGTGGGAGAAAGAGAGAAAGAGAAATTTGATGGTGGATTATTCACGTGGGACGAGTTGAACTTTTCTACGACCGCATCCGCGTTTCGCCAACGGGGAACATAATAACGTACAACATTCGTATGTAGTATATATGTTAAGAAGATAGATCTGAAATTTGTCCTCATTTTCAATAAATACAACTATTCGTTCTTTATTAATTTACATTCGCAACATATACTTTGAAGTGAAGGTAAAGAAAGAAGGGAGAGAAAGGATCTTTCGTTTTCTCATTTGATTTTCTAGTCAGGTACCTTTTTTCTTTCTTTTTTCATTTCGTGTCCCCGTGGATCGATGAGTAAATTCACGGGGGGGTTCACAAAGATGGTTTACATTCAACTCGTGTATTCGGCACCCCTTTGATATTTTACCTTTCGACCAATTTTCTTCTTATTTCTCCCTCGCGCACGTGTTGTTGGCTGCCTATGGCGAAGGAAACGCAAATGTTTGACTTTGTTCGATCTTTTTAATAATATTATTTTATTGTTATATGTATGCATTTTCGCGTATTGTGTATCGATCAAACCTGTCGTACCTGTGGTTCAACTCGATACGATTGTTGGGTACCGGATGAATCGTGAACAGGTTTACGAGTATTGTCGTAAAAGGTGTATCCTCCTGTGAGCACGAGCAAAAGTGAAAATGGGAAGCGAGATTGAAAAGGTCGCTGCACGTTTCGTGATGCAACGCGAATCGTGGCCTAGAAAGGTAGAACTACTTTGTTCGACCTGCGATGCAACCGTTTATATTCCGGCCGATATTTTTACAAACTGTTATTTCATGAATTTATCCTTCGTGCGTGAAATATATTCTTTGGAGAAAGTCAAAAATAAAGGAACAGTGTCTCTATTTGTCTCTCGCGTTTAACTTCAAACAAATCGTTTTCCTCAAAACATTTCCTACGGTCAAATATTTCATAAATCCTGACATTTTAACGAAACACTTGTGATTATTATCTAGAATAGATTAATAACGAATAAATCAAGCGAGGAAATATAAAAAGTTATAAAAAAACAATACGAACATTTATTCTTACATGTTAATTATGTAAAAAGAAATTAATGAGAATATTTAAATACATTTTTTCATGAAACACATTGGTATCAGAGTTTCCCCATTGGGAAAAGCAGCCTTTAACCCTTCTTTTTCTCTATAGATACCTACAGCTATAATATTTATTATCTACTTTTTTCTTTCCAAATAAGAAATAATCTTTCTGGTATGCGATTGCCAAAGTCGACCTTTACCTTTAAATTCGATCGATAATAATACGATCATGTCTTATTATCCGTGTAAGTTTTTCTAATGATAGCCAGATCACGTAGGAAATATATGAGGAAAATGTTCAAAGTAAATAAATATAGTTAGGTATTACATAGACGGGATGTATTTGCGTAGCCTTCGTCGCTTTAAAATCATCCTTTTTCATACTCTCCTGTGGCTTTCGTGTATGCCACGATGGTATGCGAGGGTTCTTTGTCGGCGTAATGTTGGATTAGGTAGCCGCGAGAGGATTGACAAAGGAGCAGTGTGAAAACTTGCCTTTACAACGATATTTACACCGGACGTGTTGTGTGGATCTTTTGTCGTCGAGGGTGTCTTCTCTTCTCTCTCTTTCTCTCTCGAACGTTGATAAACAGATCCACCTTGCGATTTTCTTACTTAATTCAGCGTGAAAATTGACGTGCCATGTTAACACGATGTGTCACGTAACGTAGCTTCCATCATAAATCTTTGTCTCTTCTCTACAGATTACAATTACGTACATATGTGATATATTATGTATATGAAAAAATTGTCGATCCTTTTTTCTCCGATATTTATTATTTTTTCTCTTCGTATTTTATTTTCTATTAAAAGAAAATTATCAACTTATTTATTTTTTTTTGTTTTTGCTCTCTCTCCCCCCCTCCCATATAAGTAAGTATCTCGTTATAACGTATATTATATCGTTATAAATTCTGTAGCTTTTGATCTTAGTCACTTTTTAGTCAGATTTACCTACCGCACGGTAGCGAATTGCCGTCATATCCTCGTTAAAACAAGGCCAACGATGATATATCGTTCATTCGTAACGACTTTCGTTCGTATCTGCCGGTTTCCTAAAAAGGCATCGCCATCTCGTTTGCGAATCGTTTTATGTAGAGTCAGTCGTCGTCCCTTGGTCTCAATCGCAAATGCAAAATAAATCTCGCGTTAGTTTATAATCGTTCGTTCGATCGAAACGAGAACCAAAGACTCGAGAGAGAGAAAAAAAAGATAAAAAATTTATTTTCATTTTTATTTACGAGAAGAATGATTAATTTCAGTTTAGCTTTGGCATTGATCTTACACCACTACCATTTCGAATGAATAAGATCTCAAAGTTTTACAAGATAATAAAACACACGCTCGTGGCAATTTATATCCGTGTCTCTCGGAAAATCATCGACACGACTTTCTCAACGAGGTCTCCCCTTCCTTCCTTCCTTCCTTCCTTCTTTCTTTCCTTCCTTCCTCTGTCTATCCTAAGATTCTTTTTATTCCTCGAAGCTAACCGAGAGGTCATGAACGGGAAAGCCTTCTCCATCGCGAATATTCCATTTCATTAAGTTTCCAACCTGTCTGTCCGTACTCGTGAAAGGAATTATTTATTTCACTTCTTTTGATTGATGAGTACAAGTTCGCCAATCGGAAACTCATTTGAGAGACGAGTTAACGTTACCCGAATGAACTAGGTTCGAATTTTAACGAGCATTTTATTGAACAAAATTACAGTTGGTGCTTATGTTTCTTTATCTTCTACCTGTTAATATATTTTTTTGTTTTTTTATTTCTATATATATATATATGCATATATATTTCTCATGTTCCCGTCTACAGCAAAAAGTAACAACAGCAACCAGTTTGCCAATAGTGTTTCAAGGTAGAAAAGAATAGATGATTTCTTCCATCGTTGTTATTAATAGTCGCGAGGAAAGAGGATTGTTCGAAGTCGTCGTAGTCGTCGTCGTGCAATCCCAAATACGGGGTTGTAAGTCCCTCTTTCTCGTTCGTTCAACGTTTTCAACTCTTAGCACGATCGTCGTCTTAGCCACCACGTGGGTTTTCCTTGCGATGGCCGGCATTTAGTTTGCCTTGAAAGCCACAATTAAAAAGTTACGGCAGCCTCCTTGCCGGTTAGTCTCTCCCTTTCCAGCCCCCCCTCCTCACCACCACCCTCTTTCTCTCTCTCTCTCTCTCTTCGCAGGGCAAGGCGCGCAATCTTCTTTTCAGCAAATGAAAGGTTCTATTTTAAGCACGAAGCGGCCAAGCCGAGACTGGAAAATTGCACCGTGGTACTAATAGCCGGCGCTATTTTATGCTCTCGCACGATAAATTTCCTCCCCCTCCCCCCTCCCCCTTCTCTCTTTCTCTCTCTATCTCTCTCGTAGTATAAGGTAACACGTATGTGTGTGCGTGGCACACGTCGTCGTATCCTCTTCTACCTATTTTCAAGGATAATTCCTTTGCCAAAGGATCCTTTCGATCGAAGCTTTACGAGCAACTCTCGAGTAACACGAACCACGATTGTATTCTAGAGAATTTCAATCGCGTATTTTCCAACAACAACTACCACCTCCTCTACACCAATCATTTTTGTCGTTTAACTTCCGATTATCGATCGATCGATCGATCGATAGATCGAATTAATCGATCTCGTGCTTCTTATATCTATCTATCATCTCGTTCTTTCTTCTCTTTCTTATCCTTTCTATCTCATCTTTTTCTCATTTTACCTTTCGTCTTCGAAAGAAGAATGTCGATCGAGATTGAAAGGAACAGAAATGACGTTATGACTTTAAGATTTGTTCTTTTCATCATCGGAATTATTTTCTTTCTTTTTTTCTTTACTTTTCTTTTCTTATTTTTCACGCTTATTTTCAAGCTCCTCGTCGTCGTCGTATATCGTGACGCAGCTATTTCTTACTTCGCGAAAGTCTTTTCAAACTTGGCGATTGTCTCGAAAGAGAAGAAAAATCGTTTCTATTCGATATATCGATGGATAGGCAACGCTATCGGAATTGTAAAAATTTCTATTTTGATCGTCCTGCCAGTCTTGGTCTGAGGTTTTCACGGTTTCATTGATGATCATCCGTAACTAAAGGGGAGAACAAAATCTAAATACGCGTGGTGGGGGGGGAGGAGGGAGGAGAGAGAAGGGAAAAAATACTTTTGCTAGATCACGATGATTTTGTAGGATCATCGTCTTGTAATCCTAAGAAAGTGTAGAGACACTAATGTCAAGATGATTTTGCTAAAGAAGAAATTCCACGATTTCGCGAATTTCATGTCGAGACTACTCTCGTTTTGTTTCTACTTTTTTTCTTTTTTTTTTTCTTGTCGCGTGTGTTTTCGTTCTTTTACTTTCGTTCTCGTGCTCTCGAATAGAGAAGTACTTTGAGAAATTTCTTTGGAGATCGGATTCATGTAAAAGTGACCGTAAATTCTTGGAGGATACAAAAAGAAAAAAAATAGAAAAAAAATAAAAAGGGAAAGCCATGTACGTACTACGTATACGTATACGGTAAATTTACTATACTGCACGATCGTTCGTCTGTAACTATGTAAAACGCATCCCCTCGTTCTTGATTTTGGTTCCTGGTTATCGTCTTTTATCATATCGTAAAAGGCTTCCCATGCTGCTACGCCATGACCCTTCCGTTTCCCCCTTAACCATACAACTAAACATGGATTTACGACTAATCCGTGAGAGACAAAGGAAATGTGCGGTCCTGGTTGAATCGATAACGTTCGTTCGTGACGTTGATAAAAATCAGGCTTGCCCTTGAGATAAGAGTTTTTTTGCTTGTTCGAAAAAAAGAAAAAAAATGTCTTTTACGATTGGAGCTCGTACGTTTAAATCCCTTTTTATTTATTTTTCTATTTTTTTTTTTTCATTTCAACGAATAGTTAACAGATCATCTGTTTGCGATACAATCGAAATTCGATTAACATCTAGAGAGAGAGAGAGAGAGAGACATAGTGGGTGGCACGTAGATACGATAAAATTCATTGTAATCCAATGATCCTCTTAGAAACACGAAGGAGAGAAACCTTAGGCGTTAAAAACGAATCGGTTGAGGTGAGACATATTGAATATCAATCCTCCCCCCTCCCTCCTTCTCCCCCTATAAATTGTACATTTCTTTCATCGACTTATCGTATTACTCCGTCACGGACGTTCCTTTAATTTTTAAATGCGGACAAATTTTTCTATATCGTATAAAGTATTATCCCGAAAGAATTTCAAATTCATCTTATACTCAAATTTCGAAATATGACCTTCGAATTCGAGTACGTTACAGAATTTATTTCAAAATGAGATCCTTTCTGTTGGGGATGCGAGGGAAGAGAATTCCGAGGATGACTAACCCCAGTGTGTAATATACAGTAGTAGTAATAGTAGTAGTAGTAGTGGTAGTGGTAGTAGTAGCAGTATAGGTCCCCTTCGATCCAGCGTAGCGAGTTTTGAGGGAAGCGGAAAAGGGTCGTCTAAACATATATATATACATATAGGTATTTTAAATATATATATATGTATATAGGCACACACACTCATGCGTGTATATATATGTATGTAGGTACACACACTCACGAGTATATATATATATATAAATATATGTGTGCATATCCAAGTAGCATGCACTTTGCATGCGTTGAATGCTCCGTGGGCCACCGAGTGCACTCGCGTTCTGAAGGGGTGGTTGCATTTTTCTAGCGCGTCGAAAGAAAGAGATGGAAGGATAGAGGGTGAAGGGTGGTGAGTAGAAGAAGAAAGAACGAGTTCGAGGGTACACGTTCCTCGCCTATTGATTTTGAAGGCTCGTTTTCTGCGTGACGTCCTCGACGATACTCTCGCTCGGTATTCTGGCTATTTATGATGCGCTTTATTAATAAAAGAACCGCCTGTCCCTCTCTCTTTTTTCCTTCTCTTCTCTTCTTTTCTTTTCTTTTTTTTCGCTCAACGATCGTAAATGCCAAGTATGCAAGTATACAATGGTATGCACACAGTTTTACATATATATACACATATATCGTATAAGGGCATGGGTTTAACTTTCCTAGGGAAATACTTTCTGTTTCGGTTGCGATTCAATTTCTTGGAAAATATTATTCGACTTCACTTAGACTTGTTTTCGCATTAAATCCTTTTCGAATCGTTAAAATACTACGAGTCGGTCGTGTAGATAGATACTTATGCATACTTACTTTGTGTTATACCTACATACGTTTTAAAAGGAACTTCTTTTTTCTTTTTATTTTTTTAAAGAGGGCTTTTTCAACTTTGAGCCTCGATGCATACAACTACTACTACATATATATATACATATATATATATACTAACATACTTACACCTTGCTGGCTGACAAAGGGAGACTTGAAACAGGTGCCTCGTACGTAGGTAGTCATCCAAAGTTTTCTCGTAAGCATACTCGAGCCCATTATACACATACCTACCTACCTATACACACCCGACCGTCAGGTCGTTCACGTTCTCCACTCATTTCTGACATGGTTTTATTAATAAGTGTCGCCGTTCTTTTATGACGCGCAGTAAGCCTTTGTTCCAATAAAAGGAAGCCATTCGAAATGCCACGTACGAATGCCAGCTCGTTCCATATGAAAATTCGCTCGCGGAATTTCTATCTCGTATTTGCGACGACCCATCATCATCATTGTCATCTTCTTTGTTTCTCTTTTTTTTCTATTTTTTTTTTTCTAATATTATTATTATTATCATCGTCGTATATATTTTATATTATTCGTACCTTGGATATTATAACGTTAATTAATATTTTTCTAATCGCATCGTTTGAAAATAAACAGAGATACATTTAAACTCAAACGAGAGATCGATACCGACATTTTGATTATATTTTATTTGATTTGTTGTCTTTTCTTTTTTTTTCAGGATTCGGGAGCCGGTGCCCCGGCCGACGATGACGACGGAGCGAGAAGTTGCAAAAGGTGAGCTCTTCGACAACCATTTTTTTCTTCGAATTACGTTCCTCTTCCGTTTTATCGGTACGCGTCAAAGTTCCACTACAGTACAGGAAGTCTAAAATCATAAAATATGCAGAGAGTACTTGGACTAGACCGTAAATAAGACGTCGGTAACTTCAAAGCTTCTCGATTCATACATATTTATGTTCCTATTTCGATATATGAAATAGAAATACATAGAGAGAGAGAGAGAGAGACTGCATTAAAGTTTATCTTTTTCTTTATTTCTTTCTATCTCTCTCTCTCTTTCTCTTTCTCTTTAATTCAGCAGGTGAACACGATTCAAACGACTCGATATTCGATTTTAATCTCCATACGGCATCTTCTGCGTGTTCAACCAAGTGCAAAACGGATCCTTTATATTCGTGAGATTACTTTTGAAAAAAAGAAAAAAAAAAGGAAATAAAATAATAATAATAAAAAGAATATATATATATACGAGAACTTGAAACCTTAGGAAGATTCATTTTTCTTGCTAATCTCACCTCGCGAAAGACTTTAATGAGCGTACTCGCGAGTTCTATTTTGATAAAATCGAATCAGGGCTATGTCATAACCATTAAAACACAGTGTTGCCCTTCTAGAGTGAAAGAGAGAGAGAGGGAGGGAGGGAGGGAGGGAATCTAAGGAGAGCATCGTCCTTATGTTAAACAAAGAGAGGAAAAATAAGAAAGTAGAACTCGTGGAACATCGAGATAAAGGATCTAAAATGGTGTAACATTGGCTACCGGTAGGGAGCTTTTAACTTACTCTTTTTTTTGTATACTAACTAATTTATCCTATCTCCTCATCCCCTCCGCCTCCCCCCTCCCCTATCCCCCTATCCCTTTTCTCTCTAGTTTACACCACGTTTATCTAATATCGTTAAGAGAGAGAACTCGTTTTCCAACATAAGATCATCGAACTTTTCACCTTTCCAGGTAGATACATGCATGTTAGCAAGTTTAATGTCGTTATCGTCGTGTGTTGGCTGTTCGTTAAGGGATCTTCAAGAAGTTGGTTAGTTTTTGCTATACCTCTCGGTGACCGCTTCATAATGCTTATCAAGGTGAAAATAAGAATTTAGTTTTTGTACCTGGCCGTTATCGAGCATATCGAGTTCGTTTCATTAACAAGCTCGTTCGCCAATCATTATCCCCCTTTTCTTCTTTTTCTTTTTCTTACCTTCTTTCTTTATTCATTTATTTCTTTTTGTTAATACGTCCGTTGCACTTTACTTCTTACCATACGATCTTTTTATTATCTTATTAATAACTTAACGGTTATCGTGTATTTATCAAGAAACGTCGTCTCTCTAGTAGGATGAAATAAAAAAAAAAAGATTATAAGAAGGAAAATAAAAAGAAACAAAAATAAAAATAAAAAATGACGTTGAGTGTGAGTTATAACATAGCAGTATAACAGCGTCGCCAACAAATTACGGTATATATATATATATATATATAACTTATAAATTAATTTATTTCATTTTTATTGTTAGATTTATTATACTTAACGCGTGAACTCGCCCCGAGAGATTCGCCAGATAGATATTATTATTTAATGCGATTTAAATATATCTATCACAGTCCATCTTTCTATTCCCCTCTCTCTATCTTTCTCTCTCTCTCTCTGCAATTGTAAGGAAATAAACTTCCTACATTTAGCGATGATTCAATTAAAACGATTACTCTTCCTCTCTCTCTCTCTCTCTCTTTCTCTTCGTCGCACGAAGAAAGTCATTTCCCGGTGCGAATTTCCTTCATAACGTAAACACAGTCAGGTAAATAGTTACGTTAATTTGTAGACGACGGCTTAAGTCTCGAAGAACAGGAAGCAGGTGAACCCAACTCTCTGCTTCCTCGAGCTGTCTTCTTCTTCCACCCGCTAAGAAAGGTAGCATTTCTTAATCATTATCCGACTTTCTACTTGGAGTCTTTGTGCAATAAACGCGTCGTCGTCTCCTCAAACTCTGACGACAACGAGGAGCTGGTGGTGGTGGACGGAGGGAGAAGGAAAAGAGTAAACGCGGAAACACGGAAATTACATTCGATTTCTCGTTTTCCAACTGAATTTGATCTTCCCCCTTTTCTTAATTCAACTCTCAACCTAGAAATAAATATATATACACACGTATAGCGTACTTTTAAATCCCGGAAATTGTCAATTGTATCTAACGATTTTTCTTAATCGTTTATCTTTCTTCTTCTTCTTTTCTTTTTTTTTTTTTTTTATTACTTTCTTCAAAATTCTTTCATTCCTTCTTCCTTTGTACGTAGTTGATTTTATTTCTATGGGTTTTCAGATTTGTGCAAATAAAGACATGAATTTCTAACCTTTTGAGGAAAAAGCAATAAAAGAAACCTTTTGAAAAAATCTATGGGGTTAAGATAAGTCTCGGTGGGATTGAATACGACATGTACGTTACGAAAGCCCAAGATATTTCGGTTCGATTTACTATTCGTTATTGAATAAATTTAAGTAAAGTTCTTTTGTAAATAAAACGTTTTTAGACGACGGTAATGTTCACATTTTATGAAACTACGTAAATAGAAAAGGATTATAAAGATATGGAAAGAAAGAAAAAGATAGGACCCTTTATCAAAAGTTAAACAAGATTATGGAAAGTTTTCGTATTAGTTGTGCTGTGTATGTGCATTCAAATCAGTTTATGTACTAATTAAAATAATAATAATACGAAGTAAATTTGTTTCTAAATTACATACACTTCGAATAAATAATTTCGTATCTTGATGTTTTATTAAATGAAAATTTTCAACTCGAATTTATCACCTGGCTAGAAACGTTAAAAACAAATGTAGTTTAGTTTAAATAATCCATGATATTAATAAAGTATATTAGAGAGTGTGCGACGTATCTTAAATTAATTAATTAATCGAAAAAAAAAATAAATATTATAGTTTAGAAACACGGGGTATATGATCGATGCACCTTCCTCTTCGAAATTCACCGTTGAACTGAGCCATTGTCCTCTAGAAAATTACTTTTATTAAATGTTGTTTATATGACTTTTCGAAAGTTACGCATGTGTATAAAGTGAATAATCCACCTAATCAATAAAATTTCAGATTAAAACGTTATGATTTTCGTATTCTTTTAATTTTTATGTAATTATTTTAATGCTCCTGCGCAGTGATGACTTCGAGGATAAAATTTAGCTGTAATATAAGTAGAATGCATTAGAGTATTAAAATAATTGTTAATTAAATGAAAGAAATGTGCATTGTTGTTTAAAAGCTCGGAATATACGATCTGTGTATCGTCCTCCTCGAAATTCACCGTTAGATTGGTTCATTGTTCTCTGTGAAATTTACTTTTATTGATTGTTGTTTATATTACTTTTATTATGCTTATGTACCATATAAGGAAAGTCATATAAACAAAATTCAATAAAAGCGAATCTCACAGAGGACAATGAACCAGTCTAACGACAGATTTCGTGTGAGACGGTGCTCCGAACATATATTCCGTGTTTTTAGATAACAATATAAATTTCATTCGATTAATAATCAATCTTTTACAGATATATCGCACACTCTGACGTACTTTATTAATATCTTGAATAGTTTCAATCAAATTACATTCCATAAACGAGTTTAACATGTAATAAATTTTCTATCCATAAATAATGCTGCTATTAAAATTATATTTATGATAGTTTAAACATAACGATAATTTGTTGCGCTTTACAATCTTTTTTTTAACAATATTTTATAGTTGTACATTTCTTATAATAATATTTAGAGTTTATGGTTGAATGGGGATTAAGAAAGTAAATCACGTAGAGGGTTGGATTGATCTTTAAATCAAACGAACTTGTGGCTACCGTTTCTGGCAGAGACTAGCTAGCATCGGTGCATCTACTACTCGCTATTTTTGATCATCGTAACTGATACATGAACTTTAACACACTTGAGTTCGACTAGTTAAAGGTCAAACGAGAGGAACGAAGTAATAATCCGACCCAGATCTATCGACGTGAAGCGTGCCGAATTTTCTTTCGACCTTATTTCATATGAATATAATACAGTTATACGAATGTCGTTTTTTATTGGTCGAATAATAAACACTAGGACAAATTTCTCGTGATATATTTCTCGATATATTTCGAGAAGAAACATCTGGAAGATGAAACGAGCTGACTGACTGACTGACTGACCCTCCCCGAAGCTTATAACCGCGATTATGTTCTTGCTGTTCGTACCACAACGTTCACGCCCTCTCCTACACGTTCTACACGTGGGAACTTAGGTACTTGCACGTTGAGAGTTCATACGTTATTTTTATATTTTTCTTTTTGTTATTCTTTTCTTTTTACATTTTTAAACTTTACCAGTTATTACATCGCGTGTATTCGCATAACAACACGATATCATCGAACATTTCTCATAGAAACTTCGTGGAAACACGAGAGGAACTTGGAGATGATACGAAGTAAGATACGATGATGAGAAATTCGTGCAAACATTTCTGATACCAAACTCGAGTAATTTTCAGTAAGAAATGACACGTTAATCAAATACAGGCTTTGCGATATGCGACCAACGCACGATAGAGAATCACGATTAAGTTCATACGAGATAATACGAAGTAAGACAATGCCAAGCTCTTATAGAGTAATAATATTACGTTTCTACGAATTGTATAATTATCGATGATTTTATGTTCTCATTGAAATGAATAGTTATTTTACTCGGAATTTTTAACTTGCAATGTAAACCAACTTTAGTGTCGAATTCGTTTATTCGTTTGTTCGTTCGACATGTAAAACGTTTTACGATCGAATACACGCCCCCTTCTAACGAGTTAACGTTATATTATCCGTATATTATTTGATAGGATAAATCGGTAGATGTATTACGAGTGATGTATGCGTGCTTATCTTGACTGCAACAGCAACAACAGCAATAGCAGCAGCCTCCATTCGGTTGGTTTTGGTTCGCTTTTTTCTTCCTTACGAGTGCACGATGAAAAGCATTGTTCAATATCGATCTATCTATCCAACTATCGATCGATCGGTCGATCGATCTATCGATCAAGGTTTTCCTCAGGCGTCGAAGGCGACGAGGCGTATTGAAAGTCGTGGAGACACCGTACGAAAGATCGTAGAACCGAGTAACTCCGTGACGGACACTAATGAGTTTGCGGTCGGTCTTTAAATCGACGATAGGTCACGCGGAACGTGAAAGTGCGCACCGCAAAGTACTCCTTCTTCTTCGTTCGCGCGAAAGATCTGATCGCCAAAGGAGGATACTTTAAGATATATATATATGTGTGTATATATATACTTATATACTACCACCAAGTTTATCTACTCTCTTGAGAATCGACAATCCATTTCGTGAGAAAACTCCTGATGAAACCTTAACTCGTCGAACGATTTCGAATGATAATAGAATGATATTATTGTTTTTAGATTTTAATCCGATATTCATTTTAATAATCAATTTTATAAGTATCGTAACATATTATCATAAGTATCGGTATTTGCGATATATTGTAGGTTTTTTTCTTTTTTCTTTTTTTTTCTAATTCGTATAGATAAAAATTGATCGTATCGATTCCTCGCACTTGGTCTACTTCTGATTGGTGGTTGCCAGCTTCTGACTTCTCTTCACGATACATTGTTTAACATAATGTATCGCTTGGACGATCGTAAAACACCGCTGAGGCTAGACCATAAATCATTCTTCTTACTTGTGTTGACTGCTATGAATAAGGACGAATAATTCAAAAGGGAAAATATTTGCTCCGCAGGAGTGCTGCTGCTGCTGCTGATGGTTGGTGGTGGTTGCTGCTTCGAAGGTGTTTCGAACTTGATCGTTAAGAAATCATTTTTATTATCCTTTTTCTTCTTTCCATCGATGTCTCTCGATAAACAATGAAATAACAAAATAAGTCAAAGACAAAAAGGAAGAAACGAAGGTGGTATTGGTTATTATTTCGACGCTTTCACTGTAATAACACCTTCGTTGAACTTTCTTATTGCAAGATTAGCGGTAAACTGAACCTCTAGCACAAACAATATTTTCTTCTATCTGTTTCTCAAATCAAATTTCAAATGCGAGAATCAGGACGGAAAGGAGGAATCATTTTTTCTTTTCTTTTTCTTTTTTTTTCTTTCTTTACCTTTACGTAGCAAATCTCGTCGTCAATAATTTATCGTAAAACCCGACGATAAAGAGGTTGACTTCTTCCTTTTCTATCGATTTTTCTCTCTTTCGGTTTCACTTTAACCGTGCGAGACTGTTCAAAGTTACGCGTTTCGTTTGAAATTCCGTGTAAGTTTGTGGGGATCGATCGAAGAAAGAAAGAAAATAAAAAAGAACAAATATCTAGCTAGCTAGGCCCTTTCTCGACACACTATACTGAATATTTGAACAATCTAAATCGGATTTCTAACGGATTGTCACGTGGAAATAGACGAAACTATAGGTGGAATATTTAGTACCTTGTTGCTTGCTTACGCGCGTTGGGCAACAACAACCTTGATCGAGATCTATTTTCTTTTTTTATTCGAACTGAATTACAATGATGACGATGACCTCTTTCTATATATAAAAAATAGAAAAAAAATTCCTAAATTAGTATACGTCATTATTCGAATAAGATATCGTACACATGTAGCAAGGACCATACCGGATTTCAGGAAGATGACCCTGAATTACATTTTGTAATTGTAATTTGGTCGAGGAAAGGGTATCGTAAAGTTAGGGTCATTTTTAGATCACAATCGTATCGGATGCCGAAATACTCGTGTGCCTAATTGCTTGGCGAATTGTTCATTCAACTATTAGGGTTTCGTGGGAGGAAACAAACGATTGTTCTTGGTCCAACTCTAGGAAGGAAGGAAGGAAGGAAAGAGAGAGAGGGAAACCTTGAAAGAATAAAACTTCGTTTGCAAAGGCGTCGTATAATGATCATCATATTTACGACGTGTATTCGAAAAGGCGAGACGAGATTATCCATGGGATTATGAAGTCCATTAAATCAGAAATTATCTTTCTTTACACTGCGTACATTGTTCGAGCTAACGATAATCCGTTGATCATCTTCCCGTTCGTGTTAACTCGCGAGAAATTCGTGTACGAACGTACGACACGAATTATGTTTAATATTTAATAATTAACGAGCCGTAAATTTGTATACGTTTAACGTTTTCTTATCAAGGATGATTTCTAATCGTCGATCAATCGATTATTTTAAAACGAATATCGAATCTACCTCGAAGAAGAAACCCATTCGTGCGAATAATCATCGGAATGATTCGAAAATGGTGAAAGAAAGTGTCCTGTGTTCAACGATCTATCCAATTTCTTCCAAGACTCTCTTGCAAACGTAGATAGATAAAAATACTTATCTCACGTTCGTCGTATTGTTTAACACTGATTATTAATAGTGATATATCAAAAACGGGGGAGGAGATAAGATGATTCGCGGTCTGAAGTTTTTTGTACATCTGGTAAAAAACGTTCGTCAAATTGCTGTTCGAGCTTGTTTCCATTAAACCATCTAAGGATAATAATCATTCGTTTTTGCACCTGTTATCTTTCTTATTTTTTTTTTTTTTTAAATTTTATTTAACGAATAAATAAAATCGAACGAGAGAGTCGGAAGATAACTATAGTTTGGATGAAAAATAGTAATCTTACTTGCTCGCTTGCGTGCGAAATTAAAATTACTTTCGCGTGACATGAGAAACTTAGAAATAACATAGGTATAAGAAAAATAAAAATACGTGAAAAAATAAAATATACGGTAACTCCTTTAACGCGTCGTCTTTACATATCTACTTACTCTCATGGGGTACGTCGTTTATGGTATGGTGTGTAGTGCATCCGGATCTCGTAACGGGAGCGACGAGCACGCCCGGAAAGTTGAAACATGTGACTCAACATTAAAGACTCCTCTAGGTGCTGACAATTAAGCGCGAGCCAGCCCTTTGGCGTACACTGCCTGCCTGCCTACTGCCAAGACGATGATAATTATTTTCGTCACGATATCCGGGGAGGTCTTTTCATCCTCCTCCTTCTTCTCATCCTCCTCCCCCTCCCCTTCCTCCTATTCCTTCGTATCTTTCTGTTCGCATATTGCTCTTAATTTTCTCGACATTCTTCCAATTCATTTTAGGATCCTCCGATTATTGTAATTTTTCTTTAAACATTATTAATAAAAACGATGAGAAAAATCCAATACTTCAAACACGAGTAACAACACCTCCGGCTGTCGGCTGTTGTTGCTGCTTTCACGGATGATCAAAATGAAAAGGGAAACGTTAGTATTTTACTTTCTATTCTTCTCTCTTGAGCCACCATATGATCTGTGAGAATCGATAATAGTAATAATCGGATTAAGTTTGAATATGTCATTTACAGAAGTTTACCGATCAAATTTCTTTAACTTATACCTTTTTTCCCTATCTACCATTCTCCAACCCTCCTAATTTATTGTTCGTACTATTTCAGATTTCTCATATTTATTGTACTCGAAGACCCTCTTTTATCTTAATCGTGTATTATCGAAGTACTTACTTTTTACAATCGAATCGATTATCTTATAAGACGATGGGTAGGTCGTTTTTATTATCTATTTTGCCGATCTTAGGTATGGGCAGGAGGGAAAAGTTACGAGTTAGAAAGTTGTGCTTAAAGGCTTCTTTCTTTTCCCCCCCTTTCTCTCTCTCTCTCACTCACTCTTTCATTCTGTCTCTCATACTATTTCAAGTGTACACCATAGTTCGTATAATAGAGTAGTGGGATACGTACTACGAGATGCTCGAATGATTCTTGCTTACCTGCTTACTTGCTTACTTGCTTACTTGCTTGCTTTCTTTCTTCAGTGGTGGAACCTTTAATTGCTCGCCCGTAAATGGCATTAACGCATCGTTACATGCAATGAGGTAACGATGCACCGCTTGTGCGGTAACGACTATGCGTATAAAACCGCGAACGATAACTAGTCTCGAAGACGTTCATTAGTAACGCCGAACAATTACTAAAGAATATAAACTACCTAGCGATGGGTGGGTAGTTGGTGGCTACGCTGCACTTTTTTTCTTTTTTTCTTTTTTCTTTTCTTTTCTTTTTTATATTTTTTTTTTTTTTATCAAAATATATCTTCCTCGTCCGGTTGAATACGTTATTAAACTATTACCTTAGGATTTTTCTATTTGTATCTTCTTGTCGTCGGTATTATTTTATAAAAGGAAAAAGGATAATCGTTTCGGATTCGTTCGAAATTAAAATTGATAACGTGAATTTAAAATAAAAAAAAAAAATAGAGGTTAATATAACATTGATATATGTAGGAAATATTCAAATGACTCGTAGGGGAGTAGAAATACATGAAAATATAATTCATACGGTCGAATAAAAGAGGAAACACATAATAAATAATAGAAATAGAAAATTGGATAAGAGAAAAGACGCGTTGAATTTCGTTTGTTATACGCACACGCGACATCAAATCATTCCCTTTATTTATACATCTTTATTACGTATAGAAGGGCTGGAATGTTCAGAGTCTAGCACGTGGAAAATACGATATACTCAATCTATTTGATTCTATTGCACGAAAAAAAGGGCAAACCCTTCGAACGATTCAAACTCGAACGGTGGTACTCGACAATAGAAAAAAAAAAAAAAAAAGAAGAAGAGGAAGAAAAAAACATTTTCACGAATTACATGCAGCATTCCAATCTTCATCGTCGTTCGTTCTTATTATCTTCGATCAGTCGTTGTAAAAAAATAAAAAATAAAAAGGGGGACAGGTGGACAGGGGAAAAAGAAAAATTTGAATGATTAACTTTTACCAGGGACAAAATAATTTCAAACTACTATACTTAAATAATATACTACTACTAGAATACTACGAAACTACGATATATATATACATGCGAATACGAGCATGCGAAAAGTAAATTAGGCGAGTAGAGACGCGATCGATCACGACGATCGTCTGTCTTTGAGGTTTGCGTGAGGCGCCACAGCAACAACCCTTTCGATGAGAAAGGAAACTAAGGAATAATTATTGCTTATTAACCAAAAAAAAAAAAAGGAACAGGTTGCTTTGATTAATTATTCAATCATTATGGCACAACCTTTCGTCAATAATTATTTATTCCTTATTTTATTATTAATCTCTCGTTTCGTAAGTATCCTCTCGAGATATCACATCGATCGTTCGATCTATTTATTCGCAAGGTAAGCAACGTTTAATAGGATTACTTATTTATTTCTTTTTCTTTTGATTTTTTTTTCTTTCCCCCCATGGTACGTTTGTTAATAATAATCAATAATTACGACACAAATGATCGTGATCAGAAACCTAGACACACACATATATATCTAATCTTATTACTATAATGTATTATTATCGATTCTATCCGTAAAGAAAAAGTGGTAAATCGGCATATGAATATTCATTAGCCAGGTCGACACTCGTAACATAAAATGAACTTGGGAGGAGGAGGAGGAGGAGGAGGAGGAGGATGAAGGGGTGAGGGGTTCTTAGTAATAATATAAGTCTCGAAAATGTTCTCACGTGTTAAAGAATTCGATCTTACGATGAGTGAAGTTAAGTTACCCTATTCCCACCTTGTGGTTATGCGATAGAGAAAGGGGATGATGAAAGATCGGTAGATTCTCAAACCTTCTCCGTTTTTCATCATCATTGATATGCACGACACGAGAAAAGAAGCTTGGTGTGATGAGAATGTTCGATATCATCGGTGCTACTACTACCAACCACCTCGCATATTATTCCATCTTCTCTTTTCTTCTTCTTCTTCTTCTTCTTCTTCTTCTTCATCCTATTGCCTCGGATATTTCTACTAAACATTTTTAACCATGTAATTCCTGTTTTATAACTCGATTCATTCTCGCTGTCCTCGATATGTTTTTATGTATGTGTTCGTGCGTTCATGCGTGCGTGCGTGCGTGCGATCTTGATGACAAGTTGAGAAACTTTATTGGGTAAATTCTGTTCGCGTTAAAAAAAAAAAAAAAAAAAACTCTCCCCCCCCCTGGGAGAGAAAATTGTTGAATTATTATAATTAGAAATATTTTCCACAGTCTTTTGATAAGCACTCGTGTAAACGTTTGCAATAAACGTTTGCAGGTTCCGTGCACTTATAATAGTCAGGAGGAAGGGAGGGAAGTATCGGGTGACTCGGAAATTCTGAAATTAGCGTCGCCGCCGTTCTCATTACGATTTCGTCTCTTCTCCTGAGTTTAAAGCACTCACTTTTTCTCTTTTTATTTTCATTTTTATTTCTCTTTTTCTCTTTACGTGCGTGCATATTCGTATTCATTGATTTTTTCGTTCTGGCACTCTTCAGAGAGAGAGAAAAAGAGAGAGAGAGAGAGAGAGAGGTCGTCAACCTCGAAGCTCGTGCAGCAGCTGCTGCTGTTGCCACTGCTGCTGCTGCTGCTGTTGTTGCTGGTGCTGTTGCTGTCGCTACTGACACATTAGATTCCTCAGTGTTACTCTTGTTTATCTGTCTAGCTTCTTGTCAATGAGAGACTCGGGTTTTAATGGTTAACGTACACGAATTACGAGCGTAATTTATTTTTCCTATATCTCTACGATTGAAACTTTTCTTCGTTCGAACATCAGCACTATCCCGAAGAGTTGAGGTAGACGAGTGGGATAGAAAAAAAGGGGGGTAGGGTGAGTAGGAGTAGGATAAAGGAAAAGAAGAAGAAGGAAACTTGTGTACGTAGATGTTAATTGGCGTAAGATAAAATGATCGACGGCCTATCGGCATGCTCGAATAGAGTCAGGAACGTTAAATGATTCGCCAACTCGAAGATTTGAATTATCGAGTTGCGAATAAGGAACGTTATTGGTCGTCCCGAACGTTTATCTATTTCTTTTAGCTTGCAACTCGCATTGTTCGACAAATGATGAAAAATGAATGTTAGATTTAATCATTTTACATTTATCATATAAATATATTCGACAATTTTGAATTCAGATCGTTCGATCATCGTTATTCGATCATTAACACTTCGTAATATTCATCGATCGTACGATTGAATATATATAGGTGCAATTTTGTCCGGAAAATTTGTAATCCCTTCCCCGAGTATTGCGATTATTAATGAGAATGATATTTAACCATTAAAGAAGTCTCTGTGTGGATAATACGGGAAAGATGATAAATCTTTGATTTTATTCTTGGACCCCTCTTCTCGATGTCGATCGTTTATCGTTTCGAGTATGAACCTCGACCTCCCTGATAATTGTGTGATTTTTTTAACGAACATAAGATAAATTGTCGGTTACAGTAAGATAATTAGTTGTTGAGTATAGTATAATAGTAGAAATCTTTTCGTTATGTATAGAAAATTGTTTAAAAATATAATATATATATATAATTTATATATCATTTTATTATATAGATCGAACATCTTTATCAATGATAGTTTTTGTTATAGGACACATTTGATGGTATCTATAAATAAAGTTTTAATTGGAGTAAAACATGTGGGTTAGGTACACAATTATGATCGTTGGAACAATGTTGAGCGTGAACGATTGTGTCGTGTTAATTCGCTTTGGAAATAGACGCATTGTGTTTTTTTTTTCTTTTTTCTTTTTAAAAGAAACGGGACGCGTGTTCGAGTATTATATAGTACTATGTGTTACGGTGGTGAAGAAGAAGAGAGGAACAATATAATTGTTTGTTCTTGCTTAGCTGTCGTTTTAGTGCACTCTATTGCTCATAGTTTTTATTCTCTATGTACGTAATCAAGTATATATATATATGTAGATATGATTGAGACTTTTATACGTAACTTTATACGGAATAAAATAATTATTGCATTAGAAAATAAAGAAATAAATAAAATAATGACAAAATTGATAATCAAGGAATATATAACGATCACTCGAGTATTGTTTATAAGGGTTTGTTGAGAGAAGCTCCGAAGAAGAGCATCGATGCTAAATACACACGCACACATTCACACGTATACATATTCATAGAAACCTAAATCCACACACAAGTTAGTGCTTGCTTTCGACTTTCCCTTTTTCTCGTCGGGCTGACGGGAAAAGAAGAAAGGGTGTGTAAGCAAACGATGCCGGTGTTATAAGAGAAAAAGAGAGAGTAGATCATGGTCGAGTTGACGGCTAGACGAGGAGGTAGGTACCCTTTGTCTCCGTTCAGCAGCTGTTAACAATTTTTGGTATACGACCGTCTGGCTTCACCGATGTGTAAGAGTGAAAAAAAAATTGGTGACGCTAGGTAGAAAATGGGTAGGAGTAGTACCTAGTTCGAATGACGATAAACGAGGAGGAGAACTTCGACGACGACGATGATGACGACGAAGAGGTTGAGTGACTTTCACGCTTTTACGCTTTCGAACGAAAGCTTTTGCTCGCTTATGAATAAGTATGAACGCGAAACGAACGAAGGAACGAACGAACGAACGAACGAGGTTGTTGTTGCTGCTGCTGGTGCCTTCTGTTAGGTACTATATACATATATACATGTATAATCTGAAATCTCTTCGAGGTTGATGGCTCCTTGAGAGAGGGTGAAACGCATGACGGAAAATCTTCAAGGCCTCCCTTTGTCTCCGTTACCGTCTCGTAGTTCGCTGTTTCTCGATTTCTTGCGCCACGATCTTTTCCCGTTTGCTGAATAATGTAAACGTTTCCAACTTTTCTTCTTATCCTCGGCTATATATATATATTTACTTACCTATAACACAACGTACGTTTTTCTTAGATAAATATGTATTTGATTTTTCGTATTGCGTTTTATCTGAAAGATTCGTATAGAAGAAATGTGTATTTTTTAAGTATTTATACTTCCCGCGGCTTGTACAAAAATCAATTTGTTAAGATGGAACATTTTTTTTTTTGTATTTTATTTGATAATGATCGATGGTGTTTAAACGACATCGATAAATCGTAAGATAATTATATATCGATGGTTGTGCTCGATATTGCAGAGGATCTACTTTTAATTGTTTTTCTTTATTTCTTTTTATTGTGGAAGTTAAAACGGTTTTTTATTTGAGCAGGAACGAGCAAGTTTTTAGGCCAAAAACACACAAGGGAGGAAGAGCAACTTTCAAAAGATCGACTTAGGTCCTCCTTTCGAGAGTTCGTTCGAGATTAGCTGCGCATGCGCGTCACTTGCCGCGCCGGTGGTACGGAGAGTGGTGGGGGAATAACCGAGTTGCCTTACCGCAGCGTGCGCGCCAGTGTATCAGTAGCCGCGCGTTCGTCGAACTGTTAGGGTCGTTTATTTATAAACATAATTTTTCGTTGAACTAGTCGCGTTTCGTAGTTTCGTTTTCTTCTTCTTCTTCTTCTTCTTTCTTTCTTCCATTCCTCTACGCAGGATAAAAAGAAGAAGTATCGTATTATTCGAAACGCTTGTTCCGAAAACCGATAGTCAAATTATTTCAACGATGTGTCTCGGAGACAATATTTGGGAAAAAATTTGAGATCGTTGAAAAAAAAATGTTGTTCGTTATTTACGTTCCTTTAAAGTCGAGACGACGACAACGACCAAACACGTGACCGGTAATTAACCTGAGATCGAAAAACCATTATAATACGTCGCGTGTTGTGCTATCGAGTGAATATCTATTATAAAGAAGAATTTAGTGAAATCAGTGACCCGTGTCCGGTGTGGCGATTCTGACTTCTCATGGTCTTCGAGAATATCGAGATGCGGAACCCAGGGTTCCTTCTGGAGGATGCCAGACATGGATATATTCAATACATTAGGTAAACATTTAACTCCCCATTTATATGAAATATAAATGAAATACATGATTATAAATGAAACGAACGTGTACGCGATTTTTGCGAATTACGTAAATGTGCATATACATGTGCACACGCATCTACTTGTATTGGTACGTACAAAAGGTACATCAATGATTCGTTCGTTTTAAAAGATTATTTTTTTTTCATCAACTGTCAAGAGAATCGTCCTCTGTATCTATTAAAGAAAACAAATTACATAGCTACGTTTCTACTCTCTCTGAATGAATCAAATACCGAGTGGTAAACCACTGACGTGAGTGAGTTTATCTGATCCGGATTTCCTCCTCGTTGACGGACGTCCTCGATTCGCTATATAATATTTATTATATTTTCCTCCATATAGTTTTCCCGGAATGATCGAATTTTTCAATAGGCAAAATTATTTTCAACACTAAACATATTTATCACGCGGTGAGAGAATATTACACGCGAGATAGAATTTTCTACCACCTACTATGTATAGATATTTAATTTGGTATGCATTTACGTGATAGACGTGAAACGTTATTGGACACGTAATAGACACGGACGAGCTTGTAAATCCTATGATATCCCAAAGAAAATCGTTTTCATAACGAGTAGTAGTAGTAGTAGTAGTAGTAGTAATAGTAGTAGTAGTAGTAGTAGCAGTAACAGCAGCTGCATGCGAAAATGCTTTTTCACTGATGGAAAGATCGTTTTCCCCTTCTTCTTCTTCTTCTTCTTCTTCTCTTTCACTGATATTAGACGTTGGAATGACGTGGGTCGTTTGGTGCATCGCAGACTTACCGTCGTCGTTTCCCTTCCAGACGGGAAGAGTTTCTTTGAAATATATATTTACATCGCACTTCGACACCGGCGTTCATTTCTCTCACGTTATAGGTTTATTCTTCGATCTAATTGAACAAGTGTTCGAACGAAACTTAAACTTTGTTAGTTAAACTCGTGTCCCGTTGCCTTTTTTCCTTTCTTTTATTTTTTTTTTTCTCGATCGTTTCAATATTTACACCCTATATAATAATAACGTATAGTCTAACATTCATTTTATCCGCGTTAATATAATATTTATCGATATAATTAATAATTACTATTTCAAAAATGTATGATCGTTAATTTTCTCGCACGAACAAGTCAGCTGATTCCTGCGAGAACAGCTGCACACGTTTTTTTTCTTTGTATTTGTTAGAGAAAGTTTAAGGCTCGTTATAATCCCCTAAAGTTACTTTTTTCTTTTTTTTTTTTTAAATAGAACCCCCAACTGTGTATTCTATACAGTAGACCTTTAAATCTTTAGAAACTAGTCTCCGACTAATCTCGTCGTATTGGTGCCTTCTCGGAATACTCACTTTTCTTTCTTTGTTTATTATTTTCTTTTTTCTTTTTTTTATCTCTTTTTAACAATTGTTTGAACGTAGACGAATAGACGATTTTACCGACATTTTATTGAAAGAAAAAAAAAGATTAAAATATAAATAAATCCAAAACCCGATAAACGTCGAACGAGAATATCTTTTTTCTTTTCTTCTTTTTCTTTTTTTTTCCTTTCACGCAAATTATGTAAATGTTAAAAAGGTCTCTCCGTAAAAAGTTTTGTAAAAGTTGACATATTTTTTCCTTTAGTCATTGTACAGGGGAGAGTTTCATCTTTCCAGCACGGTAAAGAGGAAAAGCCTTGACATTTGAAAGTTGTAACCTTTAGGAAGATATTTTATAAGTGTGTCGTTTGTATAAACTGCGTTAAATGTTGGGAGAAGGTAAACGTTTGTATTCGAAGATGCGAGCTCGTTTCAAATTATTCAATTATAATTTAAGTATCATTAAATTAATCCCAGTAGAGATTTATCGATCACGTACCATGCAATATACGACATAAGCACAGTGTAGTAGTAGATTCAGTTCTCGTCCTTCGCTATTCCATAGCGATGTGGTGTGTTGCTTGGAAACGATAGTCACAACAGAGACGAACGTGGCGTGTTGTGGTAGTAGTAGTGACGTAGGTGATTAGAACGTTTTATCTGCTTGTTCCTAAGAAACTAAAAACTAGCAGTATACGTACATTTTGAATCATTCTAAACACGACTCGTGTTAGAATCGTATCTTAGATTGCAACGAGAAAAAGAAATTTCGAAAGAAATTGTTCTACTTGTTGTTAAGTAATAAAGTGTATCGTAAGAAGCAGAATAAGAAGAATAAGAAGAAGAAGGACTAAAATTTCTTTATCGAATCGTAATCAAGGAAATTTGATTATATTATTATTATTATTATTATTATTATTATTATTCTGGTGCACAGGACAACCGCACTTAACTTCTATGCTGCAATAGCTTGCAACAACACAACACACACATACACACACACACAAGTAACGAATGAAATAACTTCCTGGTACTAGGCGAGGTTGCTAACCCAACGACGACGACGACGACGACACGACGGATCGATATGATGCCATCAACTTGGAATTCTAGCTTTATAAAATCTTTTGCCGGTAGCGTTAACTTTTTTCTTCTATTTTTCTTCTTCTTCTTCTTCTTCTTCTTATTTTCCACCGATTCTATCGTCGGTGATTTCATGAAAATCATCGTACGAGAGTTGGTTGCAAGTACTATGTATTATTATACTACATATGCAACGGATAATATTCTGCTGCTGCTGTTGCTGCTGCTGTTATACACGCTGTAAAGAAAATCGTTGGACAATTTTAACACCCTTGTCGTTGGTCCCTATCATGCATGCACCGATTTGCATTCCGTTATCTTCACGTTTCTACGTTTCCTTCACGAGGACACGTTATTGTTATCTCTCCTATCGTTGATGCTGCTCGTACATTTTTACGTTGATAATAATTTTTCAATCTACTGCACGCGCGACGCAATCTTTTATCATTTTTTTTTTACGTCTCTCTTTTTTCGTTTCGTTTAATTTTATTTTCGTAAATTCGTAATGGGAATAAAAATATCAAGCAATTACGTGTTTTTATAAGTATCGAATGCAAGATAAATTATTCGAAATTTTGACGACAAAAGTAAAGCAAAGAGAGAGAAAGGATTATATTTTTTATTCTATACAAAATTAAACATAAAATGAAGAAATTCGGTTTTTATATTGGTAATATTAAAAATAAAACACACACATATCCGTCCAATAAGATTTTTATTACTTATCGAAATTTCAAATGTTTCTCTTTTAAATGATAATTTTTTTATTTGACACTATGTATATACAAGTTGATGATACCGAAATAAAATTTTGGATTGACGTGTGTATGTATATACACGTCGAATGCAGTTAACTGGTTAAAAGGTTAATTGAAAGAAAGTATTTTTCTCGTTATCGTGTAGATTTTATTTCTTCTTCCTGACGTTACAACATTTTGTAATAGCTTATTTAATAGCGAGTATAAAGCAATTCAAATAAAATAAAATAAAAGAAAATAATGACAAGCCTTAAATGGGACTCTTACTCGGTAATTTGAATAATTGTATAACGAAATAAGAATATTTTTACGAGCCTACAATTTTACTCCACAATAAAAAGTCACAAAATTACAGAAAGAGAGAGAGAGAGAGACAACGCACAAATTTTAATGAATTATTTGGGTATAATCATTTTGCTAGTTGTCGAGTAATAAGTTTTCCACGTAATTTGACCCCAATTGGTTAGTTATGTATATTAAAACGAGTTAATGTATTTTATAAAGATTTAAATGTCGAATAAGATTTCATTGAGTCATCCCTCATATTGTAAGAGAAGACGTCAATGAATGAAATTTATTTAGAATTCTTTTGTACAGGATTTAACACATACGTAAAGCTTTTAAATTGAACGAGGTATGTTCATCGAGAATAAGAAGAAGATATTTTATAGATACACGTCGAGGGAGGAGCATATTATCACGTTACGTACACGTGAGGATAGAAATTCATATGCTTCGATCGTTGAACGAGAACGTATGAGTAGAATATACGATAGAATGAAAGAAAAAGAAGAAAAATAAGAATAAGAAGAAGAAGAGAAGAAACTTTTAGCATATATATATCAGATTTACTAGACCCTAATGATAGATTAAACAAATAATGATCGATATAGATCGATGCACCCCATAGATATAAAATACCATAGAACAAGAGGATTGCTTTGTTCCCTTGCTACCTTAACCCCTTGGGTACATTTGACGTCTGAGACACGTCATTCAATTTTTGTCCCTAGGAGCGGATGACGTGCCTAAGACGTCAAACCAGAAATTAAACTTTTAGGTACAATTTATTTCATTTAGTTTTATTTTGTTGTTACATATTAATTTATTTTTGTTTTGCAATTCTAATTACTTGAAGACATCTTAATATTACAACATATGTCACCAATATTTTAGAAATAAATACATTCTTACCCAAAATGTATTGCCTTTACATACTACTCCTAGCAACCAAAAATTAATTCCGTACCACATGCAAATGTTTTCTCAAATAAATCCGTACTCAAGGGGTTAATCTTTTTCTCCTGCTTTTTTTTCTCTTTTTTTGAAGTTATACTTCTTTTGGCGCATTGGGGAAAATGTAATGGGGAGTGATTTTGTTCCGAGCGTCTGGAAAAACGACACCATGAAGTTTGTCGGGTATTTACGACGCGCGGCAAAGCGATTTCAAGTATACGGCATGAAGTTGTCTTCTCTTCTTCTTCCCCCTTTTTTTTCTCAAGCGGGTCACCCATCCAAATACTAATCGAACTCAGCGCTGCTTTACTTAAATGATCGAGCGAGAACTAATGCTGTAACCGCGCCATGACTGTTGACGCGTGAAGTAATTCAATATATCTTTTTTATATTTAGTGTGGACTGATATCTATATTTTGATATTTTCTTTTTCTTTTTTTTATTCTTTCTTATATATATAATAATAATTATTTCTTTTTTTTAAGTTACTTTTTTTCTTTGAAGTTTTTTTTTGAAGTTACTTTTGAGGTTATTGAGGTTATGTTCGTTTTGGTACGGCAAAGAAGTATAACTTCTTACGTGCGTACATAAGTACACACACCAATTTTTTTCTTTTTTTTATTCTTTCTTATATACAATAATAATTATTTCTTTTTTTTAAGTTACTTTTTTTCTTTGAAGTTTTTTGTTGAAGTTACTTTTGAGGTTATTGAGGTTATGTTCGTTTTGGTACGGCAAAGAAGTATAACTTCTTACGTGTGTACATGAGTACACACACCAGTTTTTTTCTCTTTTTTTCATCTTGTTCTTTTTAATGTCATCTCCGTCTAACTTATGAATCGGAAGCTCTCGAAAGAGTCATCGTTTCACTACGTCATGCAACTTAGAACGTATGTAACTCGACTGGCACGGTACCGACACGATCGTGAAATAGCCTTGAAAGTAATTCTCTCGATTTGTAACAGTCAAACGAGTACTCGAGGATCGGACAACATCGATATTTTGTACACTTTTTATTTTTTCTTTCCCCTTTTTATATATATATATATATATTATTTTGTTTTTGCTTCTTGAAGAGATTACGAGAGCGATAAGTAGACATGTGAATTGATGTCCTCGTTTCTTTGACGGAGGAAGGGGGTGGTAGGGGAGAAATTGAATTTTTATGTGCTTCGAAACATCCATCTTTCTTTTTCTCTCTCCATATATATCTCTTACCTTTTTTAATTTCTTCTTTTTATTTGATTTTTTTTATTTATATATATCACATGCCCAAGCAATCATTCTTTTTCTCTCATTCCCGATTTCTGTTTCTTCCTTTGTAAATTGTTCTTGTTGTTTCTTTCCTTCTCTCTCTGTCTCTCTCTTTTTTTATCGAGTAATTTTATCGATTTACTCGAAGATCGCGGTCTTTTGCAACATTGTCACGAAGATAGTGGAGATACAATCTATTTCTTTCTTACTCTTACTCTTATTCTTATTCTTTTTTTTACTTCTTGGTCCATGGAACAAAGAAAAAGAAAAAGAAGAAGAAGAAGAAGGATGCTGAGAAAATCGTCGTAGGATTGATCGTTTTTATTAAGGGCGGAGAGTGAGAGAGAAAGAGAAAGAAAGAGAGAGAGAGAGAGAGAGAGAGAGAGAGAGAGGAAGGGAACAGGTACCAACAAACTACGGGACATCTGTCGTTCGTTCGTTCGTTCGCTCGTCTTTCTTTGGATGGATTCAAGTGGAACGACGACTACGAAGACGACGAACGCGTCTTCTTCTTCTTCTTTTTCTCTCTTTCTTTCTCTCTTTCTCTCTTTCTCTCTCGTATCAACGACGAAGAACGAGATGAAGAACCGGTTCGGTTCAGCTGGTTTCCAGGAGATAAAACTTCTCAGCTCGGAGCACGTGTTCCTCCTCCTCCTCCTCTTCTCCTCTCCTCTCCTCTCTCCTCTCTCTTCTTCTCTTCTTCTCTTCTTCTCTTCTCTTCTCTTGCCGGTGGAAGCCGGCATCCAACGCGTTTTAGTTCTTTGTCGTATTACTCCTGCCCATCTGGTCAAAGATTTTTCTACTCTTCTTTCTTTCTTTCTTTCTTTCTCTTTCTCTTTCTTTACATCTGCTTCTTCCGGTCTCATTTTTTTTCGTACTCTCTTTTACGAATACTCTTTCGCTTTTCTACAACTTTCTATGACTCTTTATTTACGTGTTACGTGTTTATTATGGGGGGGGGGGTCAGTTCGAGGGTTTTAAAAATTATGGGTGGTCAAAGGTGTTGAGGTTCAGAGTCGGAAAAAGTTTGTCGATTTTGAGATCCAATTTTTCATTCGGAATATCATTTTCTTATTTGATTTTTGTATTTGAATGTTTAATCGCGTGATTATGCAATATATCGGTACACGTTAAATAAAGTTGATTAGTGTTTTCTATATTTGGAAATGTTGACGTGAAAGATGTATCTAATTTTTTTGATCGATCAATCGTTAGAAAAATGATGGAAGTAGTCGTTGACATTTGATAAGGAATTTACAGTTTGTTAATCATTTGATACAAGCACTGATGAATGATACAAAATATGAAAAAGAATACGAAAAAACTTGATTATATTTTTTCGTTTTGGATTGAAATATTTAAGAATCTTTTTCCCTAAGCTCAATATATAAAACCGGTCCAGTAACAGAAAAATATTTTCTTCCATCCAAGACAATTTTCTTTATCCTTCTCTATTATTCCTAGGAATCTCGTAAATCATTTCAAAACTCTTACTTTTCATCCGAAAAGATATCTTTTCTCACCGTAGAAGAAGAAGAAGAAAAATAAGAAGAAGAAGAAGAAGAAGAAGAAGATGATGATAATAGTTTACGATTTTACGCGGCTTTCTCTCAGCAAAACCAGGAAGAAAATGCGATAAACGAGATCAAGAATTCTACTCTCGGATGGAAAGAAAAGAATTTTAATGACGCTTTTGTATACCCAAGTATAAAACGAAAGAAACGTGTTCGTGTGTATCCCATTTGTCTGTTGTTGTGTTGTGTTGTGTTGTATTCGAATACATATTTACGAGGAAGATTCTTAATGATACGGTCATTATAAAATATATAATAAAATAATTCATCGAATTCTCGTTTTGATAGACTGACATGAATAATTTCTTTTACTCTCTTTTTTTTTTTAAATTTCTACGGTTTCTCGTATGTATTTATTCCCTCTGGAAATATACCTACTCATACACCTACACTTACACACATATATAAAATTAAACACGCACGCGTGTTTGCATGTATATATGCGTTTTACATCTTTCTTTGTATGAAAACCGGCTGGGGTTGTATATATGCATATCTCGAAGCACGAAAAAAAGAAAAAAAAAGAAAAAATCTAGTAACAGTAATCACACGAAAGAAAACGCGTGAGCGTGAGAAGTCGTCGTTACGCGAATATCTCGTGATGCCGAACGATTCTTCTCCTTCGAAGTTCAACTACGGCACTTTACTCGTGAAAGATCCCTTTTATTGGTGGTGAATGATGAAGGCGAAGGCAAAAGGGCTTTACGAAACGAAAGCTTTACAAAAAGTTCACGAACTGTTCACCCTTTTCATTTACGAATTCATTATTCGCAAATCTTATATTCAAATTCTATTTCTTAAAAGGATATATAGAGAGAGAATGATATTTTTCAGATCAAAAAGAACATTAATATTCTTTGTCATGTTAATTTTCATTTGCACGTAGCTTTTGAAATGATTTTTTTTTTCGATATCGTACAATTTGCGGAAGGTGTGAACGTTTGGAAAGGTGTGCTGTGTATACGCGTTTTTCGTATAAAATTTAAACGTATCTTTTTTTCTTTTCCCCCTTCGAAGCTTTTTTTTTGTATTTCAAAATGATATTAGACAAATTTTTAATAATTTTTTGCCTAATTAACTTTTAACTGGATGATACGTTAAATTACAGGAACTCGAGCTTAAAATTTTTTAACTAGAACTCATATATTTTCAAATGATATTTCTAGATTTTGAAATTATTTTTTTTCGATATCGTACAATTTGCGAAAGGTGTGCTGTGTATACGCGTTTTTCGTATAAAATTTAAACGTATCTTTTTTCTTTTCCCCCTTCGAAGCTTTTTTTTCCCAAAAAAAATATATATATATAATAATAATATTTGTATATATATTTATTGTGTATATTATTATTGTGTAATAATAATTAATATTTATATAATAATATATATAAAAATATATATATAATAATATTTGTCTAATATTCCAAAATGATATTAGACAAATTTTTAACAAATCATTGCCCAATTAACTTTCAACTGGATGATACGTTAAATTACAGGAACCCGAGCTTAAAATTTTTTAACTAAAACCCATATATTTTCAAATAATATTTCTAATAATAAATATTTTATTTTTTTTAATCACAAAAATTATTCATCAATGTTCCTAAATCGTTAAAATTACAAAAATTAGATAAGACATAATTTTTACACCAAGAATAAGACCCACTAGTTAAAGATTAACTTTTCTAACGAATTTTTTTAATTTTCAATTAATTTCTTCATCTAAATACATTATTAAAAAAAATTCATATTTATTATACTTAGCCTCCCCTCTTTGTAATGATCGATAAATACGATATTCAAATTGTACTTTCGTAATATCGATTTAATCACAACTTGCTTATAAAATTACGAAAGAAATATTTTCAGAATGACCAAGAGATTCTTTCTTTCTTTTTCTTTTTTTTCGTCGATATAATATATACGATGAATTCGAGAAAAGGAACGCATTCGACCTTATCGAAACCGGCTCGAGTAAAAAAAAAATAAAAAAAAAAATTAAAAGAAAGAAAGAAAGAGAAGGGGGGAGGTGTCAAGGTGATACTTGAAGGTCACAACAACTCCCCTCGATATTAGACTATAATTGGTAGATTAAGAAGTATACCATGTTAAATCGATTATCTCTTTGAGTATATCGATACTTTGCATGCCATGATCGTTTAATCATTTGCAGAACTATTGAAAGAAAGAAAGAGAGATAGAGATAGATATACTATGACGAAAACGGAGTCCGAACATTTGTCATCGTTACGCGTTCATTAGTATCGATTTACCACGAACACCTGTGCTCGGTTTTATTCACCGTTTACTTCTTGGTTTCGTTCATTAAAAAAGTAAAAAAGAAAAGAAAAGAAAACAAGGTTTGCCAGTTGATTTTTATAACGAGAGAGGTAGAGGTAGTTTCATTAATTTGATCGTACGAAATCAAATAGTTGCTTTACCTACCTGTTGCTCTATCTCTTTTTCTTTTTTTCTCTCTCTCCGTATCGGGTAATCTTAATAGTTCAAGAATATAAGTTGAAAAAAAAGAAAATAAATAAAAAGATGTATGATCAATGCCAGAGAGTTGAATCATTTACGAACGATTACTTAAATCACTAGAAAATACTTAGGGTGTGTACAAACGTTATGGCAACTCTTGCTAGACCATACTCGATTTGTCTGTCTATGGGAAATATATATATATGTGTGTGTATACATATACATAGATAAATACGAATGTGAATGTACGTTCGCCTGACGTTCGCTCGTAATTTCTCCGTTCGTGCATGAGCCTAACGGTTTAATTATTCCTACCAACGTATAGTAAAATTTACGAACGTTTGCTGGGCCGATTTACGTTTAAGTTCCTCGTCATCTCTTCTGATGCTTTAAACTCGAGAAAAAAGAGAACAAAAATGACGTTCGTATTTTTTTCTATTTACATTGTTTTTACACTGGTACTTAAAAATTAATTCGTATTAATCAATTGAAATGAGTAATAAGCTAGCTTTGTGGTTTATCCCCGAGGACGACCAATTAAAAATGACCTCGCTGCAATGTTTGTTCTCTTCGTTATTCTTTACGAACGGCGTAAAAAAAAGAAACACAAAAAAAAAATAACGATTATATACACATCACCAGTTTATATATACTCGCATACACATACACAAACATACAATTGAGAAGTCCGTGCAACTTCCGGTTCGCAAGTCGAACGATTTCTGCCGGAAACTCGCGTCGATTGCATCCGCGGACGAGGAGAAATTACGTCGTCGTTGTTGTAGTTGTAGTTGTCGTTTATTTTACGATTTTATTCGTCGATTAAAAGAAATAAACGATAGATCGATCGATCGAACGTTGGTTATAATAATTTTAGAAATAAAGAATATAATAAAGTAAATGTTATATAAAAAAAAAAAAAAGTAACACGTAACATCCACTCGTGAAAGTATTAGTTATTATAGTGAGTGAGTGAGGAGGGGGGGGAGGTTTGTATTAATAATGCATAGGGTAAACACCGATGATACCTTTTATTCAACACAACTTTTTCTTATACAACATATATATACACATTCTTTGTTTTACACGACGAAGAAAAGACACCTGTCTTTCTTTCTTTCTTGATGAAACTTGTGGAATAAAAGTAAGAAAAGAAAATACACAAAGAAGAAAAAAAGTAATTAGTAAAATTTAAAAAAAGAATTAGTAAAAATTTATTTAAAATAAATAATTGTAATAAAATTTAAAAAAAAAATTAGTAAAAATTTAATTAAACAAAATAATTGTAATAAAATTTAAAAAAAAATTAGTAAAAATTTAATTAAAATAAATAATTGTAATAAAATTAAAAAAAAAATTATAGTAAAAATTTAATTAAATAAATAATTTTAATAAAATTTAAAAAATAATAAGTAAAAATTTAATTAAACAAAATAATTGTAATAAAATTTAAAAGAAAAATTAGTAAAAATATAATTAAATAAATAATCTTAATAAAATTTAAAAAAAAAATTAGTAAAAATTTAATTAAATAAATAACTTTTAATAAAATTTAAAAAATAATAAGTAAAAATTTAATTAAATAAATAATTTTAATAAAATTTCAAAAATAATAAATAAAATTAGACAAATATTTAGTAAAAATATTTTCATTTATCGTTCATATTTAAAAAGTATTTTTCAAATACTATATAATACGGTTTCCTAGGAGGAGGAATATTATGCTAGAAAGAGGAAGGTAAGGTACTTCTTCTTCTTACAAACTAATGTTAAATAGAAACGCGAGCTCGAATTCACTTAGGCGTTTCCTCGATATTTATTACCACCATCACCACCACCACCACTACCATGACCATCTTACACTTTGCTTTACTTTGTTTTGCTTTGCTTTGCTTTGATTTGCTTCTCGTATTTCGTTAAGGAAAAACGGCTTTCTCGCACGCGCCACCGACGTTGGTGTCTCCTCTTGTTTCTTTCTAAAACACGCGTGTTCCTTAAGTCACGCGTGAATCATCAAGGTTAATTCGAGAAACCCGCGAGAATATATTCTACGTTTCAACGGATATCTATGTACTAAAGCATAGTAATGGTACATAGTAAAGGTACTAGATATACGTTCTGTGTGTGTCTATCTTTACTTTGTTTTAATACTATAATACACGTCCACACACGTATACACATATGTGTACGTGTATATAAGTATTGTGTTAGTTAAACGTTAAGTATAGGATAAGTAGTACGTAGATAGAACAAACAAACGTTATGAGAACACCTTCGAAAAGGACAACCACGTTTTTCCATCGATGTGTGACTTACTGTCTTCTCTTATGGTTATTTTTAGCATGTTATAATAGACGTAAGTTTGTATTTTACTTGCTTTCAACTTGTCCTAGCTAGTGATCAGCAGCAGCAACAGCAGCAGCAGTGGGTTGAAACAGCGTTAACAACCTGAGTATAATGTGCAAAGTGAGAAAAATGATCTTCGAGTAACGTTTACGGTCTAACGCGGACACAATTTTTCCTCTTACCTTGAAAATATTTTTATATATATATGTATATGTAATTATTTTTTTATTTCTAATTTTTTTTTTCTTCTTTTCTATTGATCGTGTTCGTTATAATATATTGGATTATTCTGAAAGTAAATTTTTTATATGGGATAAATAAAAGAAAATTTATTCATATTTTATAATCCAATTGGATGATATATTAACGTGGTGATTAGCTTTTAAATCGAAATTTTGAAAGAATATAATAAGAAGAAAACAATTTTTGATTTAATATATACTCTCGGTAAACGTTATATTAATTTTTTGTTCTAATTTTCGTTGCATTATATATATATATATATATATATAATTATTTATTTGTTTTTTTAAATAATAATTATATTTGAGTTTATTTTAGTATTATTAAATTATTTATTTGAATTAGTTGGTATTTTAATTGGTGTAGCATTTTTAGTATTATTGAAGCGAAAATTTTTAGGTTATGTTCAGGATCGAAAGGGGCCTAATAAAGTTTTTTTTTTGGGGGAATTTTTCAACCTTTTAGTGATACAATTAAATTATTTATTAAAGAAAATATTAAATATATATATTTTCTATTAATGATACTATGTTAAAAAATAAAAAACATAAAATAAAGGAACTATTAGACCCAGATCAAAACACAAATAAATTCTTAATCACGTTTGAAACGTTTATCGCTAAAATATAAAATGATTTGAATATTTGATGAAAATTGAGAAGAGAAGGAAGTTGTTTGTCATATTTATATTTAAAACGCGATTAACGAAGAAATTTTTCTGGGGGAAAGGAAGAAAAAAATTGAAATTATTTGTAGGTAGAATTGAGAATGCATAATTAATTTAATGAATTATTCTTTCCGTAATTTCATTTCTCATTCTCTCTTGATGGTTCATTATTACGCAAGTTTAGGCAACCGTCTCATTTTCGTGAAAGGTTTCTTCTCTCTCTCTCTCTCTCTTTCTCTTATTTTTTTCACTCTCTCTCGAGTAACGTGAGAATCTAAGATATAGCTAGGTGAAACGAAAGAAAGAAAAAAATAGGAAGAAATAAAGAGAAAAGGTCGCTTAGAGTCATAAATACATATATCCTTACGAAGAAAGTCTACCGGGAATGAGAATACGAGCCCTCTCGACGATGACTATGACGACGAGTGACTATGGCGAAAACGTATCTCGAAGAAATGAAAAAGAAAACAAACAAGTAAAATCATTTTGTTTCCGTTATAAATCCGTGTTTCCCTTTCCTCTCGAATTTTCTCTTTTTTCTTATCGTTAAAGATATTGACGAACACTTTCTCGCCTTTTATTTGATAAATACTTATATTAATTATTAATCTCGAGATGAATTAATAATAATAATAAAAAAAAGTATAATATTCGAGTGACGAATAAATAGAAATAAATATTGATCTTTATAAAAATTATATTTATTTTTTTTTATATAAAATTGTATCTTTACATAAAAATGAATCTACTTGTATTATTAGTCAGGTATCGAGACGAATTAATAATAATAATAATAATAATAAAAAAAGTATAACATTTTTAAGTGACGGATATAAAAAGACATGAAAATATATTAATAAAATATGTAAATGTATGCGCGAAAAAAATATATGCATGCTTGAATTAATAATTTAACGATGATCAGATAGTATCTTTTTCCATACATATATATTAACAAACTCGATTAACGTTCAATAATTTTTTTATTACGTGCGAATAAGAATGTGTATATATTTTAATAGGATTTCTCTGACTCACAAAAAAATCATATAGATCAATCCCGTCCCCCTCCCATAATCACAATCACCTTCTAGCAACGATTAATTAATCCTTGACGATTATCATTCCTTGTTGACTAGCGTAACTTAAACAAAATTTTCGAGATATCGAAAGAGTAGATTATCGATAAATTAGAAGAGAAATATTTCATGATTTCCATCATTTATTGCGTTAGCGAGCAACCCGTGCTCGTTTTAAACATCTCGCCATCTTCCCTTTTTCTTCTTCTTCTTCTTCTTCTTCTTCGTGGTTCTCGTATAAACGAAGATAGAAATGAAACACAAGTGTGCATACATACATAGATATGTTACATATATGTGTACTCACATTTACGTTAAAAGACTTGGACATTAATATTTCTGGAACGCGGATATACGAATACATATACACGCGTTTGAACTCAAGGAACCCACCGGTTTTCTTATCTTCCTTCTAGAGTCGATACTAAGTTAATGACCGTTGTCCGTGTTTGAATTCATTCCCTTTTCTTTCTTTCTTTCTTGCTTTCTTGCTTTCTTATTCTCCTATTTTCTTTTCCTTCCTTTTCTCAGACTCAACTAACGCGGACAATAACCTCCAGTACGATAAGTAATATGCCATTTTATTCTTTGTCCCTTTTTTCTGTTTTATTTTTTTTTAATTCTAGGGTTTCTCAAAGTGTTGATTGCAACCCTTTATCGAGTCAAATAATTCGGTTGGGAAATCGTACAAATTTCAGATTAACAAAATACGTATTTAACATTTTTTTTTTATATACTGTGCTTCGTTAGATCTTAAGTAAAACAATTTGGGGGGAGGGATGGGAGTAATTGTTTCCGTCGAATATTAGAAAAATAATTATTAACACGCGTACAACCATTTTTATTTTATTTTATTTTATTTTATTTTATTTTATTTTATTTTATTTTATTTTATTTTTGTCGTTTTGTTTTGTTTGTTATTTCAAGATTAGATTCACGTTATTCGATGCATCCTGTAAATGCATATTACATTCGTAGAAAGAGAAACAGAGATAGATAGAGATAGAGATAGAGATAGAGAGAGAGAGAGAGATAAAGATCGTTATTATCATTGTCACGGTTGCACGCACTAGAAGAGATGGGAATTGTCATAACAAAAGCAGTAGTGTCTCTGGGTGGTACCGGTACGTGACACACTTTACAAGATTATGTTCCTCGTTTGACTTCGTCAAATCTCTAACAATGAGATGAAAGTTCATCCCCCTCATCCATTAATAATAATAACAACAATTATTCATTTCTCCTGATTTTATTTAACGCAGATATTTCGTTTTATTTTTCTTCTTTCTCCACCCTCTTGTAGCTAGAAAAATGTAAGCCGAAAAAAGCGATACAACATAACAACAATAACAATAACAAATATTAATTTATTAATTAACGATAGAAATTATTTGTAATAGTCATGAAATATTATCTTATTATAACGCGTATTACTGTTTAATTAATTCTATCGATGTTAATTACAGTTTACGAGGAAAAATGTTGTAGAATGAGAGAGAGAGAGAGAGAGAGAGAGAGAGAGAGAAAGGGAAAGCAAATATTTCAAGCAAAAGAGGGTGCGATAAAATATCCAACATTTTATGTGTGGTATTTACATACGTGCATGTTTATGCGAGATCTAGATTGAAACGTTCATTAAATTTACCGTAAAGTACTTTTCGTTACGAATAAGCAAACGTCGGCAGTTTATTAGCGTTTATTTTTGATTATTTTCTTTCTTTTTTTTTTTATTGTTTCGTAGTATAATTTCAAATCGTTAAATCGAGTCATTTATATTTTATCTAATTTTATTGACTCCAGAAAAAAACAGGTAATAGAACAAATTAATAAAGTTATAAACGTATTTTCGTATAATTTATTATTAAACTATCATACAATTAGCGATATTTCGTTAAATTATTGATAATTTTGATTTGAAACCATTTGAGCTTTGATTATCGGTAATATTGTTGAGAAACATTAGTCGTTTGTAATATTGCATGAATTAAATTAGCTGTAACGAATATCTTTGAAAAGTGTTCCGTACATTTATTTATTGAATTAATTTAAACGTATAATTTGCATACATATATATATAAAAAAATATATAAACGCTCGAAGTATGTAAATCGTTTTGGCTCGTTAATAATTCTGTATACTTATCACGCGTTCAACAAAAAAAAAAAAATAAAATAGAAGAAGAATCCGTTTTTAATTCTTCTCCGTAAAAATTCAGACTTTTTTTGATTCGACCAAAGAAAAGAAAAAAAATATATTTGGATATATTTGTCTGTTTACATTTGCTTACATCAATCGCATAATATTTCGAATGACGTCATCCAGTACAGAATCATCGCATATTATTATGTCGAGAGTACGAAGAGTAAGAGAGAGAGAAAGAGAGAGAAAAGATTTTGATTGGCCGGTCACGTTCGTTCGGATTTTATGGACTCTTAACGGAGATGGGCACTTTGCAAGGAGAGGCAGGCCGGGTTAGTCCTATCTTCTTCTTATTCTTCTTTCATTTTATTCTTATTCTTCTTCTTATTCTTTCTTGTCTTCCTTTATCCCAACAACGATCCCGGCATATTCGGCGCCAGTCCAATTTGCGAACGCTGACCGCGATAAACATACTTTTTTCTCCCATTTTTTTCCTTATTTTTTTCTTTTTTGTTCCTTCTTTTTCTGCTTTTTCTTTTACCCTTTCCTCTCTCTTCAGCCTTTTTCATTCGCCTCGTTTCGAAATTCTCAAACGGATCTGCGAGATCGTTCATTGTCGACTACTTTAAAATTCAAACCCGCATGAATAATAAAATGCGAATAAAACAACGAAGAAGGGAAAAGAAGGAAAGAAAAAATAAAAAAAATGATCGAAGAAACTGGGTTAGCGAAACCCAAAAAATAATCCGCTTCCTCGAGTTATAATGTAGGTGATTTGACAAAAAAAATAAAAAAATAACTAACACAACCAACCAACCAACCAACCGAAAGGAATATCTAATTCGTTTATGACTGCGATGATGATATTTCGAAGAAGTTTTCGTTTGGTTTGGTTGAGCTTTTGAAATGTTTGAAAGCGATTTAAGAAGGGCAAGATTTATCGTCTTGACTGGGCAACAATTCACGAGAGACATAACTCACAATCAGGCGATTTCCGATAGGGAGAGATCGGCAATATCTCGACTCACATCTGTCTTTTTCTTTCTTTCTTTCTTTCTTTTTTTATTTTTTAGTATTTATTTGCAACCAAAGTTAACACATTTGTCCCAGTTAGGAAACAAGAAAATCGTTTCTTTACGAGCAAACTTTATCTCTATCTATCACTCTCTTTCTTTCTTTCTTTCTATCTGACTGTTCTATCTCCAACAGGTCTCGCATTGCAATAAGTCAGATTTCTACCTGCACAAATTTGCGAGGTAAGCATTATACAAGGATTGCAAGGTGTACCGATTATCAAACGAAAATGATGTTTATTGTAGTAATATGTAAGATCCTAATTGAAAGTTTTTAATCTTTACATTCTCCCAAATTTTCTTTTAACTGTCTTTACGATACAGGGTTTCGGATAATATAATAAAATAGTTCTAATGAGTTGCATAGAAATTTGATTGAAATTTAAATTTAATTTTTATTAACAAAGATATCACGTAATGTAAAAACAGTAAGAATAGTAGATTAATTACATTTGTAACATTTGTTGTAGATATTATCAACTGTTATACGTAAATAAAACGAAATATAAGACCCCCTGTGTGCGCATGTGCAGCTATTGCAATATTTCGAGGTGGGATTAAAAAAAAAAGTCTCATCGTGCATTACGGTGCATCAAAAAGGTGGGGTGGGACACTTTTAATCCCACCTCATCCCAAAGATTTAAAGCACAGATATGATCCTTACGAAGATAAGCAGTTAACGGTATAAAATCTTTGACTTGTTGTATCATTTTAACGAGTATTTAAAGAGTTCAACAAAAAATATGATGGAAAGAATCGAAGAAAGATTGGTGTGACACGTGTCTCGACAATTTTCTTACGGTTGAAAATAGAAAAATTACAAAATCAAAGTTTTCACGTGTACCGAGTGACAACGTTTGTTTTCAGAAGAAAAAACGTACTCGTCTGTTATTCGTAAAAATGTTAGAAAAATAGGAAAAGAAACAGGTATAGTTTCTTCATTATCGTTTAACATAAGTTTCCTTCTCTCTTTCTCTCTCTCTTTGAGTTTTTGTAAATGTGTGCGTTTCTATACGCGATTTCGAGGAAGATTCTGACGCGTGTGTTAAACTAAATTTAAACGTGGATTTATATACGACGGTTATTTCGCGTTTTGCGTTTCGTTGCTCGGCATCATCGTTGACGACAACGAACGAACGAACGAACGACGACGAGGAACACGCGACAACGTGTATAATCTTTAGAGAAGAAATTAAAATTATAAAAGAGAAAGAACGAACAAAATATAGAAAGAGAGAGAGAGAGAGAAAGGTAGAAAGAGAAAGGTAGAAAGAGAGTAGCAAATAGCAGGAGCAGCACCACCACTACCATTTATCACGTTCTAGAATCTACATGTTCCAAAAAATTAGAGCACGATGATCTCTAGGTGTTCCATTGAAGCAACACACAAACAACACTTTCTTCTTTTATTAAAATTTCTTTTGTCTCTTTTTTTTTCTTTTTTTTTATTCTCTTATATTTCTCTCCTCATTTCTCTCTTTGTATAAATGTTGTAAAAGCATGTGTAATATCTATCCAACAAGAGAGAGAGAGAGAAAGAGAGATAGAGAGAGTTACCTCTTTCTCTTTCTTTCTCTCAGCTAATAATACGGACGAACGATGCCAGCTAACACGTGTGTATATCTGTATACGTGTGTATATGTGTGTGTGTGTGTATATGTTCGCTTGAATGCGCCCACGCATCGTCGACGACGAGCATCGCATCACATCGCACATCGTCGTTTGGTCGTTTCATTTCTAGCTTAAATCCCAGGAGATGATTTTAGTATCCCGACGGTTCTCGGTCTAATCGCACCACAAGGTAAAATCCGACAAACCGACAAACCGACACACACGCGATATAATAATATATTCCTTCTCCAAATCATTTTTTCTCATATTCTATCCTCTCGCGAATTTCTATTACGATTTTTCCTTCTTTCGAATATTCCACCCCACTCCGCCACCACCTCGTTTTAAGTGGAATCACGTATTCAACGAACGCACGCACGCGAATTTAAAACGTATTTACCTGTACCTACCAAGAAGACACAATAGAAGATCAAATTATTTTTTTTTTCTTCATTATATATATAGTATTGTGAATTTATATATTAATTTATATATTATAATTATATATTATTTATATCTTTTTATATATTAATTTTATATTAATTAATTTATATATTAATTTTATATTAATATATAATATAATTTATATATTATTTATATCTTTTTTTTAACACTTGACATATTATACTCTCTCTCTCTCTCTCTCTTACATTCTTTTTCGAGACACGCGTTATCATTTTTTTTTTTCTACTAAAAAGATAACAATAAAGATAACGAAATATCTTTGATCGCTTTTTTTAATCTCATGAATTTTTTAATATATATATATATATATAGATCGTAAACAAGACACACAGCATATTTTCTTTTTACCATCGTCTCTTGTTTGCATCTTTTTCATTCTTTCTCTTTTTTTTTTTGTTCATTTTTAAACCCTCTCTTCTCGATGAGACGACGACTCAGGTAGAGAGAGAGACTCTCGGGAGATATTTTTGAAAGAAAATAAAAAAGAAAGAAGAGGGAAGGAAGATAAAGAAGAAGGTTTGGGTTGGATGGGGAGGGATAGTAGAGAGTGAGACAGAGACAGAAAGAGAGAGAGAGAGAGAGATAGATAAGAGATAGAAATTTTGGCCAATATATAGGGCAATCCTTTTTTTCGTGTTACCACCATTACGGAGAAACCTGTAGAAGAAACCCCTGCAGCAACGAAAGCAGGGGTCCCAGCTATTTGCCTGAACGGCTACGTGGACAGGTAAGAAATCCCTTTGTGCGTTGTGTTTTGTTGTTGTTGTGTTGAACGGACAAGAAGAAGGGAGATTCGAGAAACTGCTACTCCTCTCTTTGCCTGTTTAAATCTCCTTTTCAAGCGTTCTTCTTCTTCTTCTTCTTATCCTCCTCCCTTTTTTATTTTATTTTCTTATTTTTTTATTTTTTTCGTTCGTGTATCCCCGTCAATGGGTGAGTCCTTACAAGGGCATCTAGTTTAAAAAAAGAAAAAGAAGGAAAAAAAAAGAAAAGAAAATTTTCTTTACTCTTGACGAATGCTGTCGCATATTCGCGTGTATGTGTGTGTATGTGTGTGTATATATATATACGTATAATATATGCGTGCACTGTAATATATATATATATATATACATGTTAGTGCACATCTGCTGAATCTAAAGCTACTACTCCGTTTGAAAACGTTTGTAAGGTTATTCTATTCCGTGCACATATGTTATTGTATATGCACCTTCTCTTCTTCTCTTCGTGCCAACTTTGCGTTCCTTAATTATCTCGCGAGCTCCTTTGCGTCGTCTGTCGCATATTTTCTATAGTAATATCTTTAGAAGGTCAAGACCCCCTTGTCTTCAAAGTTATGCGAACATTTCTCTATAAAATTATCATTTCTTCTCTAATTTTTTTTCTCTAATTTCTTATTTATAGATTTGAACGATAAGACGAATTAACCTGGCGTCAAGATTTGATTTATCTATTAAGTTTATTAATCGATATAATCAATAACGTGTGTTAATATCATAGATATCGAATCTATTTCTTTTAATTACGATATTAACGATCAATTAATGACGTTCTTATCAAATTACAACTTCGTTAGTTCGTTCGTTCGTTTCTACGATAAACCTTGAACTTGAACGTATAATTATTTTCGAGTAGTGTTAAGTGAAGAAACGAATCGTTATTTCTTATCTTGTAAGAAAATGAAAGAGAGAGAGAGAGAGAGAGAGTGTGTTGTGCATGAAAGGTGAGTGAATCATGCAACGTTTCCAAGATTTATCATTGCGATTTTGTATGATAATCTTATCTTACTTTTTCTCTCTCTCTTCCTTTCGTTTTATTTCTTTCTCTTTTTGAATTATACTTTTAAATGATCACCATAATCGATCAACTTATTATTGAATAATTAAAATAAATACAGTATAGTCATAATTCACGATTATTGCATTGCTTTTCAATGATGTTTATTTTTCTGTTCTCTTCTTTATATTCGTGTATCACGATAGGACGATCAATATTCTTGATAACTGGCATGACGAATATTGGCAATCGTTGTTCCTCGTTATATAAGAAGAATTATTGCGAGGACAACGATTACTACACGAGTTCCTGGTTTTGTGTTGGGAACTAAACAGTCCACGCAGGCTCGTGTTGTCTCGTTTTCTTTACTTGCAATCAGTCAAAAGTATGTCGTAAATTATGGTGAAAGTTTGCTAAGGTTGTTTTTCTCCAAATAATATACTATATATAAAATACTATATAATATTATACAATACTTCAAATACTATACTATATATAAAATGATTTATAAATATATAAAATATATAATATTTATATCTTTATAATGTGATTTTCGAAAATCTTTATTAAATTTATTTCTAATTTTTGTTCTTTTATTTTCCCATTGACAAATGATACTATACTGTATATAAAAAATACTATATTATATATAATACTACTAGATAATACTATATATTATACAATACTTCAAATACTATACTATATATAAAATGATATATAAATATATAAAATAAGTAATATTTATATCTTTAGAAAGTAATTCGAAAATCTTGATTAAATTTATTTCTAATTTTTGTTCTTTTATTTTTTTCATTGACAAATAATACTATATAAAAAATACTATATTATATATAATACTACTAGATAATACTATATAATATTATACAATACTTCAAATACTATACTATATATAAAATGATTTATAAATATATAAAATATATAATATTTGTATTTCTATAAAGTGATTCTCGAAAATCTTGATTAAATTTATTTCTATTTTGTGTGTTCTTTTATTTGTTCCATTGACAAATGTCGTTCTTACTTTTCCTGTTACAGCCTGAGCGAATGTTACTTCGCAGGGAAAGGTGCGGCCCTAGTTTTACCACCGAACGAAAGGGCCCGACCCTCGAGGAGAGTATCCGCTGCAGGATGCGATATTCAGCAACATTTGCAGTCCATGTTTTATCTTTTGAGACCGGAAGAAACCTTGAAGATGGTTCGTATTGTTCTCCTATCTCTTCCCCCCTTTGATTTTCAATTTACATTTTAATTATTTTAAACAAAAAAAAGAAGAAAGAAAGTATCTTCCTTGGGGACGAGTTTCGTTTAAAAATACTTTTCCATTTTCAAAAAAAAAACACTTTTGAAAATATAATAATAATCGCGTTATAAAAGGTGTCACACTTGAACTACCACCACGAAAAAGAAAAAAAAGCCTATAAAACACCGAAATATATAAAAAAGTACGTAATCTCTAATTCCGAGAAATTTTTGGCCATGATGATTGGCAATGGATCCATTATTCGTGGTAACGTTATTTATCAGAAAATAAAATCAAAAATTGAAAGAAAGAGAGAGAGAAGAAATAAGGTTTGACGCGCATCGGATACGTGGCAAAATATTTCTCAACGATCGAACGAATGTATACTTGCGCAATTCGCGGCTAAAGTTACGGTGTCATTTTGTTAGATATTTAAAATATGTCTGTGTGTGTGTATATATATGTAAATGTGTAAGTACTTATGCACGTAATACAAAGTGCAGTAACGACTATGACAACTATCAACGATGACGTTGTTTTCTCGAGATTGTAACCGCCACCACGTGCATGATATTCCTCGAGGGGTGGGTGCGAAGGGGGAAAGGGGGAAAGGAGGAGGATTGAGGAGGATTGAGGGAAATTGGCAAGCAGCAATGCGGTGGGCATGGTCTCTTTGGCTGATCTGTCGTTCCTGTTTGATAAATCGTTACCGATATCATTCTATAACTATCTATGATGTTAGATACGTTACTACTGTTCGCCATTGCTCGAGTCAGGAATTCCGAAATTGCAGTCTTTTGAACGTTTCGTTATTTCGCTCGCGTAGCTGAAAAGAGTGGGAGTGGTGAGGGGAGGGGAAGAAAATTATAGGCATCACCCGGAAGCGTTGTTAACAGCCGTTAGTATTGGCTATTCGTTAAATGTTTTACGTCAAACTACGATCTAATTCGTCTCGTTGAAAAGTATTCTTTTTATCGAATCTATTGGTGTTAGATAAACAGAAATTTGGAAACGATAAACTTTACCGACAGGTTCTTTTTCGTGTATATACTTGTATAATAAGTAAAAATGATTTATTTGAATATAGAATTAAATTTTGTAATTAATTGTATAATGAATAATATATTTTGTTTGTATTTAAATATGATTAATTATAAATTGGACGCGTTTTAATTAGATTGTTGTTAGACAATTTGATCGAAAGACGATTAGGTTTAGCATGGAAGTATTTTTGCGTTAATCACGTTTGAATTTATCCGAGAATCGTTTTTTACGATTGATTATTTTCGAAGTACGAAGAACCAAGGAAGCAGCACATCGACCTGGAATTTTTCACGTGGGATCGTCGTCGTCTGGTCTGGCCTGGCCTGGCCTGGTCTGGTCTGGTCTGGTCGACGAATAAGTGGGCTAAAGGCGACTCGCATATGTTTTATGTTGTATGTTTTATACTATGGGGTCGCGTCGAGGAAGGCAACAGCAACAACAACGAGGTCGCGGCCGATGAGAAACGAGTACTTCCGGTCGTGCTTTGCGAATAAACATGAGACGATGACGACACAGACACTGACACTAACACAGACACGGGACACGGACGCAATCACGAACGACGATAAAACTGATTTTTTTTTTTTTTTTTTACTAGCAACTAACTCCTACGCATCGGTTATTCAAACTTTCCAAAATGAAAAGAAAAAGAACAAAAACGTTGTTAAAGGACTTTGACGAACGACGATAAGATGGGGGTGGGAAGAAAGTCCAGTTCTCAACTTGCTTGAGGGGGTGAGGGAGTCAACCTTGACACGGGTTCGTTCGTTCGTTCGTTGAGTGATATATTGTACATTCGCGAAATAACGGGAAGCTTCTTACGGTTTTAAGTGTCAACCTCGACCCACTCTTGATTATTTGTCGCCCTCGTTTTTTTTTTTTTTCGTAGTAGTAGTAATACTATGCTTAGGGTGTTTAAAACGTTTGTTCGTCTTATAGGGTTCATTCTTTTTATTTTTGTCTTTCGTTAAAATTATCATCGTAGAAGAATTTATTCTTGATTATTTGCCATCCTCGTAGTTATCTTCGAGTAGTAGTAGTAGGAGTAGTAATAGTTCTATGCTTAGGGTGTTTAAAACGTTTCTTCATCGTATAGAGTTCCTTTTTATTTTTTTCGTCTATAGTTAAAATTTTTCCCGATCATTTTATCATCGTAGAAAAATTCATTTTAGATTATTTTCACCCTCGTTATCTTCGAGTAGCAGTAGTAGTAGTACTATTACTTTGGGTGAAAACTTTTGTTCCTATAAAGTTCCTTATTTGTTTGTGTCTATCGTTAAAATTTTTCCCAATCATTTTACCATCGTAGAAAAATTCATTCTTGATTACTTGCCACCCTCGTTATCTTCGAGTAGCAGTAGTAGTACTATGTTTAGGATGAAAACGTTTGTTCCCATAAAGTTTCTTATTTGTTTTCGTCTATCGTTAAAATTTTTCCCAATCATTTTACCATCGTAGAAAAATTCATACCTCAGTTTATCATTCGAGATCGTCGATCGGTAAGTAAACTTCTCTCGAGAATACGAGAAGAACGCGAAACTGGTCCCTTACAAGGATAACGAGGTAAGGGGGACGTACGATTCGCTACAGGTCGTTTCGACGACTGCTTTTCAAAAAGGGAAGAGGAGTAGGAGGGAAGGGGCGGGGGAGGGGGAGGAGGTGGAAGGGGGAGGGAGAGGGGCCCCGTTACTTTTTATGCCTCGCACTTAAACTTACGACTCGAACGTACCAACAACTTTGCCTTCGGGCAAGTTCCTTTTATGCGTAAAGTGTCAGCGACCTCGAAGACCATTAAACTTCTCTTCTTGCTTATCCACTTCCGGTGGTGATGGTTGATGCTGCTGTTGCTGTTGCTGTTGCTGTTGCTGTTGCTGTTGCTGCATAGTCGTCGTTGTGGTCGTGGTCGTATTCGTGTGCATTCACCTCGGGTTCTTCGTCTTTCATAAATTTTCATTAATTTCGGATCAACTTGTATCCGCATGAGCGATCTTCGATCTTAAGTATCTAACTTGTGGGCTTTTACGATCTTGCTTATGTATTACATAACCGTATAAGTGTTTACATACATACATATATATATATATAGTTTATTCGCGTGTATATTGAAATATTTTTATTGTTGTATGTTTGTGTGTGATTTGCTTTTTATTAGGAAGTATAATATAACTCCTAAGTTTTGTCTAGATTTGCCAGTCGTTATAAATAAATAAATAAATAAATAGATGATATCTTTCTGTCTCTCTTGTACCATTATTATTATTATTATTATTCGTTTTAAATTCGAATAATGAGATAAACTTATGCGAATGGAACAATCGCGATAAATTATCGTTAGCCCACGCGTAGTAGTACCACAACGGCCGCGACTTTGCTTTTCCGGGGTTTCAGTTAAGAGAGGTCGTACTTTTCAAAACGATAGATAATAAAATCGTTCGTTGTAAACGCGAGAACGATCTTTTTACTTTTCTTTTTTTTTCTTTTTTTCGAGATTTCAAATAAGCGAAATTGTTTGACCGTGACCCTTGAAATCGAATCGAATCGAATCGAATAGAATCGAATAAAATCGATTCGTGGAACTCTTACATAAGCTTCGCGAAGATGATCATTTCTTCTTCTATCCTCTCTATCAGCGTTTTATATTTCTACGACGCCTAAAGAACAATTTTCCAATCGTTGGACAAACGAAATGATTTTTTTATTGCTAATCTTACGCTATTTCGATAAAAATACAAGAATTTCCAAACAATATGTTTGTGATTGTAATAATAGGTAAAAAAAAATAAAAATTGATAAACATATATGTGTCCCCGTAGTCCCCACACAGATTGTTTTCATTGGACGTATATATGCGCCCGTAACGTTCAAAGGCTTATCAAAACTTGCCTTTTCAATTTCGGAATGATTCCAGATTGAAAGGTGGGTGGTTCAACGAACGTCTTATCATTTAGAAAATTATTCTAAATAGATGAATAAATAAAAAGAAAAAGAAAAAAAAACTTAGAAACAAAGTTATACGTGGTGAAAAATAAAAGGATAGTAAGAAATGAAGGGAAATAAGATAAAAAACAACATCGAAGGCGCAATTTCAATTTCGATGTTCTCCGATCGAAACTAGGCTACCGCGAGCCACTCGAAGGAGATAAAACGAGTTTTACGACTGGCTTCTGGCTACCTTCGTCTCTTTCTTGAGCTCTCCAGTTAACCTCCTCCTCCCCCCTCGACCCCCTTATCCCCCCATTATCTCTTCCTCTCTCTCTTTCTTCTTTCTTTCTGTTCTCTGTTACACGCTCGACTTATCGTTCGAGAGTACTGAACAGCTAGCCAGCCCTGGCTGCCAGCAGGCCAGGTCGCCTCATGAAAATTCATTTTGTTTCCCTTGCGCCAACACGCTCACAACTTTCGACGAGGAGTTGGATAACGAAAGGAAATTTTAGTCTCCCTCTCTCTCTTTTTATAATGGACCTCTCTCGATCTCTCCCTTTTATATTCTTCAATTCTAAACTTTAACTTATTATTGTTTGATACTTCAACGCAAATGCAAGAACCAACAAACAATCAAGTATGAACTCAAATGTCGAATTGATTTTTCAATTTCAATGAAAACTTCGTATTTAGTTTCTCTAGTTTATGGATCTTTGTTTTATATTCTTCAATTTGAAATTTGAACTTATTATTGTTTGATACTTCAACGCAAATGCAAGAACCAACAAACAATCAAGTATGAACTCAAATGTTGGATTTTTCAATTTCAATGAAAACTTCGTACTTAGTTTGTCTAGTTTATGGATCTTTGTTTTATATTCTTCAATTTGAAATTTGAACTTATTATTGTTTGATACTTCAACGCAAATGCAAGAACCAACAAACAATCAAGTATGAACTCAAATGTTGTATTTTTCAATTTCAATGAAAACTTCGTATTTAGTTTCTCTAGTTTATGGATCTTTGTTTTATATTCTTCAATTTGAAATTTGAACTCATTATTGTTAGATACTTAAACGCAAATGCAAGAACCAGCAAACAATCAAGTATGAACTCAAATTTCGAATTGATTTTTCAATTTCAATGAAAACTTCGTACTTAGTTTCTCTAGTTTATAATGGATCTCTGTTTTATATTCTTCAATTTGAAATTTGAACTTATTATTGTTTGATACTTCAACGCAAATGCAAGAACCAACAAACAATCAAGTATGAACTCAAATGTCGAATTGATTTTTCAATTTCAATGAAAACTTCGTATTTAGTTTCTCTAGTTTATGGATCTTTGTTTTATATTCTTCAATTTGAAATTTGAACTTATTATTGTTTGATACTTCAACGCAAATGCAAGAACCAACAAACAATCATATATGAACTCAAATGTCGAATTGATTTTTCAATTTCAATGAAAACTTCGTATTTAGTTTCTCTAGTTTATAATGGATCTCTGTTTTATATTCTTCAATTTGAAATTTGAACTTATTATTGTTAGATACTTGAACGGAAATGCAAGAACCAACAAGCAACAAATTGAAGTTTTCACTGATTTGTTTTTCTACGTTTGACTTAATTAGAAGCATTGTTTTATATAATTGCAATTTAATTTTGCATTTGTCGAAACACACGTGTGTTCATTTTGCTTTGTACGGTTTCGTAATTTTTTTCTTTGGAGATATATCTTAATCTTACAATGTACATATAACATATTTTATCTCGAGGTAGCGGTAAATATTCGCTTAGAGAGATGATGCTATCAAATAAAATGACTAAATAAACACACGTTATTTCTATTTTAAGTTTTCTAATTAAGCACGTAGTCTCTTCGGGAATTTGTCAAGCAAACAATAAGAAGGAGCAAAGCATTCATGATAATCTACCAAACGAAACTAAACGAAGCTTGCATTTTTTTTCTTTTTTTTTCAATCTTACGACACGTAAGTCACTTCGTATTGAGAAGAATTCCGTGTGTGAATTTATTTAAATATTTTTTTTAAAATGTATTAATGAGACGCACGTTCATGACCAATAGGAAATCACACGTTTCTTTACTTGAAATTATTTTCAAGGAATTTCTTACATTTCCTTTTTCTCTATTCATTAACATTCATATCATTCTAATAGATAAATTCATCAGACGCAGATCTGAGAATCTATTATTGATCATGATGGTAACAATCTTTCCTATTTGATTTAAGCTTAGTCGTTCGTCAAAACATTTAGTCTTACAGTTAACGTTGTGAACATTTTCTTACAAAATACACTGTATTCAAATACTTGGAAATTAAACATAAAGAATGTGTCTGTTGCAGTTAAAAAAAAAAAAAAATAGACATTTTACTGCCAACATTTTTAACCGGGTAAATTATCACGTGCAACATAATATAATATAGCATTTAACTGTAAAAGATATAACTTTTGTTAAAGGCCGGTCATTTATAAATAGAAGATATAAACTGGCTTGCTTTTAAACTAACAGTCACAAGAGGCACCAGCCTAGAGGTTCAATAGCTTTCAGGCGCCAGTACGGTAAAAAAAATAAGCAATATAGTATTAACCTTTTAAGTGGGAAACCTAATTTACTCGTGGCACGAATATTTGTCTCTATTTTTTTTTTCTCTAATAAAATTAAATAAATTTGTGCTTTATGCACAGATTATTAAAAAAAATTAGGAATTCAAAATATATATTTTTTAATAAATAACAAAAACACTTATACAGTGTGAATTTAAATGAATTTGCATCGTACATTTGAAAGTATTGTACTGCCACGACGAGTTAACTCGTCATCCCCAATTGAAAGATCAAAAGGGATCAGAGAGTCAAACCTTTGATGAAGTGCAACCAGTGTCGTATTGCAAGGGGTGTCGAGTTTTCTTTTGTTATTGCTGGCAGGATAGTGAAAAGCAAACTGTTTTAGGGGCACCGCGTAATTCTCGACCTAGTCTTTAGTATCATATATTACTGTGAAAGATCGAAATAATAGAAGAATGTCAAGATTCACGTGGTCAACGCGTGTCAAATAAGTCAGTGAAAGACAGAATATTTGGGTTTATTCTCATACATTAATATTTCGGATATACATCAAACGATCATGTGAATCAACATTTTTACACACACACACACACATATACACACATATTTATATATATAAATTAGATGATTTTAGGCAGATAAAAAACTATCATTTGTTCCTCGTTCGTGTGCATGTATGCGTGTTTCAGAAATACTTCCTAGTACGTTTAAATTTCCTTTGGTTGGAATTTTTAGTTGAGCTCGACAAAGAGAAAGAGGAGAGTTACACACACATATACACACATACATAGACACGTTGTAAATTTCCTTATCCGCGTTGGTTTGCTGATTCCTATTTTATTCTATCTCGTAGCACGGGCATTCAGGTAACCATTCAGACTCCAACTTCGTAACGCATATTCGTGATCCAGGCTTTCAATCGTCGTCGTCGTTGTCGTCGTCGTAGTTGGTTGTAGCACCTTTAGAGAAAACGCGTTTCCTCCATAGGGAACCTGTTTTTAAACCTAAACGCGATGTTAAACGACCCGATATACCAAACGCTTTATTTTAACTCCTCGTATCGAATCACGTCGATTAATTACGCTGACCGATAATACTCCCTTTGCCATACTCGATTTCTTATCTCTATTTTCTTATTTTATTATTATTATTATTATTATTATTATTTTTTTTGCTTTTTAAATTTATTATTATCAGTATAGACCGTTTTTTTTCTTTTCTTTATATATTATATTTCTATATATATATAAATAATATATTATTTATATTATTTTTTTATTTTATTTATATTCTTTTCTTTATATATTATATTTCTATATATATATTATAATAATATATTATTTATATTATTTTTTTATTTTATTTATATTATTCTTTCTTTATATATTATATATTTCTATATATATATTATAAATAATATATTATTTATATTATTTTCTATATATAGAATATATTTTTATATTCTTTATATTTTCTTTATATTATCTTAATAAGCAAAGAATTTCTATTTTTTTTTTTTTTTTTGTAATTTTCTGTTACACGTTCTTTTATATTTCTTTTTCTTATTTCTTATTCTCATCTATTATCGTCTTATAGAAATAAACGTACATTTGTGTTTTTCGAAAATAACGTTAGGATTTATCGCAATAAAGGGGGGGGAGTAATTTATGCGTACTGCTTTGATCTTCGGGTAAATGAAAAAAGAAAAAGGAAAAAAAAAAGAAAATAACCGAGCAAAGGAGTTTATCGTATCATCGAGGACTCTTCTTCGTTTTTCTTAACAACCCTTCCCCCGGCCCCTTTTCCCCTTCTTATCCATCCCTCGCGTATTCGTAAGCCACGGTACCGTAAGTTTTAAATGCTTTTTCTTATCTAATGGCCGGATAGCACAAAGTGAACGTTCGCGTTTAACAAGTCGTACCATACGTACGTACCAACAACGCAAAACTCATATGTACATAATGCACACAATCAAACACACACACACACACACACTCGTATATATATAGAGGAGGGTATACATTTACTAGAACATTTACACAGTTAAAACTGGTGGTGTATTGAACACCAGGTAATGTTCCGATGTGTCTTAGCTTTCTTAGTCGTGTTACCTGTTCACCTTCGCTCGAGCAGGATGCCGGGAATTCGCAAACGCACCTCACCGGAGACGTAATCGTTCGCAAATGTGTGACGGCGGCAAAGTATAATAATAAAGTAATACCAATCTCGCGTTTATATTCGAGAAACTTTTTTATTTTATTTTATTTTATTTTTTTTTTTGGATAATCCAAATAAATAAACGATTAATCTAACATTAGGACAATTCTCTTTTACTTTTCTTTCGTCGTTTTCTATACTCCACGTTTCGTTCATCGTTTTTTTAATGATACGCTACGATTGTTTATTTTTTGTTTTTATTTTTTTTAAGAAATAAGTAATCAAAGAAGGAAAGAGTACAAAAAAAAAAAAGGAAAAAATTCTCTTTTACAAAGTTGCATCGAGTTTGCATTCTAATGTATGTTAGTCGCGTTGGCATACTTTCGTCACGGTGAGGGAAACGTGACGTAGAAAATGACTCGTGTCTGTTGCACGCTACACGTGACTTTGACAGCTACGTATATAAATCGTGAAAGAAATAAAGAATGAGATAGATAGGTAAATAGATAGAATGATAGATAGATAGATAGATAGATAGATAGATAGATAGAAAATGAACTAGTTGATAAAATATATTTTAATATTATTTCGTTCGAATATTTTCTCTTCTCGTATTTTTTTTTTTTTTTTTTTTTTTTTCATCTGACTCGTCCAGTTGCTTTACGTAAATTCCTTAAACAGAACGTTAACGGATGATTCCGAGTAAGAAAACGATGTAACCGGTCGACTTACGAGAGAGATTACAACGGTACACGCTCTCCCTTTCCTTTTGTCCTCGTTGCAAAAGTCGTACGACGATTTACATGGACGCCTATGGTAAATTACAATCGCGTATGGTAGCCAGCCACCGTACACGACGTTGTAATGTTATGAAACGAGAGCGAAACAGATAAATATATATATGTGTGTGTGTGTGTGTGTTATATGTTGTGTCTCGGTACATTATAAATATCATACAGTTATACAGTTACAGAAATATTTGTACTAGTTTATACTGTCAATTTTGTAATCATTTATATTCACTTTGAATGCAAAACTTTTTGATTCCTTATAAGCAAAAATATTTTTTTTAATAGGATTATTAACATCCAAATTATCGAGAATAAAAACTAAGTTACCAGTTAAAATGATTGGTCTTTAAAAAAAGATACATAATAGAAAAGGAAGGAAGGAGGAAAGGAGGAGGAGGAAAGGAGGAATAGGGTGGGAGGTGGGAAAACAAAATGAACCAGTCATTTTGACTGATGTGTCAAATTTTAATGTTATACTTTCAAATATGATATTAATTTGATTAGGAGATATAATATTTTATTGTTAATGAAATATAATTTTATGTAAAGACACGAAAACATGGGGTTTAGCAAGAATATTTTCGTTAACGTCAAAGATATAATAAAAAATATAATAATTATTATATAATATTATTATTTATATTAACTTTTAATGCAAAACTTTTTGATAATGTTTAATGTTATACTTTCAAATATAACATTAATTAATTATCGAAATAATTTAGAAATAAGCGACATTAATTATTAATTTGATTACGAGATGTAATATTTTATTGTTAATGAAATATAATTTTATGTAAAGACACGAAAACATGGGGTTTAGCAAGAATATTTGCATTAACGTCGAAGATATAATAAAAAATATAATAATTATTTTTCTAAGTAATACTCTCTTGGTAATGTAATAATTTATCTTATATTTATTAAAATATAAGATAAATTATATATTTTATTATATGATTTTAATATTAATTAAAATCATATATATTTCTCACAGGCGTTTTTCTAAGATCTGTTGTTTCGTCTCAAACTTTTTTTGTTCGTTGTTTAGTTCGGTTCTTTTTTTGGGAAACTTTCTATCTCCGTTAATCTATCACGGTTCATATAGTCATGGTCATTCTCGATCATTACACCGGTAGATTACGAAAGATTTCTCTGTGCAATTTCGTTTCCTTTTTACCATTAGAGTAGGTTGTTGCGTACTTCCCCAAGAAATATTACGACAATATATATATATACAGTGTGTATCGTATCGAAAGTAATCGGTCATGGTCGACGATGAGTTAGACCTAAAGAAGAAAAATAAAAAGAAAAAGAAGAAGAATAAGAAAAAGCAGAAGCAGAAGAAAAAACATCTCCTGTTTTCTTCATCTTCTTCTTCTTCTTCATCTTCTTCTTTGTTTTTGTTCTCGAGGATAAAAAGATCGAGCTCTGGAATATTTCTTCTTGTGGTAGCCTAAAAAAAGTAAAGGAAAGAAAATAAAATTAAAAGAAGAAAGAAAGAAAATATGTTACGGATTCTTTCTTCTGGTCATTTTTTCGGTTTACACGATTTCTTATGTATTATATCTGTTATATATTTTGTGCTTCCTTTGCGCAACGGAAAACCGGGTGTCAAAATATGCGCGAGTTGCGCTTTCGCGTGACATAATCCCGTTGCAAAAAGCGATTGCGATTGCGCGAGTAAAGTGGCATGTGTATAAGAGAGAGAGAAAGAGAGAGAAGGAGTGAGAAAGAGAGAAAGAGAGAGAAAACCGTGGAAGATACGATCCAGGACGTGGGATCATGCTGTTTCGTGATTCAGGTTAGTATAGCTGGTACAAGTGAGACAAGTAAAAAGATAGAAAGAGAAAAAAAACTTTTCTCACTCTCTGTATTAAGAATTATGTTTATTATATCAGTTTTTTTTTATTATTATTTTAATAGGATCTTACAATAATTGTTATATTTAATTGAATAAAATACAGTAACACGAATTGTTCTTTCTCTTGCTTGCTGGTTGGTTGGTTGGTTTACTTTTCTTTTATTTATTTACTTTTTTTTTTTACAAAGTAAATGCAGTTCATCGTACAACGGAATGATAATCGGGTTGAATGTATCGTATGGGTTTTATATATATATGTGTGTATGTGTGTGTGGATGTAATAACGTAACTTTTACCGTGATTCAGTCGGCACTTTCGCTGATATACTCGCATAAGTGAAATTTCCATCTACGTAAGATGAAGGACGGGGATATCATCGTAATACGTGCCAACAACGTTCTTCATTTTTATTCTTGATATAATAACTTTATCTATCGTCGTTTCAAATCGATGTAATACGTATCCTTTTTTTTTTCTTCCTCCTAGAGAATAAAACGAGTAAAAGAGAAATGATAGAAAATTGTTGGTGTAACACTGATTTTTTTATAGAAGGAAAGAGAGAAGATTCAGATATTTTTTTTTTTGGTTTCCTTCGGCCTATCTTGGACGTGCGATATACGATGTAATGCATTTAAGGAACGTAAAACCACAACTGCATGTTCAACAGGGGAAACCTGCTCGAGAAGGAGGAAGGCACGATTGCAGTTCACGGATGTTTAGAACACCTCCTTCCAGGGCATTCCGTTCCACCTGATCCACTTATTGGCTATCCGTAAAAACTCGTTGACCAACCGGTGTGTTCTAGAAACATGTGGGCGAGTGAGAAAAACTTTAATGCATAGAAAGAAAGAGAAAGATAGAAGACGGTAGATGCAATTCTCGTACGTTTCGAATAACGTATTTTTCAAATTCAACCAAATTTTGTATTCTTTGGGGGGAAAGAAAAAGAAAGAAAAGATTTTTCGTCTAACTTCAATTTTAACTTATTTATTAGAGTATCGAAGTTGTATTTTAAAAACGGTGTTTCATTCGTTTTAACTAAGCATTTTAAAAGTTAATATTCATCGATTCCAAGTTATATAATTTTTCTTTTTATATAATCATACAAACATACGAATTCACTTTATTTCGTTTATACTTAGGCTTTTCAAAATTAATACTAATTTATTCCAAGTTATATAATTATTCTTTTACAATATTAATCATACAATTATATAAATTTTTACGGATTATAAAATATTAAATAATCATTTTCTATATCTCTACAATTTTATTTGAAAATGTTTTCTTCGATATTTAGAATAATTATGCACATAAATTCACTTTAATTCGTTTACACTTAGGATTTTAAAAGTAATAATATTTGATTTGAAGTTTAATAATTTTTCCATATAGACTAAAACTTTATATAGAAAATTATAAGAGAGTTAAATAATCATTTTCTATTCCTACATTTAATTTGAAAGTATTTTCTTCGATCTTTAGAATAATTATGCACATAATTCACTTTAATTCGTTTACACTTAGGATTTTAAAAGTAATAAAACATTTGATTTGAAGTTATATATATTTTTCTATATAGATTAAAACTTTATATAGAAATTATCAGAGAGTTAAATAAAAAATTTTCTATATCTCTACAATTTAATTTGAAAATGTTTTCTTCGATATTTAGAATAATTATGCACATAAATTCACTTTAATTCATTTACACTTAGGATTTTAAAAGTAATAAAATATTTGATTTGAAGTTATATATAATTTTCTATATTTTTACAATTTAATTTGAAAATGTTTTCTTCGATATTTAGAATAATTATGCACATAAATTCACTTTAATTCGTTAACACTTAGAATTTTAAAAGTAATAAAATATTTGATTTGAAGTTATATATAATTTTTCTATATAGACTAAAACTTTATATAGAAAATTATAAGAGAGTTAAATAATAATTTTCTATATCTCTACAATTTAATTTGAAAATATTTTCTTCGATATTTAGAATAATTATGCACATAAATTCACTTTAATTCGTTAACACTTAGAATTTTAAAAGTAATAAAATATTTGATTTGAAGTTATATAATTTTTCTATATAAACTAAAACATTATATAGAAAATTATAAGAGAATTAAATAAAATAATTTTCTATATTTCTACAATTTAATTTGTAAATATTTCAACGATCCTTAGAAAGGTAATCGTTAAACGTCGATTAAAATCTGCTTGCTCGCGTGCATCGTTCGCGTGAGAAGAAGGAAGCTTATATCGTCGAACATAACGCATCGTCGTTCGTTTATTCGACGATAGGCAGGTACACTCTTCTCGAACGCTTTAATCATGTTCCCAGAGTTGAACGAAGGAAATTCGTAACGGTATTGTGTAATGACTAAGGTGAGTGCAGCATGCACGTTCGAGAGAGTCAACATGATTAATGTGAAGACCACCAACGATAGACGGATAGACAGGAAAACAGTGAGAAGGAGACAGGTGGGGGTGGGTGGGTGCATGATGGGGAGGAGGAGGTGTTTATATATTGGATGAGAATGAGGCGACAAATTAATTATTTCGATTTGATAAGTAAATCGTTATTTCATTTCGTTCGAGTGGAAAAAGGCCTATTATTTAAATTACACTTACGTGCATTTCACTTTTTTTTCTTTTCATTTTTCTTTTCCTTTCGCGAATTGCCGTACTTTACTTGACGATCATCATTTAAAACAACCCAAGTACTTTCGAGTCATCCCGTTATCAACCTCGAGAGATTGAAGATGACTCTCGAAGGAATGTTCTAATCGGTAGCAATGAAGTATGTAAGTGGGTATGTACACTAACGATCAAAAGTTTGGATTTCGTTCGTTAAACTAAACGAACTTGGAGATTTCTGAGAGAACAATCAAATAAATACATATCTCGATCGAAATCAATATTATTTTAATCAAATTAACAAACAGCTTGTATATCGGTATTCAAAAAAACGTTATACGATAATATCTTAATCATTCCATGTAACAATTGTAAAAATTGTATCGAAAAATTCATCAATTTCTATTCGACGTACAATAATTAAATGAAAAAAAAAGAAATAGTTTAAAATAAGTTTTCTCAAATTGTTGGAACTGGGTAATGTTGTTTTAATAAGTTTAAATACCGGTAATAATAATAGGTTGATCCCTGAAAAACGCGTGGCTACTCGTTTTACTCGGGATAATACACAAAGAAGAACGAAGCGACATCCGATAAACTTGCTCTACTTTCGAAAGGGTCCCTGTTGCTTACAGAAAACAAGTAGCTACACGTTCTCCTCGTATCGTTTCTTTCTCCTGTGGTGCCTCCTTAACCGTCGTCGTTGGTGCGGCCTCCTCCACGCTTGGAAAACTGGTTCGAAACGAAGCTAAGAAGGAGTTTAACTGGAGAATGGTAAAGGAGGAACGGGGTTGTGAGGGGGTGAAGGGGAGGGAAAGGGTTCACGCGACACCTTTCGACGTTCCAAAGAGAGTGGAACAATGGGCATACTTCGTTCAATGTTTGAAATATCCTTTCGTTTTCGTACTTTCCTTTTACCGATCTCCGAGATCCAATTTTCTCTCCGTTTAACTGTATCGTCCCTTTTTTAATTTTACATTCTCATTGTTTATTCCTAATTTATGATCTAAATGATATTTAATTATGATCTAAACATTTAGATTCTTCCCTTCCCCTTGCTCCTGTTTTTTTGTGCTCATTCGATCGTGGTGAACGTAATTTTGACAAAAAAGGGAAGAAAATTCTTTAGGAATCGTAAATCAATTTTTAAAGGAATAATAATAATAATAATAATAATAATAATAATAATAATAATAATAATAATAATAAAACTATTAGAGGGGAAGGTGGGAAGTTGTTAAGTTTCCGTTTGTTCCTCCGTTCGATTCCTCTTCGAATCGAAAACGGGCGGATGTCTGCGGTAAGCCAATCGCGTGAACGCAAACTCTCCCGATCGTTCTGCGTGTAATTGGATCGCCATGGGAAAGTTCAAAGCCCTTTTCGAGTTAGTTCGTTGGAAAGAAGTTCTTTTTTTTTTTTTTTTCTGTTTTTTTTTTCGTCATCCATCGATGATGCTACCGATAGAAAAGGGACGACTAGTATTAGCTGGTGTTTTTTTTATTCGTCATTTACTTATCTATTTTAGACGTTCGTTTATTTTTTCTTTTCTATTTATTATATATTTAAGTGTTATTAATTTAACACACGAAGTTTCGTGATCTCGGTTTAATCTATTCGATGGGGTTTTGTTAAAAAGGGAGATACTGACAAGTGGATGATGACTAGAGAGACAGGAGTGCATCATCATTTTATGCACTCCTCGATCAAGGTCGAGAATCTCGTGCAATCGCGTGATCGTTGCAAGTATAAATATATATATATAAGTGTGTATGTGTGTATGTATGTATGTATGTACGTGCATTTATATACGTCATAACTTTAGAATTGAAATCAATTAATCATCACCTTTCATTTTCTAATATCTTATATAGTTTTTCTACTGCGAAATATATGATTTTTTTTTTAAATATTCTCGTTACGAAACAAACAATGCAACTTAGCAACAAAGATACATTCTTTATCATTATTTTATATTTCTAATATTTTCTCAGTAGCAATCTTCCGTAGTTTAAAAACGGTTTCTTCTAACAACAAACGAGTTAGCAAGTAGTAGTAGTAATAGTAATAGTAGTACGTTGAACTTTTATATTCTTACTTACGTTTAAAGAAGAAGAAGAATTATTTCACTTAGGATTTGAAAAAAAAAAAAAAAAAGAAAAGAAAAATCCTCAGACCACTGTGCGTCATTATTTGCATTTCGGAATAAGACTGCGAACAGGAGGAGGTTGTCTGTTTTTCATCTCATTTAGAAAAAGGAAAAAAAAATAATTACGAAGAGAGAAAATAAGAGAAAGAGAGAAAATCTTTTCAAATCTACCTGAGTAGTCAAACACGTTACCCCCAACGTTGCGTGTGATTCATTTCCTTCCAGAAATTCTGAACGAAAATAACACGCGAATTTCTTCTCTCTCTCTCTCTTTCTCGATTGATTTAATTGTTTTTTAAACGCCCAAAGTGTACTCGATCTTCGAAAGAAACGTGGTTCTTTTTTTTTATGAGAAAATAAAACGATCTCTTTCTAGTTCGTTTTTTTTTTCTTTTTGTAATTCTTTTTTTTCTTTTTTTATATATATTTTTATAATTCTCGTTTGACTTCTCTAAAAAGAGAAAGAGTAACTTTCGAACAAGGGAGGGGAGCCATATTTGGCGAAAGAAATTCGTATTGAGTCAGCCAGCATCGTCAAACGTTCGATTTTATTATTTTTTTATTTTTTTTTTTACTTTTTAAGGGTTCTCTTTTAAGAATACCTATATCGATAAAAAAGATTCGAATGATGGTGGTGGTGTGGTGTGTCATTTGGTACTCGTACGGAAGTTCTTTTTACCGAGACGCCCACAAACCGGTACCTACATATAAAATATACTATAAGTTCTTTACCTCCGTGAAAAGAGAGAGAGAGAGAGAACACTTACTCAAGGTCGTCTCGTTTCCTTTTTCTTTTTTTCCTTTTCTTTTCTTTTTTTGTTAAGTACAAAAGAATTAGTCCAATAGTCGTATTTTAGTAAGGAAACGGGTACTTTTTTCTTTTTTTTTTTCTTTTTTTTTTCGTTGCATCCTTTTTTAAAATAGAGAAAATCCTGGTAATCGAATTACCGTGAAAAGTGGATCATCATCTTGGATTCCATGATTTCATGGTTTTTTTTTTAATTATTATTATCATCGTCTCGTTCTTTTTATTCCTCGTTCGTTGGTTCGTTCGTTAATTAGTTAGAAATATTTCATTTCGTTGTTAGATGGTTTTTTTTTTTAGCACGCTCGATCGATTAGTTTTAAGAAAAAAAGATCTCTCTCCTTTTAAAAGATTTTATTGGTTAGCTGGTGTAAAGAGCCATTGTGTGCTCGTTCGGGAAAGATATTGGTCAGAATGGAAAGTGGGTCATTGGAATATTCGTTAATTAGATGGTAAGAGTTAACGACGAGGGTATAATAATCGATTCTCGTGAATTCTATCGTTGTCTTTTATTATTCATAAACATGCACATACACACACAAACATACACACACATATTCGTTTCTTCTTTAACTTTAGTTCAACGAGATTAACAATAAAGTAAGAGGAGGAGAGATCACTTTCACGTAGCACGAGGAAGGATTATATTCACGTTGCAATTCTCCTGGGATTCTCGTGACTTTTCTGGGGGAGTGGAGGTGGGGGAGGAGGAGGAGGAGGAGGTTTAAGATCACCTTAAGAATATCGTGACGAAGAAAAGCATTTTTCTAAAAACCCCTTTTCATTCTTCTTCCTCTTCTTCTTCTTCTTCTTCTTCTTCTGTTCAATTTTATGTCACCCTCTCGAGAATTAAAGTGCAATTTCTTGTCATAGATAATTACCAACATCTAATTATTTATTTCAACTCTTCGAAAATAAGATCAAATTAGACTCCCCCATCCACCTCCCTTCACCTTCTCCGAATGTGACGAGAGAATAGCAAACGAAAGGTGACTATGCAAAACCGGTCAGTTCGCGTTAATTCAATGTCGAGTGAGTGTGACTCGACGAAAAAAAGTCGTTCAGCCTAACTCATTCTTTCATTCCTCGAACTGAATGCCGAGTATTGACACTCGACATGATTTTCTTCGTACGATGAGCAAGCAGCAGCGCATATCTCTACGCAACATTGCGACCAATCGACCAACAGGAATTGGGGGTGGTGGTGATGGAGAAGGGGGGGGGGAGGGGGAGGACACCAACTTTAGAAGTAACACTCTTTCTTTGTTTTCTATTTCTTTCGATGAAAGATCTCGAAGAACACGTGACCTTGGTTAACTCGACCGATGTTAAATCTCTATCTGCTCGGGCGGCCTCGGTGGCGGCCCTGTTCAAGGTCATTCGCGAGAGAACAGCCAAACGAGGGAGAGGAAAAAAAAGGATATTCCTCGTAAACGACCTCCCCCTCCTCCCTCCACCACCACCACCACCACCATCTCATGTCATTTCACATCCTTCTTCTCGTCATCATCCTTGTTTTCTTCTCCTATATGTATTTTGGTTTTTTTATTTCTTCCCTCTTTTTTTTTCTCTCTTACTTATTCTTCTTGATCTTCATCTTCGTCTTCGTCTTACTCCTTGTTGATGCATTCTCCTAAACCTCTCCACGAGTACCGTCTGAGTACAGGAGGAATGACCGTCTGGAGATGTTATCGTCCTCGGTTCTAACTGCGAGTTACGCCCCGGGCTCGTCGCAAACTCCTTTCTTCCTTCCTTCTCTTTCTCTCTTTCATCTCTTTCTTACCCCCTTTCCCTTCCTCCCCCTTTTCTTTCTCTCTCTCTCTCTCTCTCTTTTTCACTCTCGGCGACAGCTTCGACACGTAGGACGAAGCTTCTTCTTCTTCTTCTTCTTCTTTTTATTCTTGTTGTTATTGTTTTTGTTGTTTTGGTTGTTCATCTTTTTGTTCTTGTTATTTTCCGTGGACCGTTCGATGACTCGATTATCTCGTGGGCGTGTAACGAGCCACTTTTACGGCGAATAAAATGCCATCTCGTCGAGTTGTTTGGTATTGAATGGACTCCTCGGATAGTTAGCTAGCTAACTTCATCGTCAGGGTGGTCGAGAAAGTACTCCCATTGGCAAATCTTATCTCTAAATGCTATGAAAATTGAAGAATTTATATATATATATTTTGTTGTTATATTGTTCTTGTCTATCATTTGTTGGGGTAACCCCTAACAAGAGGTTTTAACACCTAGTTTTGTTAAGGGTTAAGATTTCGACTAAATCAACCTGAACTGACTAATTCGAGGCTTGCGTATCAAACATAAACCTTTGGTAATTAGTAACAGTAGATGAACGATAAAGAATACAACAAATTCTACCTCGATCTTGTCGTATATAGGAAACTAGAAGATAAAGGAAGACAGATAGATAGAATAAAGATTGATAGAGATAGATTGTATGAGTCTCCTAGCGATCTTGTATCTCGATATCTCGGTACACAGACATGTGTTTCATATATCTCCTTGTTACAAGGCACGTCTATCTGCGAAACAAGCGTATGTATGTATGTATACGTATCATGTATGGATACGTGTATGTATTGATGTATAGATGTAAGTATACGTACCTTTATATATGTATATATGTATGTATGAATGTATGTACGTATCTATGAATATGTGTATGAATGTGTATGTACGTATATATGTGAAATGTATGAATATATGTATGGATGTGTATGTACGCATGTATGAATATTTGTATGAATGTGTATGTACGTATATATGTGAAATGTATGGATATATGTACGTATATATGAATATATGTATGAATGTATGTAAGTGGGTCGCTCTATGTCATACGATTATGCACGTAACGTTCGATACCTAAGTGAACTTACGTTTGCCAAGAGAGAAACGTTAGATCGTGTATAAACAGCAACGAAAGATCGAGAGATATTGATCTGACGTAGAACCTCGTCACGGGACAATACTTTGCATTGTGTATGTACATAAATCGTTTGATTCTTTAGAAAAGACTAATATGTAAATTATCGTTGTTGTTGGTTTTTTCTTTTTTTTATTATTATTATTATTATTTTTTTGTATTTGTTACTTATTAAAAATGAGAAATAATTATTTTGATTTATTAATTAATCTTTGAGGTAGGCTTCTCAACTGATTTTTATTAAAAATGCAAATGTATTGTGTAATTGTAGTAAATACTTGAAGTGATCGTTTGATTAATAGGAATCTTAAGAATAATATTTATATAGATTTCATTTTTTCGATTTATACGATTGATAAGTTCTCTCAATAGAAATTTGTTAAATAAATTGAAATCGTTTAATTGGAATTTCACACACATATCATATTTATTAATAATATATATAGAGTAATTCGATAAAAAGTAAAACAATGTATTAATGTAATTTTTGTTCGATTGATCGTTTTAAATTGAAAATGAAAGTACCGTGTAAATGGAAGTTTTTCCGTTCATTTCTTCAACCGTGTTATATATTGAAATCATTTTATTCGAAACTAATGGCTAAGTGTATTCATTAATATAAAAAAAAAAAATACCGTGTACCGTGTACCGTGTTTAATTTCACTTTCGTTGTTTCTTAAATTACGAGTTTACTTACTCGTCGTCATCCCCAATTAAGAAAAAAAAAAAAGGAGGATAACAGGATTCGGTATCCGATTTAATGGGAAAGTTTGACGCGGTTACTAAGCCGAATTAACACGTGTCGTGATAAAGGAAAAAAGAAATAAAGAAAAAAAAAATAATTATTTCCATAACTTTCGAGTAATCTCGTCTCTCTACGTAATTACCTTTATTATTAATTTACTTTACACTTTAGTGATCGTTAATTATTAGGTTGTATGAATAAGATACGTGCGACAAAGGATAGAAGAGGCCTTGTAAACAAAGTTATTCGAATAATTCCGAGAGAGTTATGGCTGCTAATGGCACTGACCGAACTTTCACTCGCCTAATTTATAACCAGTCTTTTAAATCGTATGTCATTTAGAAAATCCTCACGAAATTCTTATTTTTCTTTTCTTTTTTCTTATCCTTTTCTTTTTTTCCAACGAGTTATGTCGATTAGTTTTCTTTCAAAAGAAACCGCTAAGCAATTTATCGTATCGAAAAGAATTTAATTGAAACAATTAAACGATAGGAAATTTTTCTTTTTCTCCCTCCTTCCTCTTTTTTTTTTGTTTCTAACAAGAGAAAAAAGTATGATCGATGAATTGACGTTTACTTTCAATCGAATATAAAATGAGATCGAAGTTTCTCGTTCGTGTCATGTAACAACCCAGTGTGTTTCTAATATTAGTAATGGTGGTAGCATGAATGTTCATCTCCACGAAGAGGAGAAATCTTACTTGAACTTGAGCAATGATTATATTATATTATCCTTGTTCGCGTAATCTTTCATTCGAAAGGAGAAATTAATAAAACAAAAATAGAGAGAGAAAGAGAGAGATATTTAAATTTCGCGCCATTTCCTGTCTTACCCCTTTCGAGTATTTTTGTGTAGCCAATCACCATTGTCGGAGGAAATGAAATGTTTCATGGTATCCCATAAGGAGTCACGAGCCCGACTAATTAATCGTTTAATGGGGTTAAGTGCGGGTAATTACGAGGCCCGGAAGTAGAAGTGTATCTCTCCTCCCTACCCTCCCTTCCCTCCCCTTTCCCCCCTGTTCTTCCTCCTCTTTCTTCTTTGACGTTGTTACTTTGTACACACACACACACACATATATATAAGTGAGATTGTTCGAATTAATTATCCCATAAACGGTACGTCCACCGCGGAAGAAACTTAGTTGACTTTCATTTCCACTTTCCTTCTTCGTAAACGCATTTATTTATTTATATATATATATACGTATTTCTTATTAATTCGATCAATTTTCTTTTTTGTTTTATTTTAAATATTTTTCTTAAAGAAACCAAGATGCAATTTTTCTACAACTAATTTCCTCGCGTGATTCAAAAGAATATATTATTATACGTTACGCACGTACGTTTGCTTTTTACCACGCAATTTTCTCGATAAATCTTTCGCTAACTGGAAAAGAAGAAAAAAAAAAAAAAAAAAAAAGAGGATAAGACGAAAAATAAGTAGAGGTAATAAAAATTGGCAGGAAACGATTTACGAATGAATATTTAATTAATAACCTATTACCAGTTTTGCCTTATCCTTTTCCTGATTGGTTGGTTGCTTGATTGTTTATTGTACGATAAAAGATGCAAGAGGAGAGTACCAAATTAACAGCCTTTTTCCGCCTTTCCCTTTTTCAATTACACTATAATCGTTTTCTCGATAGAATTTTATTCGATCATAGTGGTTGTTGTTCACTTTCGCTCTTCGAATATATTTTCTCATTCGTAATGATTTTTCTTCTTCTTTTTAATTTAAGATAATGCACTCATATATGTATGCACGCATGTATGTATTCATGTATGTATGTATGTATGTATGTGTGTATGTATGTATGTATGTATGTGCAAATAAAATATCTGAGAAAAACATAAGTTCCAATATATTGTTAAGATATTATATTTCATATACAAGTACCCATACACAAACTTTTTGATTGATAGTGTATATACGTATAGATGTATGTATATGTGTATGTTATTATCTACTTTCGTGTCTTCTTCGTGCACGAAGCATCGCACGTTTATTAATCGGCAATCAGGAAAACGTTTTGAAAATTAAAATGAAATTGTTAGGTCGACGTTCGTTCGCGCGAGAAATCATTGGTTATCTTCGTTTCCTATAACGCCTATTTATTTTTTTTTCTTTTCTTTTCTTTTTCTTGCCGGAGATAACTCATTTCGTGCTGTTTCTCTTTTTTTTTTATCAATTTTCTTAATCGAAATATTAATGATCATTGATATCCACTCTTTCTTGAAGATTTTTTTGTATTTATCTAAAAGATTCAATTGTGAAGTTCTGGAATAGTTTGAAAAATTGTGGGTTACATATCCAGGATTGTATATTAAAATCGTTTATTAATACGTTTCGTGTACCATTTTCGGTATATTTCTGAATCTCGTTTCTTTGCCAAGTGATATTTTTATTAACGATAAATCAAACCCAAAGTGGCAGGGAGGAGGAGTGGGGGAAACAATCGTTGGCATCGTAATTGGCATTGTAATTGGCATCTCGATATAATTATTTATTCGTTAGACAGTACATTTTATTGTTAAAACGTATACGTTGCTAACAAAATAATTTGACAGCCAATAAAAATTATATCCAATTTTTTGTTTATATATTTAACTAACAATAAAAATGTTTATCGTATATATGTGTGTGTTTTTTATTTAACTAATCGTAATTCAATATTTACCGATCAATTTTCAACGAAAAACAAACTTTTATTCGAGTTGAATATTATTCATTTAACAAATCATGGAATTTGGAAAAAAAAAAAGAAGAAGAAGGAGAAGAAAAAAAATAATAATTGTAAGAAAGACCAAACCGGTTTTGTTCAAAGTTTGCAGTACGCTCTTGGGGTTACATCTCTCTCTCTCTCTCTCTTTCTTACTTTTTTTATTTTCTTTTTTTATTTCTTTAAAGCCGCACCTGAGAATCATTCGCGCCTAATTGCGCCGTTGTAATCGGAGAACTTGAAGGAACGTTATCCATGCGGCTGGACGCAAGCAGTTCACCGTGTCCCCGACTAGTTTTCAGCATCCTTCGAACCAACCAACGATCATTCTCATCTCCTCAATGTTGCAACATTTTATTTGATTTTATTTTTCATTTAATTTTCTTTTCTTTTCCTTTGTTTTTTCTTCACACTATACCATCGTCAGTAGTTGCATTTTAATGGTGCCGATCGCACAACATATATGTGTGTGTGTGTTTGTTTGTGTGTTTGATGCAACCGTCCGAAAATTATTGACATGACATTGGAATATTTGAATTAAAACAAAAATTATAGGATCAGTTAAGAAGGCAAGAACAACAAATTTAGCAACGTTCGATTGGGTATTAGGGTAGCAAGAAAGAAAATTTTCTTTTTATTTTTTCAGTTAAAAGTATTCAGCATTCAACAAACGGGTTAATAAAACGTTCGTATAGGTGAAACTTACGATTCGGTTTGATTTTAACTTGCGTAAGATAAAACGAACGAATGAAAGAAGGAACGAACGTTTCGAAAGATTATTAATCTAAAGATTAATTTTGATTATTTCAATCATTTCCTTTGAACTATCCTATCTCTAATCTTTTTAAACGAATAGCAGTAGTAGTAGTAGTAGTAGTAGTAGTAATAGATCAATATATCTTTCCTTATTAAGACTGGCTCGCAACTTTCACGTATCTTTCTTCGAATATAATTTCGTTTCATATCCAACAACAATTTGATTTTCAATCTCTAATGGTTTTACTATTTCGTAATGTAACATAGTTATATATGAGAATATCGTAAGTAAATGTTCGTAAATAACGTCAAGAAATTAATTGTAATGATATTCAATCAAGATAAACAATTTAATAAAGTATCTTATTAAATTATATGCACTACCATCTCGTAATAATTCACATACGCGTTGTTCTCTCGATTGCATTATATGTTTTTTTCTTTTCTTCTGTTTTTATTTGTTATTTTATTACGTTGAAATTCCTCTCGAAGGAAGTGGAACGAAAAAAAAAGAAATATATTTTGTATGAGTCATTGATCGAATGTTGAGTGTTCCGAGTAAACCGATAAACGATTTTCTCTACCTGCCCTCTTATTTCGCCATTCGAGTTCGTGAAAATATTCTCTTGAAGAAGTCGTTCACCGAACTGCACGAGAGAAAGAGAAAGAGAAAAAAAAAAGAGAAAGAGAGAGAGAGAGAGAGTTACGTTTACACCGAGAGACCAATCAAAGCCCCCAGCCTTTATTTATGCGATATCTTCCGACTTATTACGCGAATGATCGAACCTAACAGCCGATACTGAACAGTTCTCTCTCTTTCTCTCTCTCTTTCTCTTCCTTTTCTCGTCCTCTGCAATTATCCTCGCATTGCGAAAGAAAACCGGGAAACAATTTTACCATCCGGGGATATATCTCGTGAATAAAATGAAAAATAATAATAAGAAATGTTATAAGTGGGGCTAGAGAATATAAGGGAAAGGGAATGAAAGAGAGAGAGAGAGAGAGATATTATCATTTATTAGTAACTTTCTTAGTTATTACATAGATCGTCAAATGGAAATAAAGAAAAGGAAAAAAAATCAAGATACTACTGGAAATACAGGATATATATATAAGACTTTCTCTTTTTCTCCCTTGGAAATAAAATAAATGTATCTTGTTATTGATGAAAGTATTATAAATGATCGATAGATAGTTAAATATCGATTGGAAGGTAGAAAGAAAGAAATAAAAGAAGAAGAAGAAGAAAAAACTAAATATATATATATATATAAAACACACAAAAAGTTTTAATTGGAAGTAACAGAAGGAATAGGACGATGGAAGGAAGTTAACATGGGTGATTATTTGTGATCGTTGTGCAATTTCACTTTGCACAGACGCCAAGACGTCTTGCATATCTTGTCTTGCATATCTCGTCTTGCATATCTTGTCTTGCAACGTGTCGCGTGTGTGTTATGTGTCGTTTCGTTTCGTTTAGTTTAGTTTCGTGTCGTCGACCTTTAAATACGACTTCTTTTTTTTTTTTATTACTCGGATGATTAGAGGAAAAACTGTCTACGAGGAAATACTTTCTTTTCTTTTCTTTTTTAACTACTGGTTTTCCTATTTTTTTTTATTTTTTATATATATAATTTAGACAGGAAACAAGTGTAGAGAGAGAGAGATAGAGTGAGAAGAAAAAATATGGTGAACTTTGTTGTTTCAGGCGGTGAAATTGGAGTCGGTGCATCCAGGAAGGACGAGATATCTCGTTGTGGTGTCCTGTACGGGCCGACAGGATGCAGAAGAAAGTTGCCTGTTAGGTATCGATTGTCACGAAAGGGCAACAGTTGGTCTTGTCCTTCGAGTCCTAGCCGATACTGCCATTACTCTCGACGGCGATGGGTTAGTATACTTTTGTTTTGTTTAATACTTCCTATCTGTTAACACATTAGCATCATATCTATATGCATTTTTTAATTGTAACATATTTTCAATTTTGATTACTTATTAATTTATATTATAATAATTATTATTAATATTATTATTATTATAATTATTATAATATAAATATTATAATAAATTAAATATTAAATAAAAATATTAATTAAATATAAATAAAAATAAAAATTAAATATTATAATAATTATAATATAATAATAATATTAATAATAATTAATAATAATTATAATAATAATATTTATTATTATTATCTTACAATTAGAAATAAATATAAAACGGGTTATTACAATAGGTTTGAAAATCTTTGACAATTACATTTTCAAAATAATACATTATACATCGTAATATCGTAAAACGTTAAATGTAAAAATGAATTCGTTATTATAATATATGCAATATACAAAATAATATAATAAAATTATTTATCTAATTATATCATTATATACTTTCTATATAATAATAATAATAATAATAATAATTTGATAATTTCATTAACACATCCTATTTTATTGATTTATATCTTTATATAATTCATATTAAAATTATTCGCAATATTAGATAATGGAAATATCATTGGGATTTAGTTTAAGTATTAAATGATATGATGAATTTAAACACAATATTGTTTTATTATATTATTTGAATATATAATCTATGTTAAAAATTTGCAATGTATAACGTAAACCCTTTATTCCGAACAATCATTCGTTCAATTCATAAAATTCCACAAAGTTAACAAAAATTCGACACTGACGTAGGATTACATTGAACAATATTTTTCGAATGACAAGTTAAATGACTATCTTATTATAATAAGTTTCAAATTTGAAATTGACCTTACCAGTTGCACGAATGTTTTAAATAAAAATCTCATTTATAGTTTCTCCGTTATAATCGTTCACTGGTAACTGGATCTAAAAAAAAAAAAAAAGTAGACATTTGTTTGTATCGTTGGTTAAGTTGGTTTCGTGTTGCTTAAAATGGAAGTAAAATAATAGTTAGCTTGTTTGGCTACTGATGGTGGTGGTGGTGGTGGTGGAGTGTTTGCTCGCGAGGTGAACGCGAAGGTCAACAGCGTTCTCTTGTTCCCGTATGCGGGCATAGGGAAATGGAGCGCGTTACCGTAAGGTAAGTAAGGGGCAAGGTACTTGACAGGTGAACACCAAGGTCAGTCTCGAGGTTGCACCAAGTCAGAAGTCATTGGTTAAATTCACGTGCTTAGAAAAAACAAAAAAGAGAAAGAGATGATTTCATGGGTTTTATTGTATTCTTTGATAAAATGCATTCCTATTATTATTATTATTATTATTATTGTTATTATTATTGTTATTCGTATTAAATTTGATTATAACGGTACACGGTTGTTATTACCGTTCGAAATTCTACGCCCTTTTTGGCCCTTAGGCCGAATAAAATTTCCGATGAAATTCTTTTTTTTTTTTTCTTTCTTTCTTTTTCACCTGGAATAACTTTCAAGGGTTTAACTGTAATCTACCTGAGAGAATATTACGGAGAAACCGAAAAGAAAAAAAAGAAAAAAAAGAAGAAGAAGAAGACGAAGACCGGTACATGCCTGAAAAAAATAAAAATAAAACGAAGAAGAAGATCGGTATGATAACGGTGTTGTGATCTTGTAACTTTTTAATTTTTATTTTTATTTTTAGACATTATTATTATTATTATTATTATTAATCTTTTCTTTGTTTTTTTTCTCTCGTCTACTACCGGTGATAGTATTAGTAGTACTAGTCTTGTTCAATCGTGGAAAATAGGTGTTAATTATATTTTAGTAGGTAATTAATTATAAATATATACGAAAGATAAAACAATTATATAGAACGATCAGGATAAAGAAATATTAACTATGATTTTCATAGAATTCATGATTTTCTTTCCTTGTTACATTTTATTACGAAAGAAAGTGTGTGTGTGTGTTTGTGTGTTTGTGTACGTCAAAAGAGGATTGGATAACGGTTAAAACGTAACACGGTTTTCTTATTGTTAGTTAGAACGAAATTATGGCATTTCGTATCGCGATCGCGAGAAGAAGAAAAGAAAAAGAAAGAAAGAACGAAAAAGTAGTCGCAAGTATAAATCTATCTATCTATCATCATCATCATCATCATAATCATCATCATAATCATCTTCTATAAAAATATTATCGCTAATCTACGTTAGGATAATATAATAAACTGTGAATTTTCTCAACTAACATTGTTTATTCCCTTTTGTTCCCTCGTTTGTTCACTTTTAACGATATATTACTGTTTTATTCGTCATCATACTGTTTTCTTACATTTATAATGTTATACGTGTGATTTTAATCGAATTATATCAATTTCTAACGTGATATCACAAATCGTGTCGAAATGAGGAAAAGATTAATATTTTTTTTTCTTTTTTTTTTGTTATTGATACGTTGAGTTATTCGTTCTTGATTTATCGTACGATTGGGTGAAGTTAAGAAAGTCTAACGATCTTTGACGTATCATAGTTATCTCGTATCCATATTTCGCAATTCTTATTTTTTATTTGATAAAAATTAATATATTAATTAGGATAAGAAGTTAATAATATATAATAATAATAGAATAAGAACTTAAACATTTTGATCTGTAAACAATTCAGAAATTTCAGGTTATTGTTTTTTATAAAAATTAAAAATAAATATATCAATTAAAAGTAATGGTTAACAAATAAAATGAAATGGAACATTTTGATGATCATTGAATGGCACATGAATTTATTACATAAGATTAACACAAGTATGTATTTTTAAAAATGAATTTAAACATTTTGATCTGTAAACAATTAAAAAATCCCGAATTATTCTTTTTTTTATAAAAATAAATATATCAATTAAAAGTAATGGTTAACAAACAAAATGAAATGGAACATTTCGATGATCATCGAGTGGCACGTGAATTTATTACATAAAGACTGACGCGTATCGAAACACGTTGTGTGCGATGTTGGTGGTGATTGGTGGTGGTTGGTGGTGGTGGTGTTTGGTGCATCGTCTGAAACGATAGAGTGCAACGTCGAGCAAAAGTCCTCGGGTGTGCATCTCGAAATAGCAGCAAGCTAACTACAAAACCGACGGCCCGTATAGTAGAGGACCATTTTCGTGCCGATATAAAATAAGGTTTAGACCATCGTGTTAAATACGACAACACAACTACGAGTACAAACTTTGACGAAGACAAAGATGAAGACGAAAACGAAGACAAAGACGATCGATCGAGTCAACCCTTTCTATGTTATAAAATCGTCTTTGCTCTAACTAAGACACGCAAATATCTCACTTCCGGATTCGGTTTTTTTTTTCTATGTTACAGGGGCTTCAGTGTCAGCGTTTGCGGTCGACAGCACATCTTCAAGCCGGTCTCTGTTCAAGCCATGTGGTAAGTCTTTCTAATAATAATAATAATAATTATCATATTTTATATGTACATAATTATTTATTTCCTTTTATAAATAATTTTGTTTTAATCTGATAACAATAGTTTCATACACACACACACATACACACATATACACATATATATAATACAACGTATGCGAATATTTCTCGTGAGAAAAATCAAGAAGATCGTGTGATAAATTATGAAGAAAAAAAAGAGGAAGAGAAGAAAAAAAAAAAAAAGGAGAAGATAGAGAATTACTTGAGATCGGGAAAACGAATTAACGAGCCGTCGTATTTTAATGAGAATTAACGTTAGACTTTAAACGTTTCTAGTCGATAACGCGATTATGTTGCTTGCTCTTCGGTCATTGTCGCGAACGGTAATAAGCATGACCGGTAGATAGGACGTTGCAATTAACGTGCAATGATACACACTGCACAGGCACGAGCCAGACGTCAAGTAGACGTTTCTCTTGTAATATATACGTCTAAATAATAGCTACATTATTTTAACGAATATATATTTCACAAAGCACTTTATTCACGTGTGTGTGTGTGTGTGTCTGTTCTACAAAAAAAAAAACAAAGAACAAATCGAGTTTAACCCTTTGAACGTGAAAGATCGAATGATTTTTCTACTAACGTGAATTACTTTGACAAAATAAATGAAAAAAGAAAATAATTAGAAGCAAATGGAAGATCGGGAAAAAAATAGTTGAGCGCATATATGCGTCTTTAGTCTACAAGTATTGGCTTTCGGTGGACGCGTATATGCGTCCACGGTATCGAAATGATTAAATACCGGAAGGAAATAAAAGTAATTTCTTATAAATCGTTGGATCAACTCATATGGGCACGACTAACGTTAGTTTTGATGACCATGGCTAAAGAGATAATATCATGTACAATTACGAGAACTAAAAGCGAGGTGAGAACGACGACACCTACATACGTAAAGATACATATATACATATATAAGTACGTACCACGTTGAAAGATTCTCGAAGGAAAGGACATACGCGTGGGTAGAGTTCATTGATAGCATGAACAAAAGCGCAAAGGCGGTTCTTTATTTTTATTCTTTTTTTTTTCCCTTTTATTATTTATTATATTTGATTTTTATTCTTCTCTATGCATCTCTAATCGAAATTTGGAATATGGAAGATTTATTAATTTGAATCCTTTGACTGATATTTAATTGTAATACTTTATAATTATATTTTACTTCTTTTTTGTTTTCTGTGAAAAAAATAATAGTAGTATGATATATTATGTATCAATATAAAATATCAAATATCTCTTAAAGTATATATAGGGTGGAGTGTTCCCTTTAAATCGTACACCATTAGACTTATTAGATTTTTTGTTTCCCCTCATGAAAACTATTGATATTAGTTTGTTTTAGGATGAAGTAAAATTTAGAAATAAATACATTAAGTAGCCGTCAATTTAATAAATTTCATTTTGAAAGATTATTTTTATAACAAGTTAATTAAATAATATATATATATAGAAAACGTGTGCGTCACTGAAAATATTTTATGCGTTGGTAGAAAACTTTTAAGTATATTATATATTTAATTAAAGTATTTATGCGTAACGAAATTTTAATTGAAACCAAATATATTTTAGTTTAAACAATTACGTAAACGTTTGAGTAACGTTAAAATAAGAAATGTATAATCTTTAAATTCTATTAATAAATAGATATAATATAATATATATAATAATATATATTATGTTTGTTATATACACGTGTAACCTTCGGAAAATCGTATAAACAATATTCAATAAAAGAACTTTCATAGACTGACATTGAGTCAGTTAACTGTTGGATTTCGAAGAGGACGGTACGTTAAATTCATACTAAGTGCTTTTAAACTACAATATACGTTTCCTTCGATTAATTAACAATCATATTTAAGGTAAATTATAAATAGTATTATACTCTATTAATATTTTGTATTGTTTAAATTAAAATACATTTTGTTATTGTTGTTGTTGTTGTTTTAACGATTATTTCGAGAGTTGAACATTTTTTAATCTAATCAAAATGTCAGATCGAAAATATTTTTGCATTGAATAATTAAGTAGAATGACGTATGATTTTTATCTATATCATTCTTTTTTTTCTTTCTATTTTTATTTACAATAGAACAATGAACCGTTCCAGTTTCAACAATCATCCTGTATAATTCTTTCAATATACATTAGTCGGGAAAAAAAATTCCTATATTGTAAATATAAAAAATTATATTCTATTATTTATAAATTAATTATATTATATTATTTATAATATTATTTATATTTATATGGAATATATATTAATTATATTATATTATTTATAAATATAAAATATTATATTCCATTATCTTTTTTATGTTTTAAAATATTCCACAGTACGAATGATAATAATTTGTTGCACAAATGAAACCAGTAATGTTATCAAACGTATACTTATTTTTATTCGTTTGGTCGTAATTATGTCTGATTACAACGAAGACATCAATACGTGGGCGTAGTAGTATCTTTATATTACACAGAATGATTGTGTAATTGTGTTATAAATTTAGAAGGATGGATAAAGGAAATAATTAACGTCAGAATTTGTCGAACTCGTGTCCGAAAATATTTCTTTTTGGTAATTACAGAAACGTGTTATACGTGTGTGTTTGTGTGTGTGTTGTCAGAATTCTTTCTTTAATAACAGTTTTTACTCATGGGGGTGGGGGAAGGGGGGACATAAATCATTATTGTATTGTCGTTAATGTACGTTTCTGATGTTCACCTGACTATAAAACATAATGGAATGTTTTTTTCTGCCTGGTCCTTACAAAAGTATTCGTTCGTTTTTATTACATACCGAATTGAATCAAAAAGAAAAAAAAAGCAAACCTTTATAGTAGAAAGAAGGATCATAATTGGTGTTAGGGCATGTCAAGAATTTTTCGTACGAGTTCGATAATCAATGGTACGATGTTGTAATGCCTTTATTAAAGTTGGTAGAAAAACAATTTCAAGAATTTCTCTAATTAGTACTGGACCAGTTAACACACACATACACACGTACATTATTACGTACCGTACGTAATTAACAAACTAAAAATTTCCGTATATGGATTCATGTGTATGAAAGTTGTTAGTTATTATTTCGTCATTCTTAAAAAATTCGTAACATAATCAAAAAATGTATACAGGATGATCTGTTCTTTTTTCGTGACATATAAAATATGAAATTAATTATTATTATATGATTTTTCTAAATAATTCTAAATAATTATTTCTACAAAAATGATGTTTCATTTTTATTAAATATTTATAAAACAAAATGTGTACATACAAACATTGACAGATTATTTGTCAAATTAACGATATTATTTAAATATATTTATTTTTATTAACTCGTAACACTGAAAATGAATATTGTTAGCAATAATGGATTTATAAAAAAAAAAAGAAACAAAATGTACAAAATAACATACACATATTAAATTAAATGTAAAACGTAATTCGTATTGAAATGATTGGATGTCTTCTGAAATGACACGTATAATCGTTGATAAATGAAAGATAAAATATCAAAGGTAGGGGAAGGGTTATCTACACGGAAGAATCGAAGAGTTAAAGAGTCAAAGAGTGAAAAAAAAAAGAAAAAGGAAACGTGGGCCGTGGCTTTAATTGATCGGCATATCCCGATTGTCTACACGAGTGGACTCTCCAGGGATAACTTTCCTGACTGCCCAACCCTCTTCCGTTCATTTTAAAGACCTTCTCCTCTCAGTGGAAACAACGGACGGTTTCTTCCCACGCATTATCAGAGAGTACGTTCTTCGTTCTAATTATCTCGCGATCCGTACAATCGAGAATCGATTGGTGGGCCTTTATTTAAACTCGTCTCGAGAAACGAGACACGTTAACGAGATGAATATTTTATTAAGTACTTTTCTTTTCTATTTTTCTTTTTATGTTTCTATTGCAAACACTTTTAAACAACTCTCCAAATTCTAAATTACGTTCTTCGTTCTAATTATTTCCTAATCAAATTGAAACATTGAAAATCAATAAAAAAACGTGCTATCAAGTTATAAATATTTTATTCTTTATTTTTAATATTTTTCTTTTCGTTTATTCCAAACATTGAATTATACTTTTAACTCTAACAAAATCATCTAATTTTACGCTAGAACTTATAGATCATCGTAACGTTTTTCGTTCTAATTATTTCGCGATCCGATTGAAGTTTTGAACGTTAAAAAGTATAAACGTGTCTCTTTAATTAAAAGAATAATTGTATTTTTCTTATAAATATTATTTTCATTGATTTTTTGCAAAAAGACTTTCAAAGAAACTCGAAACTATTTTCTCAATTCTAATAAATGATTTAATCTCTTACCCTAGAAATTATAGAAGCTTGGTAATCGTCAAAGAATTCCTTCAACGAGAGAAGAATTCGTCACGACTTCCGGGATGGGATTCGAAATACTTAGTAAGGGGGAACGAAGATTCGCCAAGGAAGAAATACATTGTGTTTCTTCTTTAATTCGTATCTAACTCTTTTTCTTTTCGTTTTCTTCCTTTCTTCGTGTTCTCCTTCTACAAGAAGCATCAAAGAATTCAGGTTCGTTAGGTTCGGTGTGTGCAACGGCTCTTTTGAACGTTCTGTCGTCCCTGTCCTATAAATAGAAAAAGAGGGAAGAGGAAAGAGACAGTTATACACACACGTTTACACACACACGTTTACAAACACCTACATACGTACATATTTTTGTAAAAAGAATAAAAACAAAACAAAAAATAATACGAAAACCCTTCATCGTGCAAGTGTTCATTCAAGATTGATTTTACATTGTAATAGGACATAGGAAACCATTGATGATTACTTTTATATATTCCTATGGGTACGTTCATCTTGAAAATCATGTTAAATAGTTTGCAAACATCATTTCAAACTCGTAGTTGTCGTCAGCAACTGTTCGAGACTCTGAGAGTTTGTCGTCGTCGTCGTCTTCGTCTTCGTCGTCGTCCTATTTTTGGAGAAGCCTCGTTGCTCTCGACCATCATCATCATCATCGTGGTGGTGGTGGTGGTGTTGGTGTTGGCGGTGGTGGGGTCGCCAGGGACCATGGACTATCGCCCGCGCCATTTATGGGCGCGTCGCGACGCATGGTCACTTACTTTTAATGCCGAATTTTCTCACATTATTCAGGAAAACAATCGTGAATGATGAAAAATAAGAATAAATGAAAAATCACGTCGCACGATTGCATGTGTGTGTGTAATAGAAAAAACTTAAGGGTGAATCGAATTTTTTTACTTTCTTTCTTTTTCTTTTTGGGGCTAAATATTCGAATAATAATCCGTCGTATATGGTAAAAAACAAATGTAAAATTTTAATTAAAAAATTTTTACGTATTATTATTATTATTATTATTACGTATTATTATCTTTATATGAAATATTTAATTTATAAATATATTTCAATTTGATATTAATTTATTAAATTATAAATTTATTTGGTTTTATTATTGTTCGTTCAATTGTGAGAAAAATCTAATTTTGCAATAAACGCGTTCGAAGTTTCGATTAGTCGGTCACAGATATCATCTCATGCACGTACGTTTTCTTCGAATGTGGAACATTGGCATCATCCAGTTAGCAGGAAACGATGAAATTTATTGCATTTCCGATTTTCTTTTCTCGTTGCATTTGTACCTACATACTTACATAAATACATTCATACATATATATTCGATTTCGCTGTTTTCTTCGAAACAATTAAAGGAGAAAAATGATCGGAGTAGTATAAATTCTTCGTTTTTCGGATTCGTTTGAGAAAAGTTAAGAGAAAGAGATAGGAGTATAGAAAAGATGTGGGTCGTCGAGAACAATGTAAAAGCAATTAACTGTCTCGTGTTGTCCAGCATCGCAGCAATGCAGTTCGTGTTGTTCGAAGATATAATTACCGACTCTAAAGGCAATTATCCTTCAGTATAAAAAAAAAAAAAGAAAAAGGATCATCCTGGTCGTCTCATCCCACGTAAATTTATTTTATTCTACGGATACATGAAATTTCTATAAACGAGGTTAAATTTGAAAGGCGACCTAAGATGATAATGATAATGATAATAACGATAATAATAATGATGATGGTGATGGTGATGATGATGGTGAGGCTGATGATGAGCTTCGAAAATTTTCAAAGATCGGTTCGATTAAACAGAATCGTACTTTTCATTGGAATGAAAATTTCATGCTATTACTTCCCATTGCTGCTGTTACTGTTCGTTGCTAAAGTAATAAAGCATTAAGTGAGATAAAAAGAGATAGAGAAAAGGGGGAAGGGTAGGAGGAAAGGGAAGGGAACGTGGCCAATCGCACTTTAGGTCGCGTTTCTCCACGAACTGGTTTTTGTTCTTTCGCGGAGGGACAGAAAAGATGTCGGTCGGGCAGGCTACTTTTCCAGGTCACCGTGGTGAGCCGTCGTATATCGTTGGGCGTGGTGAACGATAAGAGAAATACTATTTCGTTAGATCTACGGAAATTTATCCTCGTTCAATCTGAACAGGTACACGTGTACAACACTTATACGCATACGTGTTTTAACTACATACAAAAATATAATATATATGAACAGGTACACATGTACAACACTTATACGCATATGTGTATTAACTACATAAAAAGAATATATATATATATAGTTTATAACTTGTGTATATATATGAACAGGTACACAGGTACAACACTTATACGCATATGTGTTTTTTAACTATATTAAAAATAAAAATATATATATATATATATAATTTATAAGTTGTGTGTGTATATATATAATAGTGTAGTATCTATGTGCATACATTTTAATCGGAACTCGATTCCCGTCGTCCTCATCTTCTAATCTTTCTGCCTCATTAGCCGATAGAAAATAGAATAAGAAGAATAATAAGAAGACGGGCGTGCGCTCGTTTAACCGGCACGAACTAAAGGAGCAGGAAGCGTTAGCGGATCACCGAGAATCAATGAACTTTGTTAGAGTCTGATGAACCGGTTGGGTTTCCAATCGAATGACGAAGGCACGACTTCGATATGACACCTTCGATACCCGATGATAAGACCGCAAAATCGCGCTATACGATATCCAGCAGCATTCATTCCGTTCATCGAGCTTGTTCTAAAATTCGATGGATACGTGGGTGGGTGGGTGGATGGGTGGTTTAGTTTTCTAACGTGATTCTAACTCCCATAGGATTATTTCAATTTTTTTTTCTTTCTTATTCTCTCTTATTCTAATTTCAATTCAATATCACAATTTTTATACGAAAATAATGAACTCTTATAGCAGACGATTATAATTGCATTATGCTGCTGCAATTATTTGCATCGAAATTAAGAATTCATGAGACATGCATTATTTTAAATTCGTATCGTATTTTTTTTTTTTTTCACTTTTTAATACGATGTCATGTTACACCATCGTTGAAACGCGTGCTAATTTTCTTGCATCGATGCAAGTTGTTTTTGATAACGAGTTACTATGTAACATTACTCTACGTGTATCGTGAAATATTGCGGACAAAGCTGTAAAATGATCGATCAGCCTACTTTTGCCATATATTACGCGTCGTACGGATATATTATTGATTATTCAATAGATGCAAGTATTATTATTGTAATTTTAGATTATTAAATAATATCGCACTAACTAACATTTATGCTAATATCTGAGTAAGTTATTGCTCGTCAAACTAAATTTGTATTAATTAAAAATTAAATTTGAAAAAAAAATTATGCTTTTTCTTAATATTTTCGTATAAAATTACTATTAATACTTATTATAGAATAATTCAACAATATAATATAACAAAATCATTTTCTAATTTTCTCATTAAAAAGAATGAAAATACGATGTAAGCGATTTACACGTAAAATTGTATCTTCATTTAAGTATACTTATTTATTAATTATCATTATTTATTCTAAACCAAGCGTACATATATATATATAATAAATGAATCTACTATATATACACGTTGATAGTTAACGTTAAACACATGTGCATGTAGTTAAGAGATAATATAAAGTAACGTAACCATTCAATGCTTGATCTAATCAACGATAATTCAACGATCGATGTTTTCATGGAATATCGATACGGACCCATCAAAGGACTTTCGTCTGTAAAGACGAGGATCCATTCCAGATTGGCCTCGATTGAATAGCACACTCGATAACTTTGTTCCCTCGTCACTGTCAGTTTCCTAGTTTCAAGAATATCTCCCATCTTGCTTTCCCCCCCCTCTCTCTCTCTGTTTGTTCAATTCCTGGACCTAGGGGATCCTTTTGTTCTCACCTATATACACTGATAACGTTTCTGTAGTACGTCTAAAGTTCCAACTTGGTAAACTAAAACGTTTAACAAATTATATATATGTGTGTGTTACCTGGTGTGAAATACCGAATATTTGAAAATGTCAAAATTCGCATGGTTAAATGTCAACAGATACAAAATACTTTAGAAATAGACGGAATATATTTTATTTGATATTTAATAATAATATAATTATATATAGTATCTATTTTAATTATACATAAATATTTTAGACTTACACCACAAACGACCATGTGAATTTCGACATTATTCAATTTCGATACACATATCTACGAATTACAACACTACAAAATTATATTTTATTAATTCGTACATTATTATAATAAAAAAAAAAGAAACACATATGAAAACACGTAGAAATTTTAGCTTGCCTACGCGATACTTCAATCGTTTAATCATTCTTCCGTTATCAGTTATTGTAAATATCGGACACGATGGGGGAAATAAATGGCGTTGACAGATAAAAAAATTAAAAAATAATAATAATAATAATAATAATAAAAGTTGTCTCACGTTTTATCTCTCATAATTATTTTATACGTAACGTGTGACGAATAATATTATAGTTAGAGCAGAATCACGATACCATTCGAAACTTCGTTCAATTGAAATCCTATGTATCATTTATTTGAATTGGGAATGGGGGGGAGGGGTGGGGAAGGGAGAGGAAAGGAAAGAAAAGGAAAAAAAAAAGAAATTATGCGAAGTTATTCAAAGAGAGTCGTTCGCGGATCATCCACGCGTGTCTCTTTGAAAGAAAATCGTGCGTATCATCGAATAGTAATTATCACTGAGATTTTCTCTCTCCCTCTTTCTCTCTCTCTCTCTGTTTATCTCTTTTTGAAACGTGAGATGCGATGATGACTCATCACATCATAGACTCCTACCTTTTTGTTTTTTTTTTTTCTTTCTTTTTATACTTCTTCTTCTTCTTCTTCCTCCTCCTCCTCTCCTCTTCTTCCCTCCTCGTGGAAGAGGACCTTATCCGCACTGTTGCGTAACGGGCAACGACAAAAGGGTTGCGGACCGTCGACCAGGATCGGTTCCGGCTCGAAAACTGACCGTTATCTCATTATACCAATTGCTTTACTAGGTCATCATCTTCCTTAGTTTTGTTTGTTTTGTTTTTTTATAGAGAAAGGGCTCTCAAACAACGTGTATCTCGTTAAGATTATTAGATACGTTAAAGATGCAACACATGGTTTTGTTATATCTAGTTACTATTATATATATATAGTTTTAGTGCTGAATACTTTTAACTAAAGTGTATTGTAAGAACAGAATAATAGTTTATTATTAATAGGACTGTTTCCATTGATTGAATATTATTAATTAGATTCTAATGATAAATAATATTGAATAATTAAACTTTTTCTTTCTATAATTTACATCTGACAATATTCAAACAAATATTATATTATTTTACATTAATATATATATTGACAAACACGTATAACCAAACGCATATATGCGTTCATAGCAATCAATGGGTTAACAAAAAATAGAAAGAAAAAAAAAATGTAATTTCTGATGGATAATCTTTGGATTCTTGGTTATCTCGAAAAATCGCGATGGAATCTTTGTCCTTGAACGATTCACGTTCTTGTGTTCATCCAAGATCAGTCAGAAAGAAAGAGAGAGAGAGAGAAAGAAAAAGAATCTTTTGCCTCCTTATTCTGACGATGACTCGTTCTGGGTGGATTCCTTCTTCTCTCGTTCAAGCTGATTTATCGTCCGTCCTGGGATATGGTGTAACAGGGTCAGACCGTGTCTCGTGGGATTATTCGAGACGGTTTCTTCGATCTTCCCCTCCTTCTCCCCCCATAGCACGTAAATACTTTCCCTTTTAAACGTTTTAACCCGATGATTCTCTAATGGAGTCAACCAAACGAGAAAATACTTCCAATCTCTTTTTCTTTCTCTTTCTCGGATACGTTTCTTTGAGATTTCACAAAAAAAGTATTTGTCTTTTTTATTTTTTTATTTTTTGTTTGATTCTTCTTCTCTATTTCTCGTAAGTATAGGGACAAAGAACGTTGACCTTTTCCTGAAACGTTTTGAGCCAACTATTATTTATTTATTTATTTATTTAATAATATTTTATTGACCCTAGAGCCTAGGCTCCCTAAAGGCCATTAATTACAGTAAAATACAATATAATGTATAGATAAAACAAAACAAAAATTAAAATTATGTAATTATTATTAAACTTATCATTATATTAGTAGTAACGCACAGTAAGTAGATAAATGTAAAAAGAAAATAGTAAATAATACATAAATAAAATTATAACAGTTCTATAATAGTGGTATAGTAGTGTTGGTTCGAAGCAATAAACATATGGTTTTAAAGAAAAAAAGAAAAAATTAAATTAATTAAATTAGTAAATTATTATAATAATTTATAAAATTATAATAATTTACAATACTTTTTACAAAATACTAAATACTAATTTACAAAATTATAATAATATTACATATAATAATTTATTAAATTATTATAATGTAATAATAGGATTTTATCTTTTTTTTTTTTTTCAAGATTCTTTTCTACTAACTGTTATTGAACAATAAAGTTTATTAACAGTAGACAAAAATGAAATAACTTATATTTCGTGGGAATAGAAATGATTAGAAGGATTGAGAAATATGATGTGTTATTACATAAATGTGATAAACCTTTGAGTGTGTGCATATATAACTGTTTATTGTTAACCAAAACGTATATGATTTTGTCGAATGATATATCGTGTAATTTCTATTCATTTAAGCGCGTGGGTTTTTCTTCGTACGATAATTCGAAAGAATATCGATAGACATTAGCATAGAGAGATTTTTTTTTTTTCCTATTCAAATGAATTTTATAGAAAGTTTAATCTTTACGAGGTAAACTGGGTTTAATTCGAATTCTAAAATCATTTTGGATTCTCTAACGATTTGGTTTTTTCGTTCATTCTTTTGAATCCTTTCCCCCTCAATCCCCCCATCCTCCCACGGTTTCGGTTATCTTTTAGTAATAATGAAAAATTTCCACAAAACAATAAAGTGTTCGTTACGTACGCGTAAATTGAAATTTGATTTCTATCTCTTCTCGTGGTAGTTGTTTAACGAAATTCAATTGAAAAAAAAGTATTCGAGAAATGTTTTAGAAGATTCGCGAGATTGGAATTTTTCTTCTCTTAAGTAAGAAATAAATCTCTTAATCAGAACTACGATCTCTTTTTCTTCGTGTCTCTCATTGGGAGGGGAAAAAAAAAAAAAGAAAAGGAGACAGAGATCGTTGATGTAATTGCAATTTTTACCTTACTCGGTTGGATTTCGAACGATTTAAATGTAAATATAGAAACGAGTGGATGATCGAAGATAAACGTAAGAACATCTTGCGTGTTACGTTGAAATTCCATCGATTAAAAAAAAAAAAAAAACGTTTTTTGATTCGTTCGTTCGTTCTTGGTCTTTTGAATTTTTCTTTTGTTTCTTTAAATTAATTTCTGAATAGTATTATTATATACAAGATAATATCGAGAACAACAACAATTGTGTATAATATATGATGCATAACGAACGATTCTAATCTATTTTATGCGAGTTTTGCGTGCCACAATTTTCACGCGACAAGCTTGTTGTAAATCGTAGAATAGGTTGGATCTTAGATAATAAATCATGTTGTTTCAACTATACTTTACTTATAATACCCTATACTGTATTTCGAATTAACTAGAAAGAAAGAGAAAGTACATATTATAACGCTTAGTTTTATATAATTACAAGTAAAATAATATAACAATCAAACACATTTGATTTGCTATTAATTTGTAATTTACGAGTTTAATTTAATTAATTCGAATCTTATGAACGAAAATGATGTCTCGCAATAGGATTAATACGCCGAATATGCTTCTTGTGTATATGTGTATGTCTGTCTGCCAAAAATATTCCTATTAATAAAATAAAGTGCGAATGACTTTGAAATATTTCGCAACGAACACGAATAATTGTTCAACGAAATATTTATCCGATATTTTTCAATAATATTAATTATAAAATGATGTTAATTTAATAAAAGCGTATAGAAACATAACTGTTGTTATAAAAAGAAAGATCTTATTTTCACATTAACGAATACCTAGAATAGGTAATGTGCAAATTACCTAGTTAACTTGATAAATGAAACAATTACCTATCATTCTAACAGATCACCTTAATTAATCTGCTGTACATTATCTAGATAATTTGCGGAATAACTGATTTGTGTAGTTTAGTTGTAACAGAGCAATACTAAATATGGCTCCCTGTTCTCTTTCACATCAGCATCCCATCCCCACTTCGAAGAATACGTTCTCTACCGTCGTCGAGTCTTCAGTATCACGCGTACTCTATTCTCATCACCGAATCATCATCGGTTCTTCTCTTCTTCTCTTCTTGTTCAGTGAAACGTGGCTCACGACGGTGTACACTTCGACGAAAGATTACTCCTCTCTCGTACGTTCATTCCTTCCTTCTCAGAACACTTACAATTAGTGACTCTTTCTTGGATCGTTTGATTGTTTTTCTATTTTTTTCAACCAAGAATACATTTTCATAGATAGATAAACATAGAAGTTTTCGTTGTCGTAATAATTAATCAAAAATGTATTCAAGAAAATAATTATAAGACGTGTTGAAATTTGTCGTTGTTATTTTTTTTTTGCTTCTTCTTCTTCTTTCTTATCAAAGATTCTAATAATTACCGTCTTCCTGATAAGTGCTTTTTTTTAATTTTTTAATAAAGAAATAAAGGTATGAAATAAAGGTGTATTCAAGTGAACAAGATAAGTGTCTTCGTTCGGTTGTCCCATTTAAGGAGACAGGAGGAAGGATAAAAAAAAGAAGTTGTTCTTTATCTTGCATCTGTGTGTGTAAGAAGAAGAAGAAGAAGAAAAAGGGTCCTATGACCTTGACGGTCCTAGGGCTTTGAATCCTGGAGCCGTATGACTTACGGTGTCTCATTCTCGTATTCTTCTCCTCCTCCTCCTCCTACTTCTCGTAGATGGAAAAAGAGATGACGATATATACGAGAGGTACGATCGTAGGGTCGATCAGATGACCTTGACGGGAATAGCTCGCAAGGTCGGACATCAGCCTGTTTGTAGCAAAGTGTAGGACGGTAAAAAGAAGAAAAGATAAAAAAGGGACATAAGGCAAGAAAATGTTGTCAAGTGGTGGTGATGGTGGTGGTGGTGGTGGTGATGGCAGTGGTTGTTGTTGTTTTTGCGTTTATACTACTACTGGCATACTCTTTGTCCTACCTATGGTACTTTGGATTATTCGATTAACGAGGAAGACTAATATCGTGGCATGCGTTGTTTCTAAAGCTGCCAGGTGGGTCCAGTTCATTTCACGATTTTCTTTTTTAATTTTATTTCATTGATATGTTAATTTTGATTTTTTTTTCTTTTCTTTCTATTTTTGCATTACTATAATACTGACACTTAAGACGAATAAAATCTAATTTTTTTAATTATATCGACATATTCATCGTCATTCGTTCGTAAAAATGTGTGAAACAAAATACACTTTCTCTTAATTTTTATATCGTAATTATTATATTATTTCGTATTTTTTTTTTTTATTTTTCCCCCATACCGACGAATATCTATTTACGCAGTTTTCTTTCGCGTGGAATAAAAAAGAAATACTAGAAATACTAGAAAGGAGAAATAGGAATTCCCCGACTAAGTAAAATCTGATTCATCTTTCGCCATAATACGACTACCATCATTGGAAAGATTGCAAAAGTTGATGCAAAACATTTTCTACGTTATTTGGCATTCTAACAAAACAATACAAAAATCTACATAAATAAATCTCCATTTGTGATTATATTTTTCATATATAAATAATATGCGTGATAGAGTTTGTTTAATACGTTAAAACTATTACTAGTACTACTACGTTTTGTTTTTGTCTTTTAAAAAAATAACATTTAAAACAAACAACATACTCAATCTTGTCTCTTTTGCATAATATACTCGTTTGGAATTCTTCTACTCTCTGTACACGTAATTTCGAATACGAAAAAGGAAATCATTTCATAGGTCACGTGTTCTCGAATTTGTTATTATTACGAATGTCATTTTGGTGGACCACGTGTTGCATCTCCTTTGTTCATCAGTGCACGCATGAACGAATATCTATCTACAATATATATATATATGTGTGTATGTGTGTTTGTATGCATTTACTATGTATAGATATACTGGTACAAGACAACATCTATCTTTGTGGTTTTCTCTTTTTCTCGTTGTTCGTTGGTTCTTTCGTGCGTGCACACGTTTGGCATGTATCCAGAGGAAGCAAAATTCTCTGAAGAAGATACACGAGTTTAAACTACAAGAGTGTCTCTCTCTTTTTTTTTTTGTTCTATTTTTCTTTTTTCCTACTTTTCTTCGTCTTTTTTTTTCTTTCTTTTTACTTTTATTTCTACGTATACGTTTAATGTATTCGTCTATCCTCTGTTCAATACGTACGTATGCGTGTGTGTGTGTGTGTGTATGTTTGCAAGTACAATAGTGCAATGTGCAATGATCGTATGTATTGTAATCGAAACTTCCTGTCAGAGGTGAATTTAGATTCAGGAAATGTTACTTACTTTCCTTTTTTCTTTTTTTTTCCCTCCCATTAGACAGATGTCCGAAAGGTGTTTTCCTCTTTTTTTTTTCTTTTTCTTTTTCTTTCTTTTCTACGAAGAGAGTTAAATGACATTTGTGATTGGTGGAAAGATTGGAATAAAAAGGAAAAGAAAGAAAAGAAAAAAGTTGTGAAAAGGCTTCTTCTTCTTCTTCTTCTTCTTCCATTACGCCGATGTCAGCGTTAGTTGAAGTGAAACTTTTTTCTTAGTTATGCCAATTATTCGGTTTCTCTAACGGCAAATTTTAAATATAGAAAGAAAGTTACCGGGGGGAGGGGGCAGATAGAATAGGGATATAATTATAATAATATTCGTTTCGCGTTATTTTCTGAAAAAAAAAGAAACAGATTATTTGTGATAATTAAAATGTTTGGAAAGAAACAACATTTGATTTTTCTTTTTTTTTAATTATTTTTCCCCTTTCAATTCGATCGAGATTATTTTCGAATTGAATACATTTGATAATAATATATTTAATACAATAATAAAAATATATTTGAATTGGAAGTCGCGTTTTTTAAAAGCTGGAGGGCGTAGTTTGGGGTTGTTCTTGAATTTTTTTTATCGATTTATCTGTTATGAAATCGTTGGAAATTTCTTATAATTAGTTTTTCCACATTTATAAACGTGATTGAAGGCAGCAATTGTGGCAAAGAAAGGAGAAAGAGAGAAAGAGTGACGAACAACGAGCGAGGAAGATGATTTTCGGAATAGGTATTTCCGTAACAGTATTCCTCTGTCTTATTATACACTCTCTCTTTCTCTCTCTCTCTCTCTTTATTTTTTTTCTTTCACTAACGTATAAACGAAATAAAAAGACGACGTTTATGTTCTCTCACCCTTTTCTCACCCTATCTCTATATTTACGTGTATATATTTTTTTCATTTAAGGTGCTGACTTTTTTGGTCGTATAAATAAAAATATTTTCGTGAATTTTCATTCGAATGTAAACAATCCGATGAATAATCATTGTTAGACATTTTTCTCAATCCCTCCCTTTCTCCCCTTTGGTTATAATAATTTATAATATAATAGAAAAACAAATTTATTATATATAATTCAGAGCAAGGACACATTATGTTAATATTCGTATATTAATATACAATTTATTATATATTGTTATTATTTAAAAAAAAGGTTTTTTCTTCTCCTAGATCGCAAAGGTTGAAACCCCCTTTTTAGTTTACGAAAAAATAAAATACAAAAAAAATACAAAAAATAAAATTGGCCGACTGCATTAGATAAGATATGCAAGATATGCGTGTATTACTACTACTACTACGACATACACATACACATACACATAATACTTGTTCGTAACAACTTGCTTCATCGGACTCACCGTTCCATTTAGGATCGTTGCCGATGACGCGAATCATTATATTCGCAACGTCGTGTTTCTCTCTCTTTCTCTCTCTCCTTCTCTCTCATCGCAGTCTTTCAAGTGGCGTCCACGTTCTCGTCATCATCGCATTACCGATTTCTTCTTCGTTTTATAATTGTGTAAAATGTGTGTATGTGCCTGCTTGTTTGTGCAAAGCAGCAAACGAGAAAATAAGTCAGTCAAATTGCATTTTCAAAGCAAACAACAGCAGCAGCCCTTTCTTCTCGACACGTTTAATCATTATTATACCTGCCGAATAAGGTATTATAAAAATAAGTTGACTTATCTAATGGCTTATCTAATCATGGGATAAAGCAAGCAGTGTAGATATAGTGAGAAAAAAAAGGGGGAAAGGATTTACGAACTATTACTAACCATATAAACTCTTATACGTTTTCACTCACAAAACTGTGAGAAAAACAAATTTTTCACATCCGTTGCATTTCATTTATATATACATTTTTCCTCTAAAAATATTTTTATTTCCCATCCTTCCCATTTTTAAATATCATTAGACTTTTCTATTTTCTATGTGTGTGTATGTGTGTATGTGTGTGAATATATTTCAAGTCTATAGTATACAGGAAAAATGTGTTTTTTTTCTTTCTTTTCTTAATTTTTATTTTCGACAAATCGAAAAATGCTCTCGATCATCCTTTCTTTTTCAATTGGATCGAATTTCGAATTGGTTAGAGTAGTATAGTACGCGACGACAACGACGACGGGGTCGTGTGTTACGTCATCTTTTCGATCCTTGAAATTCTGCCGGTTACGTCGTCGAATTGGGAACATTATATTGTTTGGCCGACATTTCAAGGCCTCAAGAAGAGTATGCTGTGCAGCAGATCGACCTTCGAAATGAAATTTATTAATTGCTCCTTTTTTCTTTCTCTCTCTCTCTCTCTCTCTTTTCTGTTTCTATACTTCTGTCTTTCTTTTTCTTCATTGTTTCTTTTGCTTTTTCTCAACGAGAAACCCCGGATGGGGTGGGGGAGGGTTTGCCGAATTAAATAAAAACATCGAAAAATATCTCGTAAAGCAAACAAATGATTTGGGGTGAGGCTGAATAGGGGGGTGGGGAAACAAGGAAATAAATTTTTCAATTATTTAGAAAAAAAAAAGAAAAAACTTAGGTACGTTTATTCCTGAAAAAAAAGAAAAGGAAAGAAAAAGAAAATTACGCATTTTTTTTATATCTTCTCGCAACACGAAGGAATCTCATTAGGCAAAGAAGATAACGATTTGTGTTACGGAAAGGAAATAGCGACAAAGAAATCTTACCTTTCCACTTGTAAAGAGGAAACGTTACTTTACCACCGAGATAAGAAGTACCCCGGTGGTTTTTAACCGCACGCGTTTATATTTTTTTCTATTCTCTACCAGTGTTATAGAAATACTTGTTGAGTATAGGTTCCGTTCTATCGGATTGTTATTACTTTTCTAAGAAAATCTAAAGGTATGGAAAAAAAAATAATAATATAAAATATAATAATAATAATAATAATAATAGTATATTTGTTGTAGAACAATTGAATAATAATTACGTATCGATAATCTTATATTTATTAAATTTCATTGACATCATAAAAATTAAAAGCATGTCAATATACTAATTATTCCCCTCCCATTATAAATTGCATATATATTTAAATTATATGACCGTGATTTATACTAATTCGGGACGCACAAATAGAACGATCTTACTACGATGAAGAAATTTGAATTGAATCCAATATATATAATTAAATCTCTTCTACGATACTAATTCAATTCAAATTTAATTACACATACATAGATGTGTTCTCTTGAAGAGGGGTTTTTACTCTTATACCTTTATGAAAGAAACAACACGTGGGAAATATTATTATAATAAGTATAATTGTAAGAAAATTGTTATACGCAATTCAGCCTCTTGTTCTCAAACATTTTACCCAAGTAGGGGAATTTGATTTCTTTTGTATTCTCGTATACGATTCTTTTGTATATTAGGATGAACCTGAAAAAGTTCGTGCGTTTTTAGGTTTAATTAATATTTCCAAAATAAATTTAACAAAAACAATTCATTATTTTTAGCAGTTTATTAACACGATAAATACTTTAGGTTCACCCTAATATTTATAATGTTAATAGTAATCGTAACCAATCGAATGTTGCATAGAACGGGAAACGAAATTTCAACTGGTTAACTTTGATTTGATTTGATTTTGTTTCTTTCTTTTCAGGTCAGCTCTGCAAACGTTACACAAGGTGTCGAGCAAGGCACGCGAACAAAACTATTTCCTGGGTGGATTATCTCATGATTGGGTCAGTTACTATGAACAACGAATCGAGAGTGATCGGTCGTGCCTCAACGAGTGGCATGCAATGGATAATTTGGAATCCCGACGACCACCCTCTCCGGATAGTGTACGCAACAAGTGAGTATTACCACCCCTTCACACCCCTTTTTCCCCAAATGCAAAAAAAGAACAAAAATATTAACACTAGAATTATCACGAGAAACAAGAAAAATAAATCCACGCTAATTGTTACTCATTTATCACCAATCGAGGAATCATTTCATCAGAGAAATCACATACTTTCATTTTTATCGTCACCTAATTTTCTTTTTTTCGAATAATTCGCTAACGTTTTATAAACGATAACCGTGTAATAAAATAAGAGAAATGTTGACACTGTTTTTTTTATAATACGTTTGCCAGCAAATTTTATATCCGTTTCATGGTCGTTCAAACCATTTTGATATACTAAAATAAATTGATAAACTAAAATAAATATTTGTTATTTGAATTTAGAAACAATTTAATTTTGTAACAAAATAATATGCGTGGTGGTGGCACGGGTAACTGGCCGAATTGTTGTTAGTTGAATATTTATGATTTATGAAGTTGAGTCGTGTATATATATTTAAAATTACGATGCCAATATGCGAAAGTACAGCTAGTTTGCATTATTATTATTATTATTATTATTATTATTGTTTTCTTTTTTAATATAAATATAGGAAAATAATTAATAATAACTATTTAAAATAATTTCTCACGTATATTGGGTGTTGTATCGCGAAAAATATTATAATGAATTATTTAATATTTTGAGAAACTTATTGGACGAGTGTAATTTTATTTTTATTTTTATTTTTTACATATCTGTTTTTTTTTTTTCGATATATCAAGGTGATATTATTATGTGTTTGCAAGGTTGATACATTTTATTTTAATACCGTGTTGATGTCGATGGAAGGACGAATTCAGTGACCTATAATATAATGACATTGAGTCGACTCAATAAGATATAAATATAAAAATATAACATATTAAAAAAAATCAATTTGCATTCCATCCCTTTATAAGTCCCTTTTAAATATGATCGCATAATTTTTGTATTAAGAACGTTTTTAATTTATAACCGACAGAAATTAGAATTAATTTCGAATTAATATATAGTAAACATTTTTTCTTATACTCAATTAACATTGAATACAAAAATAAAAATTAAAAAAGAAAAAAAGACAAAATACACACGTATAAAAACGTGTGTTACTTACGCAATTTATTTTTATAGATAATCTGATATTTCGATTGATCCGATAAAAAACAGATATACGAAGTTACATTAAAACGAAATGATATATAAATATCCGGATGTAATGGAAATAAAAAAACAAGAAAAAAAGATTAGAAATAAACTATAAGACTTCGGCCAAGGGGGTATCATTTATTCCGAATCTTTCAATCGATCCAGAAGTAGAGAGGGCCACGTGAATAAAAAAAATATTTTTCAAACGTCTCGATTCGTCTCGAGAATAATCGATAGGAGGGAACCACCACCACCACCACCGGATCCTTTTCAAAAACCAGCTGGTAGAGTTAGTCCGCGCGGATTTAGCTTGGTTCCTTGCCAAGACTCGATCGTTTCTGACGTATCTACTTTTCTACGTGTATATAATATGTGTGTGTGTGTGGATGTTTCACACAAGTTAAGAGACTAACCGAGAGCATAACTTTATCACCGTCCTTCAATTATTTCCAGTTTCTACGTCTGACCCCCCTTCTCTCTCTCTTTCTCTCTGATTGGTTCTCTTTCTACCCCCCACCACCATTCTTTTTCCCCCACCCCTCTACTTCCTCCAACCCCCACCCGTCTTTCTCAAAGGTATTGGATCAGTCGATTATTGTATATTTATGAATGTTATATGAAGGAATTACCGGTTTCGTTGGTTACCACCCCCTTCTCTGAATATTCCGCTCACGTATTTCTTTCTAACGCCGTTTTACCCTCAACGAGACCGCCGCCATTACGCGTCGCTTATACGACCGCCGCCTGTAGTCATATAAATTGTTGTTGAAACGATTCGTATCTATAAAACGAGGACCTTTTGCTCATTAAATTTCGTTTTGTCTGAATTGATGTCCTCTAGGATTATTCCTCGCATAATTTTTTCTAAAGGGAACAATTTCCGATCGTTGAAGTTTAAAGTCAACTTTTCGACGTTTTCGGATAAGATGTGATGGATCTATTTTAAATGTGAAATATTATATATTGTATCATAAAATGTTTTTAAAATAAATAATACGATCCGTATATAATACATTGTTTACGAATTAGAATATAATCTATATTAATTTAATAAAAGAAAAAAAAAGAACAATTGGCACAATCAACCTGTACAATTTCTCGGTTTAATATCTTTGAAACACTGACCTATATCAAGTTTTTCTTGGAAATGGACGCTGGCCCGTGTACACGCTACTACTACTGACCGAAATAATTTCTATTTACTAAAAAGAATAACAAAAAATTGTTTGAGAGAGTTCGTAGACCTTTTCCTTTTGTTATTTGTTTCCCTCAACGGGTACGATGATATATATATATATATATACACACGGGGGATATACGAATACGCACGTACGAATTCGTGGAATAGATTCGAAGCACCGAAATGGGTGGAGTTAGGGGAGAAGGGGAAAAGGATCGCGGTCGTAAATAAAAAAAAAAGATTAGTTTCGCTTGGTCGTGTTAATACCCTAATCCCATATTTGGGCATCGACTGACCTACATAAATTCTTGGAAGTTGTTAACTCGGTTCGATGATTCTTTATACGATGTATAGTATGTTTATACTTTTAAAGAAGATCAATCGATACCATAGGGATCTGTTATTAACCCTTTATGAACCAAATTGTTCAAAGATGTGTGCTCTGTTGTAGAGCAGCTGATCATTAAAATGGTTAGCCCTATTTTTGATCGTTTACTATACATACTACGATATTTATATTATTATAATTTTATGTTATTAAATAATATTAAAAATTCGAGTTCATAAAGTATTAAATGTTTACTTATTCATTTATTTACATCACTAAATGAAATAAGCATTTGTTTGATATTTTACTTTTATTACACAAATTCTATAATATAATTTTATATAATTATAATTATATGTTATAAAATAAAAATCAAGATTGTTGTTAGAGTAATAATAACGAAGAAGTTTTTTTTTATGTTAACATTATATAGACCAAGCGAAAGAGACGAGACAGAACGAGTGATTCGATCAACGTTAAAAGAAATCATGATGTCGGTTGACCTGGACGAAGTTACCTCGAAATACATCCGAGGAAGATTGGAGGAAGATCTTGATATGGATTTAGGTGAATTTAAACCGTTCATCGATCAGGAAATGCTCACAATACTGGGACAAATGGATGCGCCTACTGAAATATTTGATCACGTTTATCTCGGTAGCGAATGGAATGCGAGTAATTTGGAGGAATTACAAAAGAATGGGTACAGAATTTATGTTAACAAATAAATAATCATATTTTTTCTTATGGGATATTATTGAAATATAATATTATGTATCCTATTTTTAAAATAAATTAATTTATCTAATCTCTATCTTTGTTTTAGGGTAAGACACATCTTAAATGTGACCCGTGAGATAGACAATTTCTTTCCGGGAATGTTCACGTATCTGAACGTTCGCGTTTACGACGACGAAAAAACGGATTTGTTGAAGCACTGGGATGACACGTTCAAGTACATAACTAAAGCAAAGAAGGAAGGTTCGAAGGTATTGGTGCATTGCAAGATGGGCGTTTCAAGGTCAGCCTCGGTCGTGATAGCTTACGCGATGAAGGCCTACAATTGGGATTTTTCTCAGGCGTGGAAACACGTCAAGGAAAAGCGCAATTGTATAAAACCTAACAACAGTTTTCTACTGCAATTGGAAACGTATCAGGGTATCCTTGACGCCATGAAGAACAAAGAAAAATTACAAAGATCGAAATCCGACACTAATTTAAAGTCTCCTTCGTCGGTGAAAGATCAATCGAAGAAGGAAGAAAAAATTGATAATAGAAATAACGGTTTGCAAGAGATATCTGGTTTGGAATTGAAGAAGAGTAATCAAAGGCCCAAAAGTTGGTCGCCTAACGTGGAACTAGCGGAAAACATGCTTCCATCTGGTAAAAATCTATTTCGTTATTTGATCGATTTAATAACCCTTTCGTTACTACGGACGACTATAGTCATTATTTTCTAGATTAGGTTGAATCTTATTTCTTAGGATACGTACGTATAATCGATATATTTTCTCGAGTTCTTTTATTATTTTATATTACATCTTTTCGTTAATAACTTTCTTGTTATTAATTTTTATCATTTTTCATGTATCGTTAAACTTTGAAATCGTTATCTATGAGAAAATAACGAACAAGCTGGTGGATTCGTTAGACAAAGAAGCGAAAGGGTTAAGAATTGTGCTTAAATATATATAATTGATAGTTATTTTTGTGTCATTTTAGCTCCCCTGTCGCAATCCTTGGAAAGTATAGACAAAGTAGGAAGCACGGAGGTGACGAGGGAAGACCTTTTACGTGGTTCGAATCAAAAATCAACGATAGATCAAGAAGCACGAAACGTTTTGATGCCTTGTGATAATGGTCAGTCCTATAGCGTGTCCCAGAATCAGATAGTTCATCTTCCGGGTCCTGACACACCTTGCACGAAACACAAGACCGCGACGAACAAATCGGAAACGCAAGGTCAAAGACGGAAGGGTTTGGTTTTGAATCTGACGAATCAATTTGAAGCAGCTAGTAGCAAGCCCTCATCTCCTGGTTCGGATTCGGACGGTAAACCATTGCCCCAAAGTCCAGAAGAAATCGAAGAAGAAAAGCCATTGGAAAATGGTCTTGATCGATCTGAAGGTACAACATCGGATGCTTTGACGGTCGAACAAGTGGTCTGGGATCCAGGTGAAAAAAGACGTAGAAAGAAAGAAGAACAGGGTGGAGAGAATGTAAATGACAGTGAATGTCTAGTCTGGACGGCAACGACCGACGCAACGTGCCCTGACTCGTGCAATAGCTTCAAGGCTAACGGAGAAATAGTGAGTAACAGTGAGAATAATGAATGTGTCGCGTGTGGACCAACGACTGCAGCACCTATGACGGTAACAACGAGTATGACGACTATGACGACTATGACAATGACTACGACGACGACGACGATGACGATACCAACTGCAACGACAACTGCAACGACAACTGCGACGACGACGACGACGACTAGTCTCGGTAGGAAAGTGAAAAGGGATGGTGATCCGTTCAGTGCACAGTTGGACAGGGTGTTCGATCGCGAGGAAAGACGTGGCGAACCGAGTACGAGGGATTCGCCTAGTAGACAAAGTTCTTGGAGTAGTTACGATAGCGCGGTTGTTCTCGACAACAATTCGGTGCACAGCTCGTGGGCAACTTTACCTTCGAGAAACAGTTCCTGGGGATCATACGATATGAGACCCTCCGACCTCTTAGGATCAAGCGGTCTTTTCCCTTACGACAAGGAGGAAATACCTTGGCATCCTGGGACGGTCAAACGTACCAAGCAAAAACTCGAAGAAGGTGTCAGCACTGCCGGCGTTAAACGCGTTTGTACTCAAAATTCTGACACCGAGGATAAGGACAGATTGACGGGCGAATCGGATGAGGTTCCTGTCGAAGGTTACAATTCTCTTTTACTTCACCACCACACTTCTTCTTCGCCAACCCCACGAAGGAGGGATTCCTCGCCTAGCCAAGAAACGACTAATCTCAAAGTAGAAACAGCGAGAAATTCGCCGAGTCCCCTCGGTGGTATCGACATTTCACCGGTTTCTATACGACAAGTCGGAAGATTGTCAACCAGCGCGCCAGCACCTTCCTCCTTATCTTCCGATACTGATCTACCTTCGTCTTTGAGATCGTGCAGATCCGAAAGCGAAACGTCCAGTCCCTGCGTCGTTAATACCACCCAATGTCCCTCGGTGAAACATCATAAAATGGTCCTCGAGAATCTTAGCAACAAATCGATGTTTAGCAAACGATGTTTATCCGTAGACGATTCACCGGAATCCGAGTGTCCAAGGAGTACATCTGGTATCGTTAAGAATCTCAAAAAGGAATTCGAGGCAAAATCAACGAAATTAGAGAAGAACTTTTCCGAGAGTGCCTGTGATAATCACGAGGGCTCGTCGATCGTGTCGCGACCGAAAAGGGACGTTAAGATTCGAAGTTTACCGTCATCTCCGGTAATACCTCACAACGAATCAAAGATCCAAGCCTCGTCTAGCGTCGGTGAAACCAAAGACAAGGAGGTTAAGGGAAACGATTCTAGCGTTGTCCAAAACGCTACGGAAGATCTTTCGGTTAGGGTGTTGGTTGGTAAATACGAAGTGGCCAAGCCGTCATCGGCGGACTCTAAAAGATCATCGGACGTACAGTTGCGTGGTCACAAGGACAAAGAGTGGGATTCTATGGAGGTTCATCCACCTGCTAAGTCGAAAATTGCGCCAGAATTTGCCAGGAGGTCGGCCCCAATTATGATCAATAATAATCACTCTAATGCGCTTTTTGGCGAAACGACGAGCGAAACACCTGGCAGACCACCTGTCCCTTCGCCCAGTATCGTTGTCGCTAGCGTCGTGGCTAAGGCAGCTAGTAAAAAACAACAGCAGCACGGCAGAACTCATCCGCTTGCGAGGCTGCAGGTCAGGCCTAGGCACAACAGTCCAGTTTACAATACCATGTAAAAGATGGATTATCAAAGAACAAGAACAAGAAGAGAGAAGAGAAGAGAAGATTAAATAAATACTCTTTTGACGCTGAACGAGCGATTTACGTTTATAGGACGACTGATAATATGAGTGTGTTAAAATCGCGCGTTTGCCAACGTGTGTAGCGAGTCTTGCTAGGTTGGCATTTTTAAGTAACCCCCCGCCCCCCTTCGCCCCCGTCGTCACTGACTCCCTCAAATCCTCCCCGCCACGATTGAAACCGTGTGATCTCTTACATGCCAACGCGAGTGGTTGGTCGCTGCTCCTCGAACAGATTTTTAAATACGATACTGCGTGCGATGAGAATGTTTTTAAATAATTATCGAGTTCAAGTGAAAAAGAAAAAGAAAGAGAAAATACCCAAGATTCGTCGTTCGCGCCTCTGTTTCGAGGGAAAAAAAGATGATCTTTATTTTTCTTTACTTTTCTTATCTTTTCATTTTTTTTTTCTGTTCTTTTACTTTCCCTTTTTCTAATCACATTGTTGAAAACTGCTGTTAAAAAAAGAACGAACAGCCAATCTTTAGTTCCTTCTTCTTTCAGAGATGCGTCAATACATATCTTTGGCTTGGTGTATTAGTTAAATTGTCTCTGCACGCGGAGATGAGAAATGGTGCACAGTTGAAAACCAGAAAGAAAATATAGTATAGAATAGAAATAGAATTAAAATAGAATAGAATAAAATAGAATAGAAAAAAGGAAAGGAAAGGAAAAGAAAGGAAAGAAAAGAAAAGAAAAGATAAGAAAGTGAAAGTCTACGAAAATTGTTATTCCTAATTTCACATCTCGTCGTAAAATTAGCGTTGTTGTATAGAGTATAAATATAGACGTGAAAAATCAAACGTTGCGTTATCTTTATGATAATACAAAAAGTAATAATGTACATTGTACGCGACGACGACGACGTTTGTGCTTGATTATAATGATGATGATGATGATGATGATGATGATGATGAAAAAATGATGATGATAATGATGATAATGATGATGATGAGATAATAATAATTATAATAATTATAATAATAATAATGATGGTGATAAAATATTATATCAACCGATTTATGTATGTATGTTCCAAGGAACGCGTGAAGCATCGTCGTTGGCTTTTTTTTGGTTCCGTTTAAAATGGCGAATGCTCAGTCAGGCTGTGAATGTAAGGTCTGGGCATCGCTCGTGAAGAAGACGTAGCTTTTTTTTGGTTTCTTTTCAGCTTCGCTTTCAGTTTCTTCAGGATACGTAATATTAATAATTACGGATTATATTGATAATGATAATATTACAACAACAAAAAGAATACATAAATCATCGGAAATAATGTTAAAACGTGTAAGAAATAATAGAGAGAGAAAGAGAGAGTGATAGAGATGGTGGGGGAAGGGGTGGGGGGAGGGTGGGGAAGAAAAAAGCGAAAGAAAAGAGGATAATCTATCTAATCTATGGCATTGTTAGGGGAGTGATTAATTATTGAAACGTTTAAAAGAAAGGTTATATATTAAAAAAAGAAAAATTAAAAAAAAGAAAGAAAGGCTATACGAGGAGGACACCTCGGAGATCGATTTTAATTAATAAATAAAAAATGGAAAATAAATAAATGAATAAATAAATAAATAAATAAATAAATAAATAAATAAATAGATAAATAAAAATGAAACGGATAAAAACAACACTATTAGCAATTTATAGTGAGTCTCATGTGATTAGAAAGAAAGGAAGAGAAAGGAAGAAAAGTATGTACTTTAAGTGGTGCGATGTAATAACACAAAGTTAGCAAAAGAGAGAAAGTAATAACGAATGTTTGAAAAGAGCGATTGTCAATAAAAAAAAGCGCGAGTGTGATTCGATGAAGGTACTGGGATCGGTGAGCACCCGATATATATGTATATGTATATGTATATGTGTATATAATTCGAATTTAATTACCTCTATTCGAATCGTTCCCGTCAAAAGAAAAAATTAATTCATTTCGCTCAGATCGGAGCTTTTAATCTGTTGTTCTAACTCGATAAGAAAAAAGAAGAAGGATAAAGAGAAATAGAAAAGGAAGAAAAAAAAAATAAATAAAAGAAACGATTCTCGCACACGATATAATAATAATATGTATATGTTCAATTATTCGGGTATAGAAATGATAGAAAGAAAGAAAGAAAGAAAAATAATAGTCTCGTTATCACGCTCACGAGATGCATGTACCTTCATATTTTAATTGATCGTTAATTATCCTACTATTTGTACTCTTACTATTATAAATCGTCGTGTTTAAGTAACTACGATTAATTCAGTTCGATCGATCGTATTAATCCGCTTCATAATATCGCTGTTGTCACTATCTTTTTTCTTTTTTTCTTCTCTCATATTGTCCCTATTTTTTATTTTTTACTTTTATTTATCCAATTTTGTTCTTTTCTTTTTTCTTTTATTATTACATTTTATTTATATATGTATATGTATATATATATGTATAAATAAAAATATACATATATATATATATATATATATATATATATATACATACATACATATATATATGTATTTATCATATTAAACTCCTGCAAACCAAAAGTACAAGATTAGCTGTTAAAAAAAGAAAAAAAAGAGAAGAAGGGCTGCGAGACGTGACGCGTAGATTATATTCATCGTCCTTTCGAAACATATCATCGATTCGTCGTTCATTTCTTCCCCCCTTCCGCCATTCTACCCCATTTTTCCATCCCATCATTTACCACCCCCCTTTCGACAAACGAGGAAAGTCATCTATCTCGAGATCGGGACGCTATTGAGAGTTTAGATTTTGAACAAATGATAATGAAGAAGAAGAAGAAAAATAATAATAATATTATTAATAATAATAATAATAATACTAATAATAATAATAATAATAATAATAATAATAAAAGTAAAAATATACAAATTACAAATAAAAATACAAATAAATTAATTATAAAAAGAAGAAGATCATAATGCGATATCCACATCACAGTTTTATCGCATATTGACGACTAATTTTTTATATACATACATACATACAATACATAACATAACATAACAAAATATACTACTCTTCGATAAACGACGCGACTATTTTGCAGGAGCGTAATGCCAATGTTCGTAATTTTACACAAGCGCACTACGATTACCGTGTATAAATATATTTTATTACCGTACGACTTTTCAACCAAATAAATAAAAAGAAGCTCGTCGAGAAGATCTTTTTTAGGCCAATCGATATGCGATAACTATAATAGCAGAGAGCGAGAGAGAGAGAAAGAGAGAAAGAAAGAAAGAAAGAAAGTAAAAAATCCAAGTTCACTCCAAAGTCCCTCCTCCCACTTCAGCTAGAAAGGTTAATTAATATTATAGTCTAATTAAGTAAACTCGTTTTACGAGGATTTTGAAATGAATGCCACGTCGTAGAAAGAGAGAAAGAGAGAGAGAGAGAGTTCCTTTATAATATTCTTTATTTTATTCTTTCTTTTTTTTTTTTTTTTTTTTTTAAAATAACGAGAGTGTCCTCTCTTTCCAACAATCATTATTATTTGTTTGTTCAATTATATTTCTAGTATAGCTTTATTATAGAAATCGAAAATTCGAATGTAAGAAGATAAAAGAAAAATGTCGTAATAGAAAAAGGAGAAGAGAAGAAGAAAAAGAAAAAAAAATGATTTAGGTACTCGTCGTTTGAGCGTCGTCTTTTTTTAAAAAAAGAAAAAAAAGATAAAGAAAAAATACAACGCGCGCGCGTTCTTGCTCTCTAAGCGTGTTCGAGCAAAACTTCTCTATAAGCGTGTAATCCTAGCGCCAAATAAAAGAAAAAAAGAAATATAAAATATAAAATAAAATAAAATAAAATAAAATAAAATAAAATAAAATAAAATAGTCGGCCATTTCGAGTCTATCGAAAAAAAATTTCCTCCTCGAATATCAAGTAAGTAAGTAAGTTTGTATTTCTCGCGAATCGATGTGTCCCAACATTTTCAAACTAATTAATCTATATTTCATCGTTTCCACCCCCTCATTCTCTCATCCCTCCATCCTTCCCTCCCTCCTCGCGGCTCCTTACATTCAATCCCTTCCCAAAATACTTTCCTAAAGTAATTCCCACCACCTCCCCCCTCATTTTGATTACTTCCTCGCTCCTCCTACGTTCACAGTCCATCATCCGCTTAAGTGTGTGCGTTTAATAAACGAGAAACTGTACGTATCATTATCCATGCGCGTTATTTTAACGTGTGGGAGAAATAATGTGGAGAAAAGAAAAAAAGAAAAAAAGGAAAAAAGATTTAAAAAAAAAAAATAAAAAAAAAATAATAATATTAAAGAAAACCGTGCGTTGTTCTGTGTAAATTTTGTACCATAGTTTGTATTAAATAAAATACATTGTTTATTGCTTGAGAAAGATCAGAGATGGTAGAGAGTGTGTATATGTACCTTTTGTTCCTTAATTATTTGCGTGAAACATATGAATCTTGACACCGTGACAAGTGAAAATCAGTTGCATTGGATTTTAACTTCGAAAATTGTCTTACCGCAACAGAAAGCGAGTTTGGGCAAATGCGCTTCGGGTTGTATTGTTCTTTTTGCATATTTCGTATCAATCGGTCCAAGTGCCATATTGTAGACACCTCCAGTTAAATTTTTCACCATTGCCAAGGTCTACGACGAAAAAAAATGAAACAAATGAAAATTACGTGATATTCTAATATTTGATATTTGATAAGTTTAAAGTATCTTTGATTAGAGACAAACTTACGGAATGAGAACGTAGATCAACGATTCTAAATAAATTTGCATCCGTTCCTCCGCATGCAATAAAAGAATTATTTATATAGTTTCCACAATAGAGCATGGAAGATAAGTTATCAGGCTCGAGACTTGTTATGAGTTTGCCACTTCCATAATCCCACAACTGAAGGGGATCTTTTTTTTGCCAAGCGCATGTCAGGATCTGTTTAAGAAGTAAAATAACAAGACTGTCTGAATAGAATCTTTAGATAGATAAATAAATAGATAGATAGATAGATAGAATAAATAAATCATTAATACATCTTTTCCATTCTGGCTTATATCAAGGCCATCTCCGCACATGTGGACACCCGATATATGACGAAGAGCATGTGGTTGTCTAGTATCCCAAAACATTATGGTGTCGTCCCAACCACCGGTTATTATTTCGTGCGCTGATTTTGGATTAAAACAGGCAGCAAATACTCGTGACTTGTGTCCGTCTATTACGTCCAGTGTTTCACTGAAAACAAATAATTTATTGTTTGTTTTAATATTTATTTTCATTTTGTATAAGATCAAAAATTGAAGAAAACTAAACGATACCTCGCATGAAACACCCTTTCCTGAGTTTTTGTTTCTTCGTCGTACAAACAGACGTTTGTATCATCGCCAACCGTTACAAATTTTGGCAAATTAGGATGATAAGCTAAACCTAATGTTTGTCTATTCTCTCTTATCGTGTAGAGACATTGTAAACTTGGATAATGCCAACATTTGACGCATCCATTTACATCTAATAATTATATTGATTATTCGAAACATCAATTATCTAAAAATAATCGGTTATCGATCGAATGTTACAATATATTTTTAATAAAAATGCTAACAAGTAGCGATTAGAGTGTGAGTTATCGGATGTGTTTTTCGAACAGGTCTATGTTTGACAGCCGTTACTGATCCAGGATTTTGTATAATTTCAGTATCACGAAGAGATTTAGCTTTTTCATTGATACTAGCTTTTTCATTGATGCTAGCTTTATACAATTGTATGGTTCCATCGGTTAATCCTGCCGCCAAAAATTCAAATGTTTCCGTATAAGTTATACATAGTACCTCCAATTCAGTTTCACTGAAAACAATTATTAGTTATCATCAAAGACTATAGCCAAGGGGTAAGAAAATGTGATAAACCTACGTCTGATTAGAAACGATTATGTTACCATCTAATCGATATGACTGATCTAAACTTGATCTTTCAGAATTAGCCAATGAACGAGTGGTAGAATTCATTTTAATTTAATAACATATAAATTTAGTTCTCTCTACGAATAAATCGTTATTTAATTTTATCTGTAGTTTTATTGGTTATGTGTCATTTTCACATTTATCACTAATTTATTTATAATTATCTCATTTACTCTTTTGTATATCTCATAAATTTAAAACTTTTCTTTTTTGCGTTATTTCTTTACCGTTTTCATTTTTTTTTATCACAAAGATGTTTTTGTAAAAATATAACATAGTAATTTCACAATTTCAAATTTATTTCGTTGTATGCCTATGGTAAACCGAGTTCAATGGTTCGATTAAATCGAATTAAAATATAAATAAAATAATTGTATTTTATATTAAACTTTTATATATTATTATATGAAAAATAATTATTTTATTTTTTTAATCAATAATTAATAAAAAAAAGTACTATGTATTTTAAATTATACTCATTGATATGCTTCTTGACAATCTCTAAAGATTCTAAAAACTAGAGTAGTTACTTTTTAGCGGCATGAAGCTGTTCATTTGTAGATACTATTGTCATGGAAAAGTCAAACGTGAATTAGACATTTAATTATTTCTGCTATAATAATCAAAAGTCCGCGGTGTACATTAAATACATCGCATTGTGTAATTTAAATAAGAATTTTTCTTTTAAGCAAATTTTTGGATTTTAAATAAGAACATAACCTAACCTCCGAAATAAGCAATCTCTTCTTGGTAAGTTTAGAAATGTGTTTAAACGTGATGGATAACTTTTATGTAAAATAAGATATACATTAATTTTCTATTTTATAATTTCTATAACGTTATTATTTTTAGTTTTAACAATGATGAGCCAAGGAAGCCAAATAGATTGTAACATAAATATATATTTTGTTATTCCAAACAAATGTAAATCTGAAAATGAATGTTCTATTCACATGTGGAATGCTTTTGATGTTCGTACACAATTATAAAATTGCAATGAAATAATTTTAATCGATAACAGAATAAATCAGATCTTATTTAATATCATTATTTCAGAAATGCTGTGATTATAATATTAAATCTATATGGATTACCGAACAGGATTGTCAAGAGTTAAAACCTGAGAAGACAGATATATTAGTATTAGAAGAATTTAAAGGCAATATTTTTGAACAGTTACAGGAGTTTAAGTGTTCGTAAGTGGAGTGTCGCTTAGCTCAATAGTATTTATGTAATATGGTTAAGATTATTTGTTAATTCTACCTGCCTGTATATTTTAGCAGGATAGTTGGGCCAAGATGTTTAATAACATGTTTTTTAAATGGAGAACCTATTCCAGAAGGCACAAGTCCAATTTTTACGACAGCTATGAGAGGACTTTGCGTATGTGTATCCGGATTGCCACCAGATATAAAAGTACTTTACCAATTTTCCATTGATAAAAGATTTACATCACTTATCATTAACTAATTCATATGTGTCCACAGATTCAGATACAACAAATGGTAGAATACATGGGAGGTTTTTTTACTAAACAATTACGTAGTTGTGTAACACACTTAGTTACAAATTGTGTCATGTCTGCAAAATATGAAGTGAGATCAATTGATATTGCCTTTATGTCACATTATAAAAAATATAATATTATTTCATCTATATTAATATTTTCTTTAGAGAGCTGTAGAATTGAAGATACCGGTTGTAACAAAAGATTGGGTCATAGCCATATGGGAAGAAAATTTAAATAATTTTATTGAAGCAAAGGATCCAATATTTGACAAATATAAGTGTCCTGTATTTATGAATTTAGTTGTTACATCAACAAATTTATCCAAACGACAAAAGGAAGAAATTAAGAATCTGATAAATAGTAATGGAGGGGTAATTTTATTTGATTTAACATTTTTATTTTATATGCTCTGTTATATTTCCTATAAAACAAATATATTAATATTTTAGACATTCATGGGTCCATTAGATGGCTTGAAAGTTAAAATTGTTATTGCGCCAGAAAATAGTTCATTAACTGACAAGTTAACATTTGCAATGCAGAATAATATAGCATGCTTAAAGCCAGAATGGGTATATGAAAGTGTGAAACTTGGATATGCTTTACCATTTAATAATTATCTTATAAAATCTACAAAAGCATGTTCAACGCCAGAAAAAATGCGAGGTAGTTATCTTTAATTTTGTATTTAGAAAGATAACATGTGTTAGATAAAAATAATAATTTTATTATGCAATAATAATATCTATAATTATAGCAAGTGAGATGGAAAGTTTAAATTTTTCGACAATAAGTACCATTAATCGTGAATTACCACAAAACAATTACGTAGATGAAAGTTTAGCATCGACAACTTCTAATACTTTTAGTCTGGATGCTGCAGTGACAAAAATAGGTAATGATGCAAATTATAAAAATGCAAAAACTAAGCACACAAATCGTTTTAAAATAAAATTATATTATTATTAGGTACAGAGCTTACAGTTTTAGAACGATTATCTCTCAGTGAAGCCAAATTGGCTGGACCGTTTTTAGATGGCTGCAATGTAAGTTAATATATTAATTTTTGTACTTTATCATAAAACACGTTCACTATTCAAGTATATGGTTTATTTTTGCAGATTTATCTTGCTGGATTTACAATGAATCAAAGGGATAAACTCAATAGAATTTTGAATGTAGGTAGTGCAACACGTTTGAATGATATATCGGATGCTTTAACGCATGTTATTATTGGAGATGAAAGTAAAGCCACTAATGAAATCAAATTAATGAAGTCATCAGGATTGTGGTATTTATTTGACATTTTCTTCTCATTAATCTTATTCTACATTTTATGATAATATTCTACATTATTTTTAGCCCACATATATTAAACATTAATTGGATAGAAGAAAGTATGAAATTGAAAAGACCCGCACCAGAAGAACAATTTTTATTTTTCAAGTCGAAAGCCAATACAACGAAGACGAATAACGAACCTCCTCCTTCTCCTCTAAGTAAAAAGGTCATTTTCTACTTTTAATATATAAAATTTCGTGTGAATGATTTATAATCAATTTCTAAAATTAATTAAAACTATGCAGAATTTACAAATGCTACAACCACCCAAACGACCACCGATTCCACGTTTCGATATTAGTAAAGCATCAAAGGAACAAAATGAAGAGGACATTTTAAATCAATATCTTCAAAATATTGTTGGTAATATGAAGAATTTTTCTTATAATTGTCTAAATAATAAATATTTATTATTATTATTTGCGTTGTTTTTTGCTATATAAAAAAGAAATTACTTTTTAAATGTAGTAACTGATAAATCGGTGGAAAACTTTTTAAAACCTCATAATTCTGACATCAATGAGAAAAAAATGGAAACATCCATGGAGCCCAGATCAAGTATAAAAAATAATCGACGAAAGATAATGTCAGAAAATAGAGAGTCGGGAAACAGTAGCACTATACCATTTAGCCAAGAAGAACCAGATGCTACTCAAAAAATATTCGCTGGTAATATAACTAAACTCAAATACAATATGAAAATGAAATAAAACAACTGAATAATACATATAATACTCTATAGGTTTTACATTTGTTATAATTGGCTTCAATGATGACGAAGTACAGGATAATGTTACTGGTTTAGGTGGTGTAGTTGTATCAACTACTTATCCAGGAATCCCAGACTTTGCTGTTGTGCCCATATATGGAGCACCACTTAGACACGCAGTTAATGAAATTGTCACTGATCTATTTGTTGTAAGTTTTAATGATAAATAAAATATTACTATAAACAATGAAAATATTAAATATTACTTTTCATCTTTTCAGGAAGATTGTAAAAATCAAGAACAAATAGTTGATATAGAATATTATCATAAACCATTTTCTATAAGTAAAGTTATAAATCCTTTAAAAGATTGTATCGTTACTTTAAGCATGTATACAGGAGTAGAAAGAATGTATCTTTCTAAATTGGCAGAAGAACTTGGAGCTGTGTAAGATATCCTGATATTTTTACATTAATGATATTTAATGAAATAATAAATACAGTTGTCTTTTAGATGCCAAGACATACTTGCACGTAAAACGAATAATGAAAAAAATACTTACGCTAGTACTCATTTAATCTGTCCTTCCCCTGAAGGACATAAATACAAAGCAGCAGTTAAATGGAAATTGCCAGCTGTTACTGCTGAATGGTTAAAGGATTGTGGGACAAGAGTAAAACGCTTAGATGAAACACCTTATCTTGTCGGAGAAACAATAGGTAAGTAAGCTTGTATCTACTTATAATATTATATGATTTTTCATTGAAAATTTTGGTTTGCGATAGCTCCAGAAAAACCTCCAGAATCACCGAATGTGAGTAATATAAAAGAAAATTCAGTAAAATCTGCTATGTCTACTCCTAGAATGATTCTTACTCCCAAACGACATTTACCTCAAAATAAGGTAATAAATAATTATAAAATATTTCTTAATATAAATGAAATATCTTGAAATATATTAAACGTATATATTTATTTTTTTACAGAATCAAGAAACGAATAATGAAGAAACTCCATTGATAAATAAACGACTTAGTTTAGTTATGAATAATACACCACAATCCCCATTTCATGTATCCACACCAGAAACACCTTACGGTCAAGTTTTTAAACCAAATCCTTCTCCAGATACGAGAAAAGCATGGGTCAAATGGGTAAACAATTTTCCAGATTTACGAGTAGAAGAACCTCCTCCAAAAAGAAGAGCTCCCAGTACAGTACGTATTATATCGCATTTATTTTTATTTTTATTTCCTTCGTAAAAGTTAAATTAATAAAATGTTACAGCCACTTTCAGAGTTGAAGAAACAATTATGGGAACAACTAAAAAATCAAGGGCAAAAGACTGAGGTACTTATACTATATTGTACAAATTATAATGAATAGTACATTTATAATATAATTTATATTTAGGAAGAAGCTAATACTTCGATGATACCTAAATGTGATAATAGTAATAACGAATTATCCAAGAAAGATGAAGAGAATGATGATACACCTTACAAAAATAATTCAATTAATAGAAAATTAAATTTCTCTCAAGAGAATAGTCCAATTGCAAATGCACAAATAAATTTGTAAGTTTTATTAAAGATTCTTGCAATTCTCGATATCGATAAAACATTTAAAACAAACATACGTGTATATTATTTGTTACAGGCAAATAGCTCAGTTGGAGCAAGCACTTCAACGGAGTTCAAGTGCTGAGAACAGACAATCAATATCGAACGAAAATAATAAAAGATACGAACATACAGAACCTTCGGATTCTCTTCATAAATGTATGTAAATAATGTAATTGGTTTTTTTTCCGATAGAATGAATACACTTTATAAAGTATAATCTTTACAGTTATTTACAAAGATTCACAGCCAGATACTGTAGGATGGGAAGATCCTGGTCTTCGTAAACCGATTAGACCTGTAAGTTTTTACAGATAGATTGAGATTAATATTGTTTTGTAAATTTTGGCTAAATCCTCTTCATTCGTATCAAAATATATTTTTAACATAGTCCACAGTACACGAGGAATTAGGATATAGTGAAGACGTTCATCAAGATGACAAGGATCGAAGTAGTCGTAATTCAAACAAAAATATGACATTAGAGGATCAAGATGACTATACCCAACCTTATGTCAGAAGAAAATTCATGCTTTCTGGAATAAAGGTTTGTATAAAATAAAAATGTATTAAAAAGAAAACACAAAATTAGGAACAAAGGATTAACGTAAATCACATTATAACATTTCATTTTTATAACAGGACAGATTAATCCACGAACAGGTAATACGAAAGCTTGGTGGAGATGTAGTTTCTGACACCAGTTTTGATCCAAGTGCAACACACTTAATGTGCTTGAAACTATCGAGAAATGAAAAATTGCTCGGCAGCATAGCTGCTGGCAAATGGGTTATACACTGCATGTATTTACGAGATTCTGAAGCTAATGGTAATTTTTTGGACGTTAGTATCGATTTACTAAATTGTATATTATTCATTTGTATAGAAATATAAGATGATTATTTTGTATAAAAATTATAGGAAGAAAAATATGAATGGGGCAATCCAAAAAGTAAAGGAATTATACCGGATCCTATAGGAGAGGTGAATTGTGCAATAGCAGCAGCAGCTTATAGATGGAGAATAACATTACTAAAGGAACCTCGTGGTCCTTTTCATAATATAGTGGCCCTATTATTTGCTTCAGAAGAAAAATATGATCAATTTCAAAGACTTATCGAGGCAGGAGGTGGTACTGTCGTACAGGCTAGGTTTGTATCACTTTAAAAATGAAATATGTGTGATGAAAAATAATTTTGTAATGAATTGTTGTTTATTGCAGACCTCCTTATGACGTAAATTCTTCAGGAAAAAAAATAACTCATTGTTTCGTAAATACAAAACAGGCCCAACAACCTATCGATTGGGCTAGATTAGCGAGTAAGGGGATTCTGTGTTTTTTCCCTCAATATTTAAGCGACATACTTACAACGGAAACTCCTTTGAATCCTAAAGATTGCGTCATACCTGAGTTTAAGAAATATCTTTCTCTTTTACCGAAATAATAATAGTTACGAACTAAATAAACACGAATGCATAGAAATGCGAAGAAAGCATAGATTTGATCGTTAATCTTTTTTATACAAATATATATGTATATATATTTATAAAGTTAAAAAGTGTATATATATAGTACAATAGCTAATTTTTTCTTTTATCATAATCATATTCTTATATAGAAAATTCTTGTAATCGTTACATTACATATTTTATATTTTTAATTTTCCACAGTTATTTTCTTTAAATCCAAAATGAAATTTTTACCAGGTGTTAAGAACATATTTGTAGGATCTGGTTTATAATTTCCATTTAGATTCAATGAAACTTCATAATTATTAATTACTCGGATTATAGCAGCTGCAGTTTGTAACATGCCTACTCGCTGGGCTGGAAATGAAAAGAAATAATTATTTGTCAAACATATTGTATTAGTTACAACATTTAAACAATTTTGACATACCAATGCAGACTCTTGGTCCATCACCGAAGGGCATGTAAGTATATGGTAGAATATCAGCTTTTCTTTCGTCGCTAAATCGATCGGGATCGAAACGTAATGGATCTGGGAAGTAATTCGGATCAAAATGTATGCCTGTTAGTACCGCATAAACGGGCGTTCCTTTTTCTATAAGTACATTTGTTCCAGGAATCTACATAAAATACAAAACAATTTATGTATACATGCTATAGTTAAAGTATATAATTAAAGTTTTCTATGAAATAACGAGGTGTTTTAAGAAAAACGTATAAAACTTAAAAAAGTTTGGTAAAAATAGTGAATAATGAACTTTTCAAGTTTTCCTTTTAATTACCACGTAATCTTTCGTTGCAACTCTGTCTATGATCGGAGCTGGTGGATGTAATCTCAAAGTTTCAGAGATCACTTGATGTAAATATTTCATTTTTTGCACGGCTTCGTAAGTGAATCCATCGGATTTTAATATTTCACGTATTTCCGTTCTTAATCTGTCTTGCAATTTTGATTCTTTTGCGAGTTCAGCAAGAGCATAACATATCGTAGTAGCAGTGCTCTCTCGACCAGCGATAAAAAATATCAGTGATTGACCGAGTAAAATATCTCCTTCGAATTCTAAATAATCATCATCATTATTATATAAATAAATACATTTATCATTTGAATAATATTGTTATTGTCATTTGATATACGCGCTTGAATTTAATTTGGATATTTCAAAAAACATCGAATAGACTTTCGCTTCTTACTGAAATCATCATTTTGCTCCTCATTTTTTAATTCAATGAGAGAATCGATAAGATCTCCCCTTTTTATTCCAGATTTTTCTCGTTCGTTGAACGTATCCCAGAAAAGTTGATCAAAGTACTCCCTGGCGTCTCCCATCATTTTAGAGTTAATATTTTTATTTATCTCGGGAAAGAAGAAAACTAAAAAGATTTTGAATGCCGTGCTTAAATTTGCCTTGAAAGGTAAACGACCTGTATGGAAATATAAAAATAATAATTATTATTCTTTGATTATACGATTTTAATTAAGATTGTAAAATTGATCGTTTGCTAACTTTGTCGATAGAATTCGGAAGTTTCTTCCTTGAACGAATTAGTTCGAACTCCGAAAGCTACGGTAGATACAACATCGGTAGTATATTTCATAAAAACATCATGAGCATCGATCGTAATATTAGAATTTTGATCAAATTTTTCTTGAAGAAAGTCTTGCATTGCTTCGGATGTCTCGTTCATCAGATAAAATAATTTTTTTATTTTCCCACTCGTGAAAATCGGAGACATTTTAACTCTGTTAATACAAATTTATATCATTATCTATTAGATCACAGAATAATTACCTATTTGCATTTGGATACTAATAAAAATCATTAATTAACGCATATAAATCAGATACATTCTTATAGTATCTTGTTTTCGTCTTTACATGTGTAAAGTTATTATACAATAATAAATTAATCATGAATAATTTAGAATAATTTTTTAACGGTAAATAGAAAAAATTATTAAAATTAAAATTTATATATTAAAGAAATTTTGAATAAATCTTTCTGTTGATTATATTTTTTAAAATTTGATTCGTCAGAATAAATATATCTTTGTACTGACGCTATATTTGTATTCCAAGTGCAAAGGTCTTTACGTAATTCTCTGCAAAATGATATACAATGATTAAGCATTTTATTACCTTAGATGCTTCCATTCAGGATTATCGGCAGAAAAAAGATTAAAAGTAGCCAAGTCATTGGCTGATTTACTCGCAAAATATCGATTGCAAAAAACATCGAAATCTTTGATTAGTATTGATTTAACAAGTTCATTATCTTTTATTAGTAAAAATGGTTTATGTAAGATATATATCCCGACAAATCTGTCCTTATCATTGGCCTCCAGATAAAGATCTCCGAGTGCCATACTTCCAGATTTACGCCTACAAATTATATCCTTTAATTGTCGTAGTAACGAACTTGCTGGCAAAGAAGGTACACCTCGTCTTTTCCAATAAGATAATTTGTATTTCATCCATAAATAAAATACAGCGGCGAGAGTGAAAACGAATAACAATCCATTAATAAAGAAATTGAAACCTGCGAATATTTTTAACATGATAAATATGTAATATTTTATAAAGTTATTGCAATTTTTTTATACAAAACAGTGATAGGAGTAAGAAAAAGATAATATTTGTTTATATATACCAATAATCGTCATTTTTAATAAAGATGATTTATCTTGATTACTTTATCTGATTAGTTTTAACACTTGTTATACACTTGTCAAATAACTTTGTTTTATATACATAAACTAATTTGATTACACCGAGTATATTAATTGATTAATAAACCAGATTAATGAAATAAGTTTTATGGGAAGAAACGACTTGTAACGTACTTCATCTCAGGAGTTAAATAATAGACTGAAGTGATGAGCACATTACTAGCATAAAATTAAATTAATCTACTACGTAGATACCAATCTTATCACTTACGTTAGATATACTTTAAATATAACATTTTAGAATATCATTCCAGTTATAATTCAATAATCATCTTTGTTTTTATCTTAAATATGTTTCATGATTAATACGTTAAGAATATAATAATTTTATTAATTAATCCATTCACTAACGATAATTTTACATAACAAAGTTGGAAGTAGAGAAAACAGATAAGACTTTGGATTCAACGTTATATTTGCAAATTGTTACAATCAAAATAATAACAACGGAATTTTTTATGGAAAGAGTATTATATAAAACTGGGACCGACGATTACGTTATTGTATTATAAATAATATAATACTTTTTCAGAAATAAATAAGTACAAATAAAAAATACTTTTCGGAGAGATAAATAAATAAAAAATAAATAATAGAATACTATTTCTGAATAGTTTACTTGAATCGATAATTGTAATCTCTTACTTTAGAACTAGTACGTATTTAATATGCAAATGTATCTCTTCTGACTGGAATACTATTTTTATAGCCACTGAATAAATATTATATAACTCTTTTTTATGGATATAAGAAGTGTTGCATACCGTAAGGTGCTCAATAAAATTTCTAATCGTTTTACAGTACCGACACAACTTATTTAATCAATTTAGTTAATATCAGTGAGGTAGCATAAATAAATGCACTATCGAATAGCGCAAAAAAGTTGGCATAGAACCTCAAGAACTGAAAAAAAAATTGTTAATTAATCGATAAAAATGTTTATTGTTATTAAAAAGCTCGGAATATATCGTCTATGTACCTTCCCCTTCGAAATCCACCGTTGAAATGAGACGTTGTCCTCGTTGAAATTTCTTTTATTAAATTTTATTTATATGACTTTCCTAACGTTGCGTATGTGTGTAACGAGAATTTTATTTGTAATAAAGATAAATTAAGATTAAAACGCTCTGATTTTATGATTTCTTCATTTTTCTGTAATTGTTTAAACAAATGTACATTTTGTTTAATGTTCCTGTGCAGTGGTGACTTCAGAGGGGGAAATTTTCATTGAAGAGAATATACATCGAAATTATTTTTTATTCGCCTTATTTTTTATGTATATCTTCTTCAAAAGGATTATTCAACTCTCGCGATATAATAATAATATAATATAATAAAAGTTAATGCGAAGTCTGTTATTAAACAATTACTGTATATAAAAGCAGTACATTACTATCTGACTGTTTTAAAATTATCAACTGCATATAAAGAAAGTTCGTATGTTTTACGTAAAGATTCCTTAATAATTAAATTATAATTTTTCATAAAAATATATTGTACATATATATATACTTAAACTTTAATATTTCACTTAAATATGAATGACTATGTAGACGATTTTTTAATTCAAACAGTGAATAAGTAAGCTACTCGAGTGAGCCACTATAGTGGCTCATCGACCTGGAAAAAATAATCGCAAAAGCCACTTTAGTGGCAGGCCGGCTAAGGCCTATATCGGTAATTGTAGTGCTCTACCTTTATCTTTTGACCGTCGGTAACTGCCACTGTCGGTAATTGCCACTGTCGGTAACTGCCACTGTCGGTAATAGCAGACTTGAAATTTTTTTTTACTCTACGTCGGTAATATTTTGTATTTAGATTCCTGACGGTCAATATTATTAAAGTACAAACTCTCATTAAAAACGGTCGATGTTTTAAAAGTAGGAATCAATTACCGACGGTGGCAGTTACCGACAGTGGCAGTTACCGACAGTGGCAGTTATCGACAGTGGCAGTTACCGACAGTGGCAGTTACCGACGGTCGAAAAGATAAAGGTAGAGCACTACAATTACCGATATAGGCCTTAGCCGGCCTGCCACTAAAGTGGCTTTTGCGATTATTTTTTCCAGGTCGATGAGCCACTATAGTGGCTCACTCGAGTAGCTTACTTGCTCACCGTTTTAATTAAATAATCGTGTTCATAAGTCAATCATATTTAAGTGCAATGTTAAAGTTTAAGTATGTACAATATATTTTTATGCAAAATTATAATTTAATTATTAAGGAATCTTTACGTAAAACATACGAACTTTCTTTATATAAGGCTGATAATTTAAAAAGTGTGTGTGTCAGCTCAGAGTATTCTATTATTTTTTATGTAATTGTTTCAACAAAAAAAAAATCTGTTTTAACGTTTCTGCTCATTGATGATTTCGAGGGTAAAAATTTTGGTTTAAAAGAATATAAGATTAAAATTATGTAATGTTTAAAATATGATAATAGATATGAAACATTTAAAACAATATATTACCAATTCGTAAGCAACATTCTCAATGAAGTATAAAGTAATATCTTATTAATGATTCATTAGAAAGAAAGAGCATACTATCTATCCATTGCAGCTATGATTTAAAAAAGAAACCTGCAGAAAAAAAATGTTATTCTACGACAGTAAAGATGCAATGAATGCATCGAATGCAATCTCTTTTATAGATTGCAACTTAAATTTCAACAATTTTGGACTATTCCCTGGTATCTGTAAATACATAAAAGTTATTAAAAACATTATAAGGTAATTAGTTTCCATAGATGAAATGGATAAAAGGAACCAAGGGAAAAGGAAAAGAAGGATATGATATTAATTAGGGATTTAAAAGAAACCAATTACCATTATAATGTTTATGGCAAGCGGTCTTTGGCTAGATTTTACTTGCAATGGAATGTTTAACATATAAAATATGTTAAACATTATACTGAAAGTAAAATACCATTGCCCAGGTCTAACCACGTGGAGGTAACCGCTTCTGAAGACCCGGGATGTGCATCCTGAAGATGTCCCATCCGAATTGAATTGAAACCATAGAAAATGAAAGCCCCGAGAACGTTTTTAATAAGCCCCACTCTTGGGCCCCACCCTAAGAGTTTCATTCGGAAAATCCTTGCAATTATTATCAAGAATGTAGAGAAAAGTGGAATACCAAATAACAAAATGATAAAGACGGAGTGAAACATGAATAGAATTGAAATAACATGGAACCTGTGAACGAATAAAATACATTAAAAATAATTATTACATGCCTGCGATGCTAAGGGGAGAAGAATAAATAGATTAAAATTATACATTTAATTATTATAATAATAATTTCCTTATACAATTCGTTACTATAATTAAGTCCTCTTCTGGTCTTCTTCTGGTCCTCCTCTGGTCCTCCTCCTATTAAATCTGCAACAAAAAAAAGGGAATGGAAGAAGGAGAAAAGAGGGCCTGGAAACGAACCTGAAAAAGAAAAGATAAGATTATTTTAGATTTGCAAAATGCAATGAATGATCCATGGTATCTATAGAAAATTTGGCTGGTCCTCTTCTGGTCCTCGGCTGGTCCTCGGCTGGTCCTCCTTCTATTAAATCTGCAACAAAAAAAAGGGGAATGGAAGAAGGAGAAAAGCGGGCCTAGAAACGAATCTGAAAAAGAAAAAGAAAAGATTATTTTAGATTTGTAAAGATGCAATGAAAGATCCATGGAATCTGTAAAAATTTCAACTGATCTATAGTACCTGTAAAAACATGAAAATGCATTGATAATGATTTTTCTCACGAGAGTGCGATGCAATATTAAAGTAATAAACATATTAAAATACTACCGTTTATTATACCTCAGTCCACTTCTGGTCCCCCTTTCACCTCTTCTTGAAAAGAATTTTGCATCCTATCCATAATTCATTCTGCCAACAAAATATTAAAAATAGGATCGTTTGGTGGGGGGAAGGGGTGGAGGAAAATTCTAGGTAAGGACATGATTCTATCCTTGGGAGTAAGATAGAATCATGGCTCGCGTGGGCAGGGTCGCATCCCTGAAGTAGATTCCATCTTAGCAAAGAAAGAATCTACCCGCTACCCATTGAAAAAAATACTGGAAACGAACCTGAAAAAGAAAAAAGAAAGATTAATTTAGATTTGCAAAGAACCAATGAATGCATCGAAAGCATGTTCCTATTTGTTCCTGAAACAAAATAAAATGAAAAAAAACAAATTAAATATATAATATAATAATTAATTAAATCATAATACCTAAAACAATAAAAGAGACATTAAAAAACATTATAAGATAATTAGTTTCTACGAATGAAATGAAGAATGAAAAGTGGGGAAATTATGTGTAATAGGAAATTAAAAAATGATATGATATTGGAGCGGGAATTCGGGAATGTTATTGTACTCTATCATGATTTTAAAGTATTTTCTATCTTTTTAATGAAATATCATTTATAAAATCAAATTTTCTTAATACTCGATTTATTTTAAGGAAAAATTATGTTTGGTGTTTGGTGGGTGGCATGGCAAATCCAACGATGGTCACCTGTAACAAAAAGCAAACTATTTTAATTATTACCATTCTTAATAACCATTATAAATTATTGACGAGCAAAACAAAAAAATAAAACAATAAAAATATCAAATGACCAACGAGCTATTCTCAAAAAATTCAACCATGCTGTTGAATTTGAAAATAACTCATTAAGTCTGTAGTTGCCCTCTTGAGCCACAATTAAGTGGGGGCCTCTTCGGCTTTTAGCCTCTTCTTTCTTCAAGCCTACTGTCGGACATTCCCTACGTGCGAGCACGAAAAGAATCTTTGACCAAAAACGTCAATCGTTCCAAAAAGTATTCGCATAATTTGGCATATTACAACGATTAATGATATAGAATTAGAATCGTCCCTGATTCTATATATAAAAAAAAACCTAACCGACCCTAACACAACCCTGAAAAAGAAAAATGTGATTAGTAAAACATCCTGAGCTTTTTACATAGAAAATAATTATTACCTTTTGGTCGAGAGATATCTCATCGCCGAAAGGAATATTATTAACCATGTAAAGTATCGATTCTATTCTAATACCAAACCGTTATAATATGCCAAATTATGGTCGTACAATTTAGAAACGACTTAAGACATTTTCACCCAATTATCTCAACTGCTTATTACACTAATATAAATGAAATACATTTCACATTACAATATATATGAAATAATTCCATTTATTTTCTTTCATCATACATCTTATGCAAATAATTCCGATGTTCGTTAAGGGGGTGACTCTATTTATTAATTATTACAAAATGCATTCGCGTTTCCCGTTAGCTATCCTAGCTCGTGGACAATCAACGAACTTAAAAGTTCATCGACTGTGCACATATTACACGAGCACATTTAATCGAATGTCCGAGCAGTTAATTATGCTAATCGATGACCTAATAACACTTCGCACTTTTACTATCGAGTAATATAATCGAATTGAAATAAAAATAATACTAAAAATGCAATGTGCATTTCTTTGCAATATTTTTATTTAATTTATTCTTTATATTGAATTATATGAAACATTTCTAAGATTAAATCGCGATAGTGCGAAGTGCTAGTTATAATACTTAAAACTAAGTATCAATTCATCAAAGGTTTTGCGGATTTGATTTCGACTCTATCTCGTTCGAGATAGAATCGAAATAGAAATGAATTTCTTAAATGGTTGCAAATCCCTTTGAATCATGATACATAATGCATATTACAGAATTGTCACAAAAAAGATTTACAAGTCAAGCAAGATAGAATAAAAAGATAGAATTTTGTGACAATTCCGTATAAAACCCGGAGGTGGGGACTCGCACTGAAAAGTGCAAGTATGCCACGTGCCATTCCGGGGTCCTACCTACTTATAATTAAAGTTTCACATTCGCTCAAAAAAATACACATGCATACCCACCCACACACTCCACGGTTCTCACACATACCACCAGGGTGCAAAAGCCTAAACTAGAGAGCATGCCCCGGGGCACCTCCGACACCCTAGTTCAAACGCGTTTTCTAAATTTATGGGAGTACGTACCAATTGCTGTAATCGTCTGTCAAGGCTAGTGATTATTGCATAAATGACTAATGCAAAAATACAAGTAAAACTAGTATATATTGCATACTAGTTATATACGAGTATATCATAGTTTCCACAAATAAATGCGGTAACTCTACTATGCAAAACGATTGTTAAAAAAGAAAATTTCGTATCGTACGCGTGACTCTACAAGTTATTTTTATTCAATAACTTTAAAAAATAATAAGCGCGGTATTACGTATCGCGAAACGATGTACAATGCACATTCCTAACCGCACACACATGTGCAATGTACACCGTGCAATCACTAGCACAATGACAGACGCCAAATGGGGGGAGAAAAACTTAAAACTAAACCCATACTAACCGTTTCTCACCCATACGTGTAACACCTGGGCACACGCATAAATGAGAACGCAGAAAGTATAGGGGGGAGAAACGGGGATTAGTATATTAATTGCTGAAAATCCTAATCTAAGATTTGATTATTATATAAAAATGTTCTCTATTAATCTAAGCGGGCTATGACTCTACAAGTCATTTATAATGACTTTTAAAAAGATTTTAAGAATTTAAAAAAAATAATAAAAATCTCGGACGACTCTTTCGTTAAATGGCTGTTCTAATGAAAGAACTGGGCTTTGAGCCACCATATAACAGCCAGAGTCTATCCGTCGCGAATGGGTTTGTCTTCTTGCTCATTTTTTGATTATATCGAAAAATAAAATCGCGATTAAATAAACTAAGTACGAAGCAATGCATGTAAGACATTTATTACATGCTTTATTGGACGAAATCGAGTAAATTAATACTCGATTTCACCACTACTAAACGCGAACGAAACACGTAATAAAAAAGAAAAGTGCATTAATTAATTGCACTGTTAATTAAATGAATTTAACCGATGAGACAAGAAGACCTATCCTGAACTAATAATATAACATACAATAAAATATACAATTTTCATGAGCAATTTCAAAAAAGGACTAATCCTTTTTTAAAATCACTCATGTGCTCGTCAATAATTTTTTGGAATAATTACAACCAGTAACTCGTGCCGATTGGGACCTTTCATCCTCGGCATGATTGAGCACCGGAGGGACTTTAAATTTTAACTCACGACCTGCTAAATGTTATATTACATATATGTGGCATTTTAAAATAAAATGACGCATGTATGCAATATGAACAATTAGCATTAGAAGTTCTGCGGTGGCTCCAAAACACTCCTACTTCGTAGCAAATGGTCCAGCTGCATCCCTCGTCCATCAGACCATGGGAGAATTCCTCGATGCACTTTTCCTCGCACTCCCGTGACTCTAATATCGCGGTAAACGAATATAAGAAACTATAAAAGAGTTTCTTATCGCGAAACCGAAATTTTTCTTAACGGCGAACAACACTGAATCTACATACGCGATACGATTTAATTTAATTTACGCCCGGTCACTGACTCTACTTCGCGATTAAAATGTTACTTTAATTATTCGTACAAACACTGATTCTACAATCTAATTCAAAGACTGCATTGCACGCAGTCAATGCAAACCAAAAATTTCACTCCCGATAGGCGGTCACTTCACTGATGCACTTCACTGACTCTACTTCGCGAACAGTCTGTACGACTGTTTTAAAATTAAAAAACTATAATTTTATACGAACAAACTCTAATGCAATTAACTGCATTGCTCGCAGTTAATTGAATATATAAATCTCAAAAATAACGCGAACGCGAACGCGAACACGAACGCGAAACGCGACCGAATTTTAATTAACGAACGATCGTGCTTCTAATCCGTGATTTTAAATATAATTATAAACGATCAAACACTCCCGTTACATTGCTTCGCGCACGAATTGCAATGATGTTCTGAAACAGAAAATGAAAAAGAACGATTAATATCATCGTCGTAATCAAAAACTATTGAAAATTTATCATAGAAAATTTTCATAGAAAATATACTTACTTCTAATCTTCATTGATGAATGCACGATGGGTCTCTACCCTTAGAGTGACGATGACCGAATGCACTGACTCTACTCCGCGATAAAAATTTTATTTTAATTATTCGAACAAACACTGACTCTACTTCGCGATAAAAATTGTATTTTTTAATTATTCGCACAAACACTGACTCTAATTTTTACAACTGCATTGCGGGCAGTTAAAAATCAAACACTAACACTCGCTTACCTCTCTGAAAACAGAAAAAAGAACAAAACGATTAGAATCATTGTTATCATGTAAAAATTATAAGTAATTATTAAGAAATGTTTAATAGAAAAATTAATTTACCTTCTATCTTGATTGATGAATGCCCGATGGGTCTCCTACCCTTAAGATGACGATGCCGTAGACGGTTCCAACGAAAATCAGAAACTTACGTGTTTCTTATCGCGACCACGACACTGATTCTAATTTTTACAACTGCATTGCACGCAGTTCAAACACTAACACAAACACTTAGCCTTCTGGAAAAAGAAAAAGAAAAAACAAAACGATTAGAATCATTGTTATCGTTTAAAAATTATAAGTAATTATTAAAGTAATATTTAATAGAAAAATGAATTTACCTTTTATCTTCAGTGATGAATGCCCGATGGGTCTCCTACCCTTAGGATGACGATGGCACACGTATAAACCGAACAAAAGAAACTTTCGAAGTTTCTTTACCCGAAAAATTTCCGATTTTTGTTTAACGATGCAAACACTCGAGTACCTCATTGCCTACGCGCTCGATTGCAATGATGTTCTGAAACAGAAAATGAGAAAGAACGATTAATATCTTCGTCGGAATCGAAAACTATTGAAAATTTATCATAGAAAATGTTTCATAGAAAAATTATACTTACTTTTAATCTTCAGTGATGAATGCCCGATGGGTCTCCTACCCTTAGGATGATGATGGGTGGACGGTAACGAAAATAAAAAACTATAAAAAAGTTTTTAATCGCGAACGCGAACGCGACCGAGACGTACTTTACCGACCGCACTGCACGTCAAAAACGTCTGAAAGAATGCACAAGAGATTAGTGTTCCTATAAAATAAATCGAGTATTTTAATGTGGGATATAATATAAAAGGAGTATTAAAGGGAAAATAATGAAATGAATTGTAATATGATATTAATTAGGAAAATGAAAGAAACTAATTATGATTATAATGTTTATGGTAAGCGGTCTTTAGCTGGATTTTACTTGCAATGGAATGTTTAACATATAAAATATGTTAAACATTATACTGAAAGTAAAATACCATTGCCCAGGTCTAACCACGAGGAGGTAACCGCTTCTGAAGACCCGGGATGTGCATCCTGAAGATGTCCCCATCCGAATTAAATTGAAACCATAGAAGATGAAAGTCCCGAGAAGGTTTTTTAATAAGCCCCACTCTTAGGCCCCACCCTAAGAGTTTTATTCGGAAAATCCTTGCAATTATTATCGAGGAGTAAGAGAAAATTGGAATAGCAGATATCAAAATGATAAAGGAGGAGTGAAACATGAATAGAATCGCATAAACATGGAACCTATGAACAAATAAAATACATTAAATATAAATGTCATAATGTGCTAAGGGGAGAAGAATAAATAGATTAAAATTATACATGTAATTATACATTTAATTATAAATTTAATTATACAAATAATTATCTTACACTATCCGTTATTATAACTAAGTCCTCGTGCTGTCCTGGTATGGTCCTCTTGCTGTCCTAGTGTGGTCCTCCTCCTATGTAACCTGCAACAAAAAAAGCAAAGGGATAGGGAAGAAGTTGAAAAGGATGCTTTTTAAAGTGAAACTTTTTACGTTTTTTTTTTAAGTGGTATCCCACCGGTTGGACTAATCCACTGACTCTAATCTATATTACGAGGAACTTACGCTGCACGTACAGTTTGTCCACCGGTACTATATTTACTGCAAGCTTGAGGAACTGAATCCCTGGGCCCGTCTTACTAATAGCGCTGGTAGACATCCCTTCTAATGCAGTTTCAGTTCCTATGCTACGTGCACATCTATGCTTGCAAAATCGCGAGTTAAAAAAAGCAAAGTAAAATAAAAAAAAATAAAAAAAAAGAGATAGGGAGTTTCACTTTAAAAAGCTGAGGGAAGGACATGATTCTATCCTTGGGAGAAAGATAGAATCAAGGCTCGCGTGGGCAGGGTCGCATCCCTGAAGTAAATTCCTTCTTAACAAATGGCGCCCTTTGCGAAGAAGAAATCCACCCGCTACCCATTGAATTGTTTCTAAAAAAATAATAAAATTTTATTAAACGTTTGATATTAAATTTTATGTAACAATGATTGAAAAACAATCTAAGTAATTGGTATAGTTTATAATTATGTTACAATCCAAGAACGCAATCAAGCTGAAGACACAGTCATCTAAAATCATAAAAATAAATTCATATTAAAATTATTTTCTATATTCAAAATAAGTCAATAGGAGAGTATGTAATATTTAAAATAATATAATTGCTTAAACATATACATACATTATGTATTAGTAGACAACAATACTTTGTTCAATACACTTTAAATAATTGTTAATTAATTGATGGAAATATATATTATAATCTAAAAATAAAGATGTACCTTTTGATGAACCTTCCTCTTCGAAATCTACTGTAAGACTGAAACATTGTCATATAAAAAAGTTTTTTTTTTAATGAATGTTATATACATGGCTTTTCGAAAGTTTCTTATATATGTAACGAGAAAATTAATTGTAATAAATAGAAATAAAAATTATATAAAGTTTTCATTTTAACATTATTTCAATTTTTATGTAATTGTTTAAACAAATGTACAATTGTTGTAATGTTCTTGTGCAGTGATGACTTCGGTGGGAAAGGGGTAAAATTTTCATCTAATAAAATATCGGATCGAAATTATTTAATATTCAAAGTATGTTAATAAGTATGTAATGCTTATACTAGTACATATATGTATCTTATTAGTCTGAAATATTAAAAGAGTGTATTAAATTATTAAAATAATTGTTAATTAATTGATGCTAGTGTCTATTGATGTTAAAAAGCTCGGAGTATATCTTCTGTGATCCCTCCTCCTCGAAATCCACCGTTGATCTGAGTAATTATCTTCTGTTAAAGTTTTTTTGGTGAAAGTTGTTTATGTGACTTTCCGAAAATTGCGCATGTGTATAAAAGAAAATCAATAAAATTAATCAATAAAATTTAATATTATAACGCTCTCATTTTAATATTCTTTTATTTTTTGTATAATTGTTTAAACAAGTGTACATTTGTTGTAATGTTCTTGCGCAATGATGACTTTGGTGGGAAGGGGTAAAATTTTCATTTATTAAAACATAAAATCGCAATTAATTAATATTCAAAGTACGTCAAAAGTTAGGTAATATTTAAATAAATATATATGCGTTTAAACAATCTTAATTATAATAGGAATTCATTAAAATATATAAATTATTGTTAATTAATCAATGCAAGTGTCTATTGTTGTCTAAAAGCTCGGAGTATATGTTCTGTGATCCCTCCTCCTCGAAATCCACCGTTGATCTGAGTAATTATCTTCTGTTAAAGTTTTTTTGGTGAAAGTTGTTTATGTGACTTTCCGAAAATTGAGCATGTGTATAAAAGAAAATCAATAAAATTAATCAATAAAATTTAATATTATAACGCTCTCATTTTAATATTCTTTTATTTTTTGTATAATTGTTTAAACAAGTGTACATTTGTTGTAATGTTCTTGCGCAATGATGACTTTGGTGGGAAGGGGTAAAATTTTCATTTATTAAAACATAAAATCGCAATTAATTAATATTCAAAGTACGTCAAAAGTTAGGTAATATTTAAATAAATATATATGCGTTTAAACAATCTTAATTATAATAGGAATTCATTAAAATATAAATTATTGTTAATTAATCAATGCAAGTGTCTATTGTTGTCTAAAAGCTCGGAGTATATGTTCTGTGATCCCTCCTCCTCGAAATCCACCGTTGATCTGAGTAATTATCCTCTGTTAAAGTTCTTTTGGTGAAAGTTGTTTACAGGACCTTCCGAACGTTGAGCATGTGTATAAAAAGAATATTAAATCTATTTAATAAAATTTAAGATTAAAACGTTATGATTTTCGTATTTTTATCTATTTTATGTAATTATTTTAATGCTCTTGCGCAGTGAGGACTTCGAGGGTAAAATTCTGCTGTAACATAAAAAGAGTGCATTAGTACATTATAATAATTGTTAATTAATCGATGCAAGTGTCTATTGTTGTCTAAAAGATTGGAATGTATGATCAATGTACCTTCTCCTTCGAAATCGATCGTTGAAATGAGACGTTGTCCTCTATGAAATTACTTTTATTAAATGTTGTTTATATGACTTTGCGAACGTTGCGCATGTATATAAAGGGTGTCATACATCTAATACATAATCTTTAAGATTATAACGTTATGATTTTCGTATTTTTATCTATTTTGTGTAATTATTTTAATGCTCCTGCGCACTGAGGACTTCGAGGGTAAAATTTTGCTGCAATATAAGAAAAGTGCATTAGTGCATTAAAATAATTGTTAATGTATACGTAATGTACACGTATATGCAAATGAAAAATGAGATTACATTTCTCTAAACAATTATACAACCAATATATTAAAACCATTAATAAATAATATACTAATGGAAAATGTGAATTATTAAAGTTTACCATTATGATAGAAGAAAGTTGAGGTGTTTGCTCGTTTAAATATCAAAAAATATTTTCTGGATTCATTTTAAAATCTTGTAAGTTTTTCATTTATGTATGTACTTGATACATAAAACAAGGAGAAATTCTAATTGATGCTGTGCAATTTCAAATCTTCAAATACTTGCAAATCTGCAAATCATAAGATTGTATTAGTAAAGTATCAGTAAACTAAAGAGTCTATATATTTATATGTATGATATGAAATAATATGAATATGAAAAAGATAAAAATGTAAATATAATTATCAGATTATGTATATGTAATCATGCTGTTATCTCTCAATGTTTGGAAACTTAAAGACAGTAATGTAAAAGTAAAGTAAAAGTTAAATAAAAGTAATGTAAAAGTATTGTAAAAGTAAAGTAAAGTCTGACATGTGTATAAGATGTCACTCTCTTTCTCTCTCTTTCTTTTTTTTTCTATTTATTTTTCCTCTTCTTATACTTTTTATATTACTCTTCTTTATGTTATAAAAGAAAAGAGATAAACCTACCACAACACATATCAAGATAGAAAAGTAAAAACAGTTATTATACTGACAATGAGTATATCTATTCATGCTGTATTCTACCACTTTTTGGAAACCTAAAAAGAGTATAAAGTAACATAGCATTGGTATAATATAAAGAAAATTAAATATATGAGTGTTGTGTATACGTGTAACACGTTCCTTGTAATTATTTAAAAAATAATGTGCAGAATAAAGACAATATACACTGAAATCTTTGTCACATTGCACAGAAAAACACAATCGTATAGAAAAGAAATCTCGTTGCAGATATTTTTAAAACAATTGACAAAAAACACAGTAGTCATCCTTAAAGAATTAAAATAACAAGAATTTTTCCATATCGATACAGAATATGGGAATTTATACTTTCATAGTTGGCATAAGAGATGTCAATTGTTTTGTTTTAATTTATTTTAATTCTTTAAGGATGGCTACAGTGCCTTATGTCAATTGTTTTAAAGATTTCTATAACGATGTTTCATTTCTATAAGATTGTGTTCTCCTATGGCATGCGATGTCAATTGTTTTAAAAATATCTGCAACGAGGTTTCTTTTCTATACGATTCTGTTTTTCTGTGCAATGTGACAAAGTTTTTAGTGTATAATGTCTTTATTCGACACGTTATTTCTTAAATATTAACAAAGAACTTATACACCTAATAGAAAAATAAATTGGATAATATTAATTATAAATTGGATAATTATAATTAATAATAAAATGGATTTTTGATTTATTTAATAAATAAATTATGTATTTTTTTCTGTGCGGTGTGATAAGGTTTATAGTGCATATTGTCTTTATTCTTTTCGTTATTTTTTAAATATTAACAAGATATGTGTATATTAAATAGAAAAATAGAATACATTTTTTATTTATTTAATAAATAAATTATCATATCAAGCTTGACTAGCGTGGTCATAAAGAAAGGCGAGGTACGTACGTGTGACGGGGCAAGCTTGTGTGCGTGAAATTATTTCTATATGGTTATTGGGAATTTCTAATTGGTCACTTTACGTGTGAATAATTATCTGCCAATCATCCAATTTGCCGAAATAATTATCAGCCAATCAGGGCTCTTTGCTGAGTTTCCTTCTTTCTTTTCGCGGTGTCGGTGCTGGAGATCGCACGGATACTATGTCGTCCCGTTAATCTCAGGTAATTAAAAAATATTTTCTAACATACAGCCTTCTATTATATATCAAACGATAGCTACAAGTAAGATTTTCATACGTGAGTGTTTTCAAAACGAAATATTAAAAAGTTTGAAAGATATATGTGAAAATGTAATTATCGATATTTCTCGGCGTCGCGTCAAATCTTACCAATGTTACTAAATAATATATTTTTCTAATTTCCACCTATTTTTCACGGTATCGATACTTACTATCATCTCTAATGATGCTCTAATTAATTATTTTTCATAATTATGTATTCAAAGATTGTATTTCGTATTGAATTCGATTCCTGTCACATACACACACATACAATCATATATGCATAAGTATAGGTAGCTCGTACACATACACTCATATATTTGATTTTCTTTATGTTATACTAATGTGATCTTTTTTTTTCCTTTTTTAGGTACCGAGCATTAGGAGAGTCCAGCAGAATACATATACTCAGTCTAACAATTGTGTTTACTCTTTTTTATCTTCATATTCATCGAGGTAAGCGTTATTCTTTTTTTTAAACCATACAGAAATGTATACAAAGAGTGAGAACGAAAGTGAGAGAGAGAGAGAGAGAGAGAGAAAATAAGAAAACAAAATATTCTATCTACGGGCAATAACGAATGTGTACGTATATTCCAGGAATTTCTCGAGTGAAAAGAGAAAAAGACAGCCGAAAAAAACGAAAACGAACGGTCGAACGACAGACGCAAGGACTACGTGCTCATTCCTATCAGTCCTTCAACGTATAAGATCTAACGAACGTGACGTATTAAACTATTATATATATAACGTTATCGATTTTTATTAACAATTTTTACTGATATTAATACTTTATATGTAATTTTATACAAGTAGTGAGATAAAGGCAATTAATATTGCTTGAATTTATATTGATTCTTTATGATAAAATATCTTTAAAAGTGTGCAATGCCTTCAGGAATGATTCACAGGATATATTGTTCTATAATCTTTTTAGTATGTTTCAGCTTTTCAGAGTTTTATTTAATTTTATTTTATTCATCGTCATCCTAAGGGTAGGATACCCATCCTGCAGTCATCAATGAAGACTAAAAGTAAGTATATTTTCTATCAAACTTCTATGATAACTTTAATGGTTTTTATTATAACGATGAATTAATTGTTCTTTTTCTTTTTCTGTTTCAGAACATCATTGCAATCGAGCGCGTAGGCAATGAGGTACTCGTGTGTTGCATCGTAAAATAAAATACAAAAGAATCGGAAAGTAAAGTCAGTGTTGATCGTCGCATGTTAAAGTTTCGTTTGCTCGGTTAAGAAACTCCGTAAGTTTCTTTTATTCGGTTTAAACGTGTGCTCATCGTCATCCTAAGGGTAGGATACCCATCGTGCATTCATCAATGAAGAATAAACGTAAGTCAATTTTTATTTTAAACACTTTCTCAATAATTATAATAATTTTTTTACTTACAACAATGATATTTATAATTTTGTTTTTATTTCTGTTTCAGATCATCATGGGAATATATCAGTGTTGGAAGTGTTTGTGAATTGTGTTTGTGAAGTGTTGCAAGTGTCGTGCATTGCTATCGTGCGCGAAGCAATATACGGGAGTGTTGTATCGTTAAATATAATTAAAATCACGGATTAGAAGCACGTTCGTTCGTTTTCATTTCAATTCGTCGCGTTCGCGAACTATTTTTGAAATATATATTAAATTAACTGCGACCAAGGCAGTAATTGCATTAGAGTTTGTTCGAGTAAAGTTATATTTTTATCTTTAAACAGTCGCACAGACTGTTCGCGTATTAGAATCAGTGCATCAATGAAGATTTTTTACTTGCATTGACTGTGTGCAAAGCAGTCTTTGAAGCAGTTGTAGAATCAGTGATCGGGCGCATAATAAATTAAAATCAAACGCGAATTAGAATCAGTGTTGTTCGCCGTATAATAAAATTTCGGTTTCGCGATAAGAAACTCATCTATAGTTTCTTATTTTCGTTTATACCGCGTTTAAAGATATACGTATTAGATTCACGCGAGGTGCATCGCCATGGTGCAATTGAATTTCATCCCATTGGAATGCATTGTAAGTATCTATTTTTATTTACATTTTATTCGATTTTATTTTATATGATTTTGGATTATATTGCAAATAACTTATCGTTTTGTTCTATTTTATTTTACAGATATGACGACGGACTTTCTACCTTATCAAAGATGTGGAATGAATTCTTCGATGGATCTTCGATGGATCTTCGATGGATCTTCGATGGATCTTCGATGGATCTTCGATGGACTTCGATGGATCTTCGATGGACTTCGATGGATCTTCGATACTCGCATTCTACAATACTTGCTGCGAAGTAGGAGTGTTTTGGAGCCATCGTAGAACTTCTTATGCCGTGAGTTAAAATTTAAAGTCCCTCCGGTGCTCAATCATGTCGAGGATGAAAGGTCCTAATCGGCACGAGTTACTGGTTGTAATTATTTAAATAAATTAGTGACGAGCACATGAGTAATTCCTTTCTAGGAGTTACTCATGAAAATTGTATATTATATTGTATATTGTATTGTATATTTTATATTAGTTCAGGATAGGTTTTCTTGTCTCATCGGTTAAATTCATTTAATTAATAATGCAATTAATTAATGCACTTTCTTTTTTATTACGTGTTTTGTTCGTGGTTAGTAGTGGTGAAACCGAGCATTAATTTACTCGTTTTCGTCCAAAAAAGCATGTAATAAATGTCTTACATGCATTGCTTCTTACTTAATTTATCTAATCGCGATTAATTTTCACATATCGATACTTCGATATTACAAATAAATGAGCAAGAAAACAAACTCATTCGCGACGGATAGATTCTAGCAGTTAAGTGGTGGCTCAAAGCCCAGTTCTTTTATTAGAACAGCCAACTTAATGAAAGGAGTCGTCCGAGGTTTTTAAATATATTACAAGATATTAAAAGATATTCGTAGTCATTATTTATTAAATAAATTGTAGAGTCCTTAGCCGCTTAGATGAATTTTTATAAAAATGTATTTATATGTTCTGTATATATGTGTTTTTAATCATTTTTTTTAGATCAGGATTTTCAGCTTCTAATGTACTAATCTCCCGTTTCTCCCCCCTATACTTTCTGCTTTCTCATCTATACGTGTGCCCAGGTGCTACTCGTATAGGTGAGAAACGGTTAGTATAGGTTTAGTTTTAAGTTTTTCCCCTATTGGCGGCTGTCATTGTGCTAGTGATTGCACGGTGTACGTTGCACCTGTGTGTGCGTTTAGGTGTGTGCATTGTACATCGTTTCGCGACACGTAATACCGCGCTTATTATTTTTTAAAGTTATTGAATAAAAATAACTTGTAGAGTCACGTGTACGATACGAACTTTTTTTTTAACAATCGTTTTGAATAGTAGAGTTACCGCATTTACTTGTGGAAACTTTGATATACTCGTATATTACTAGTATGCATATATACTAGTGTATACTTGTATTTTTGCTGTAGTTTCTTATGCAATAATCATTAGTCTTGGCAGACGATTACAGCAATCAGTACGTATACCCTTTAGCATGTAAGTTTAGAAAACGTGGTTGAACTAGGGTGTCGGAGGTGCCCCGGGGCATTCTCTCTAGTTTAGGCTTTTGCACCCTGGTGGTATGTGAGAGAATCGTGGAGTGAGTGGGTGGGTACGTATGTGTATTTGCTCTTTTTAAATATGGGTAATTGGTAGGCAGGTAGCATACTTCTTTGAGCGAATGAGAAAACTTTAATTTTAAGTAGGTAGGACCCAGGAAAGGCACTAGGCTTACTTTCACTCCGGAGTGGAAATTCCGCCTCCTGGTTTATACAGAATTGTTGCAAAATTTTATCATCTCATTCTATTATGCTTGTTTTGTAAATATATTTTGTGACTGTTCTGTAATCTTGATTATGTATCATAATTTATAGAGGCATTTGCAACCATTTGGAAGATTCATTTCTTTTTCGATTCTTTCTCGAACGAGATAGAGTCGAATCAAATTGGCAAAGCCTTTGATGAATTTGATACTTAGTTTTAAGTATTATGAGATTAGCACTTCGCACAATAGCGATTTTCTCTTATAATGAAAAATATTTGATATAGTTCAATATAACAAATGAATGAAATGAAAATATTGCAAGAAAATGCATTACATTTGTTGCATTATTAAATTTCAATTGAATTTTGTTATTTGATATTAAAAGTGCGACGTGTTATTAGGTCATCGAGGGAAATTATCTGCTTGGACGTTTGATTAATTGTGCTCGTGTAATATGCAATGAACTCTAAGTTCATCCATGGTTATACGAGCTTGAATATAATTAACATTAAATATAAATTAATTTTTTCATAATTCCATATTAGAATCATAACGAAATAAAAGTTAATTTACAAAAAAAGATATGAGATATCTTATTTTCTTGCACGTTGAAAATGTCCAATGCAGTTTTCAGGGATGAAGAAAGAAGAGGCATTATGCCGAAGAGGCCCCCACTTAATTGTGGCTGAAGAGGGCAACTACATAGGCTATTAAGTTATTTCCAAAGGTTCAACAATAAGTTCGAACTTTTCGAAAATAGCTCTTTAGTCGTATTTTATATTCTATTGTATTATTTATTTGCTCGTCATTAATTTGTAATTGTAATTGGAGATGATGGACCATTCCATCTCCTTGGCACATCAAATATGTGTGTCATATCGTCCAAAAGATGCATATGTGTTTAGTTAGAGTCAGAAATATTACAATTTTTTATTATTAAATTTTAAAGCTTAAATAACGTTTGGTAAATATTAAAGTAATTTCTCTTTTCTTGTTTCGTCTTTAAAATTTTTTATTGTGATCGTATTTATTAAATTTGCAATTTTCTTTTCTATAAGTTTTTCGTAATAATTATTAGATATTATTTTTTTTAGTAACTTGATATTTGTACTTTTCCCTTTTTTTTTGTGTTTTTTTTTTCTATATACTTTATGTAAATGTAAAATCACGCGTTTAAATTTAATTTCATTGCAACGGTAAATAGAGATTTGATCAAAATAAATAGAGAATTCAATTGAAAAGTGCATCTGCGAATGGGACGATTTATATGTCAGGCTATTATATCACTTGATCGTATGATTAATATAGTTTTCTTCTTGTTACAGGTGATCATCGTTGGATTTAACATCAGACCTTTTTGATTTTCTTCTATATTTGATCGCCTTGAATGGTGACCTTTTAAAAAATACGTTTAAATGCATTTCTGAAGGCACACACATGTTTATACATTAAAAATTAAATATAATTTTTTCAATTTCTTTTACGATATAATTATACTATTTATATTATCATATACTATCAGAAAATACTGTGTTCTTTAACGCAAAAAAGGTGGCATTTATTATATGGTATTAGTAATATTACTAATACCATATTAGAATGAATACCATGCAATTACTATTTGCATTTGAATATCAAAACCATTAATTAAAGCACATAAATTAGATACATTCTATTATTATCTTGTTTTTACATTTTTTTATAGAATAATAATAACCTTCTACGTATGCTTCGTTACAAGTGTAAAATAATTATACGATTGAATACATACGGTCGTAAACAATTTAGAATAACTTTTTTCATTATATAAATACTTTTTTATAACAATTGATTTTATATAATCCTGCAAATTGATATTTAATGATTAAGCATTTTATTATCTTAGATGTTTCCATTCAGGATTATCGGCGGAAAAAAGATTAAAAGTTGCCATATTATTGGTTGATTTAACCGAAAAATATCTATCACAAAAGACGTCGAAATCTTTGATTAGTATTGATTTAATAAGTCCATTATCTTTTATTAATAAAAATGGTTTATGTAAGATATATATCCCGAAAAATTTGTCCTTCTCATTGGCCTCTTTGTAAAGATCTCCGAGTGCTATACTTCCAGATTTTCGCACGAGAATTACATCCTTTAATTGTCGAAGTAACAAACTTATTGGCAAAGAAGGTACACCTCGTCTTTTCAAATAGGATAATTTGTGTTTCATCCAAAAGTAAAATACAATTGCGGGAATAAAAATAAATAATAGTCCATTAATAAATGAATCGAATCTTGTGAATATTTTTAACATGATAAATACGTAATATTACGTAAGATTATTGCAATTTTTTATATAGAATAATGATAGGAATAAAAAAATAAATAAATATGTTTATATTTATATACCAATAATTGCCATTTTCTATGAAGATAATTTTTGTTTGTATTAATTTATCTGGTTAGTTCTAACACTTGTTGAATAATATACAACTTTGTTTTATACACCTCAACGAATTTTATTCGTGATTATATTAACTAACTAATAAACTCGGTTAAAGAAATAAGTTTTATTAAAAAAATCTCTTGAAACGTGTAACATTTCTAAAAAAATACTTAAGTGATAAGCATAAAAGCATTGCAAAACTTTTTCAATCCATGTAATTGCTAATCTTATCATTTAAGATTGATTTACTCTACAAATGCTACATCATAATATTATACCAAAATATTTCATCATTTATATATCTATCTTTTCATTCAAGATAATTTACATAATGATAAACTTACAATAAATAACAGAATATTAGTAATAATAATATTAATAATAATCTAATTATAAAATAGTTTAAGTAAATCCTAAAAGATAACAATATATTTAAATTTTCTCCTTCGTTATTCTCTTATTTTATAATTAAGTATTCTAATAATATTAATAGTAATGAAAATCATTTTTCTATATCATTATCATATTGTCATTTAGATTAAAATTATTATTATTGTAGTATGTATCTTATACTATTTAATTCTCCACAGTAATTTTCTTTAAATCCAAAATGAAATTTTTACCAGGTTTTAAGAACATATTTGCAGGATCGTGTTTATAATCTCCATTTAGATTCAATAATACTTCATAATTATTAATTACTCGGATTATACCAACAGCAGTTTGTAACATGCCTACTCGCTGGGCTGGAAATGAAAGGAAATAATTATTTATCAAACGTATTGTATTCGTTACAACATTTAAACAATTTTGACATACCAATGCAGACTCTTGGTCCATCACCGAAGGGCATGTAAGTGTATGGTAGAATATCTGCTTTTCTTTCGTCGCTAAATCGATCGGGATCGAAACGTAACGGATCTGGGAAATATTTCGGATCAACATGTATGCCAGTTAGTACCGCATAAACGGGCGTTCCTTTTTCTATAAGTACATTTGTTCCAGGTATCTACATAAATTACAAAACAATTTATATATACATGTTACAGTTGAAGTATATAATTAAAGTTTTCCATGAAATAACGACGCGTTTTAAGAAAAACGTATAAAACTTAAAAAAGTTTGGTACAAATAGTGAATAATGAACTTTTCAAGTTTTCCTTTTAATTACCACGTAATCTTTCGTTGCAACTCTGTCTATGATCGGAGCTGGTGGATGTAATCTCAAAGTTTCAGAGATCACTTGATGTAAATATTTCATTTTTTGCACGGTTTCGTAAGTGAATCCATCGGATTTTAATGTTTCACGTATTTCCGTTCTTAATCTGTCTTGCAATTTTGATTCTCTTGCGAGTTCAGCAAGAGCATAACATATCGTAGTAGCAGTGCTCTCTCGACCAGCGATAAAAAATATCAGTGATTGACCGAGTAAAATATCTCCTTCGAATTCTAAATAATCGTCATCATTATTATATAAATAAATACATTTATCATTTGAATAATATTGTTATTGTCATTTGATATACGCGCTTGAATTTAATTTGGATATTTCAAAAAACATCGAATAGACTTTCGCTTCTTACTGAAATCATCATTTTGTTCCTCATGTTTTAATTCAATTAGATAATCGATAAGATCTCTTCTCTTCGTTCCAGATTTTTCTCGTTCGTTGAACGTATCCCAGAAAAGTTGACTAAAGTACTCCCTGGCTTCTCCCATCATTTTAACTTCAATTTTTTTATTTAACTCCGGAAAGAAAAAAGATTTATATATCGATAGATACCTTCTTAAATTTGTCGTGAAAGGTATAAGACCTGTATATATATATATGGAAATATAAATATTAATAATTATTATTCTTTGATTACAATTTTAATTACGATTGTTAAATTGATCGTTTGCTAACTTTTTTGATAGAATTCGGAAGTTTCTTCCTTGAACGAATTAGTTCGAACTCCAAAAGCCACGGTAGAAATAACATCCGTAGTATATTTCATAAAAACATCCTTAGCATCGATCGTCATATTAGAATTTTTACGAAATTTTTCTTGAAGAAAGTCTTGCATTGCTTCGGATGTCTCGTGCATCAGATAAAATAGTTTTTTTATTTTTCCACTCGTAAAAACCGGAGACATTTTAACTCTGTTAATACAAATTTATATCATTATCTATTAGGTCACCGAATAATTACCTATTTGCATTTGAATACTAATCAACACCATTAACTAAAGCACATAAATTAGATACATCCTATTATTATCTTGTTTTTACATTTTTTTATAGAATTATAATAATCTTCTACGTATGCTTCGTTGCAAGTGTAAAATAATTATACGATTGAATACATACGGTCGTAAACAATTTAGAATAACTTTTTTCATTGTATACTTTTTTATTTGTATTTGTTACTTTGTACTTTGTTATTTTGTATTTGTATACTTTTTTATAACAATTGATTTTATATAATCCTGCAAATTGATGTTTAATGATTAAGCATTTTATTACCTTAGATGTTTCCATTCAGGATTATCGGCGGAAAAAAGATTAAAAGTTGCCATATCATTGGCTGATTTAACCGAAAAATATCTATCACAAAAGACGTCGAAATCTTTGATTAGTATTGATTTAATAAGTTCATTATCTTTTATTAATAAAAATGGTTTATGTAAGATATATATCCCGAAAAATTTGTCCTTCTCATTGGCCTCTTTGTAAAGATCTCCGAGTGCTATACTTCCAGATTTTCGCACGAGAATTACATCCTTTAATTGTCGAAGTAACAAACTTATTGGCAAAGAAGGTACACCTCGTCTTTTCCAATAGGATAATTTGTGTTTCATCCAAAAGTAAAATACAATTGCGGGAATAAAAATAAATAATAGTCCATTAATAAATGAATCGAATCCTGTGAATATTTTTAACATGATAAATACGTAATATTACATAAGATTATTGCAATTTTTTATATAGAATAATGATAGGAATAAAAAAATAAATAAATATGTTTATATTTATATACCAATAATTGCCATTTTCTATGAAGATAATTTTTGTTTGTATTAATTTATCTGGTTAGTTCTAACACTTGTTGAATAATTTACAACTTTGTTTTATACACCTCAACGAATTTTATTCCCGATTATATTAACTAACTAATAAACTCGGTTAAAGAAATAAGTTTTATGAGAAGAAACTCTGGAAACGTACAGCATCTCGTGAGCTCCAGAAAAATACTAAAGTGATGGGCACGGAAACGGTATGAAATTTTATTAGTTGATGCAATAGCTTCTTATCTTATCATTTATGGGAAATGTATTATAAAAAAAGTCTTATTATAACATTCTTTCCAAATATTTTATTATGTACATCTATCTTTTTATCGTATTATTATATCGTATTTGTTATTTATTAACGTAATGGATCTGGGCAATATTTTTGATGTACATGAACGCCAGTTAGTATCTCATAAATGGGTGTTTGTTTTTCTAAAAGTAAATTTGTTCCAAATATCTACATGAAATATGAAACAATTTATGTATACATGTTACAGTTAAAGTATATAATTTAGATTTGTCATGAAATAATTAGGCGTTATAGGAAACATTTATAAAAATATTTTAAAAAATTTCTTTGAGAAAAATATTTGATGACACGATCACATGCCTATATTGATTAAGTTGATACATAAATATATAACGTGGATGAACACATAAATATGGATATTAAATGAGAAAATTAGGTACTTGTATCTGTAAAAGGTTGATTAAAAAAAGATAAAATATAATTAATTTTTTTATAAACAAAGTTTTATATTTTCGTATATAAGAGTTTTATTATATAAATTATTATTAACTTAAAATAGTGTACTGTGTAATATTTTCTTCTGTTTAATTAAAAACTTCTTTTTAATTTTTTAATTAAACTTCTTTTTAAATTAAACGAAATTTACATAACTTCTAAAATAAATATTATATCGTAAATGATTGTATCAAAAATTTCTTAAATATCATTAAGAATATTATTTACATAGCATTAATTTTGTTCCATCTTCATACTGATCTAATTAAAATATGAATACCATATATGTTAGATAGAATCTTGATTAATTATTTTCGTAATTAATAATACCATTGGAATTAAAATTTCAGCGATGTTGGTAACAAATGATTGCAATAGTTATCCGTCAATTAAAATTATAAATAGTTAAATACATGATAAACACCTATTCATTACACTGGACTTAAATCAAAAATGTAATCTAATTCGTCTTTCATGATATTATTTTTTTGAAATGAAGCTGTATTCCATTAGCTGCAGCCGTAAAAGTTGAACGTGGGTCCAAAACGCTTTTATCTTTTTCTTCCTGCCAAATTTCGTATTCCCTTAAGAGAAGGGCTAGTACCACTTTTGCGTGAAGCTGACCTACTTTCATCCCTAGAATATATTTAAACGATAAATTTATATCCTTTTGTTACTATTTTTTTCTTTTTTTTTTAATTTAAATTACTTAAAAATAAATCTAACGCAAATTAATAAACATTCTGTTTAACGTTATTAACTAAATAATCAGTTCTTAAAGCATCGATGTATACTTTATTTTTTTTTTTTTGTAAATAACAAAAAGAACAAATTTCTTATTATAGTTATGTCCAATTTTACTTCTCTTATAATAAAATGCTTACACGCGCGGAATCAAATTGATATCAATTTCAAAATTATTAATAATCTTAAAATATGTTTTCGTTTATAAGAGAATTTGGAAAATATGTACGAGTATATATAATATATTAGCTAATTTAATACTATTTTAAATGATAAATGAAATAATTTTGTAAATAAAAAAAAAACACAATATTCGTTTATAACGTTTATAACGGCATATTCGTTTGATAACAATATTATACAAATATTGATCAATCATATATTGATTGATTGTTTGTTACTTACCTACACACATTCTGGGACCTATACCAAAAGGTATATACGCATCCGGAACATAAGTACCCTCGGCAAATCTATCTGGATTATAAACTTCCGGTTCATCGAAATATTTCGGATCTTCTTGAAGTCCGTAAAGAGATATATAAATTGGAATACCCTTTTCAATGATTATATCAGTTCCCGGTATCTGCACGGATATTGTAAATGCATTTTTATCTAAATTATCTTCGATATAATCAATGTTCTTATTACTATCTTTTTTATATATATTTCTATCGTGTTACATATAACATACTGAAAAAAATTCCCCTTTCTTTCTGTTATCTAATCTTATGATTTATTTTCTCGATTTCATTTGTAATTAATTAAAATCGATCCTATACACTTCTCTTATTCGGAATAAATATCGTCGGAAATACATATATATATATATATAAAATAAAATATTTTATCACAAATAATTTGAAAAATCAAATGCCACGTCACGAATATCATCGAAGATGTTAATAACATATGACACGATGATTGAGTTAGATAGTTTAGAATTAAAATTTGTATGATTATTAGATAGTAAAAAAGAAAGAAAACAAAAAGAAATGGAAAGAAATATTATAAATGGAATAATGAAAATAAAATAAAATAAAAAAGGTAAATATCACATATTATAACGCGATTGCGTCGTTAATACTTTTATTTAGAAATTTATCCGGACCAAATTAAATTAACAATTGTATGCAAAAAATTTAGAATATTCCTTTCCAAATTGAATACTATTGTTATAACAAAATTAATCGGTTCCTAATTTTTTGTCCTATTTTAACTTTAACTAACGTTTTCTCCGAATAAAGATTGTAGAATGATACGGCAAAAGAAAAAGAAGAAAAAAATAGATAAGTTAGTGAAAAGAAATTTCTTTCTTATCTTTTTTTTATGGATTAACGCAAGATGTTTTTTTGCGATGTTTGTCGTAAATATTTAAATAAATACCTGATAATTTTCACGAGTGTATCGATCTATTGTAGAAACTGGCGGATGTAATCTCAAACCTTCGGCAATAGCTTGATCAAGATATTTCATTTTGTTGAAAGCTTCATAAGTCCATCCATACTTATCAATGGCTTTATTAATATCTTCTCTTGCGCGTTCCTGACATTTCATATTATTGGCAAGTTCCATAAGTGTGAACGACATACACGTTGAACTAGATTCGAATCCGGAAAAAAATGTTCCAGATTGATACAATAGATTTTCACCTTCGAATTCTGCAAAATAATTGATCGATTTCAATTGATTTTTATTCTTCTTTTTTTCTTTTCGTTTAAAATTCGCTCAAATCAAAATTAATGAGAAAAGAAAAAATCGAAAAAAAAGGATCGTTTAAAATTACTCACTGTATTTAGGATTTTGTTCGCCATTTTTCAATTGTAACAACGAATCGATAAAATCCCCCCTTTTCTCGCCAGTTTTCTCGCGATTTTCCATAGCACTCCAAAATACTTTTCGTACAAATTTAGAATTGAAAAGTATATTAGCTCCAATGATTTCGACCAATTCGGGCATGAAGAATACCGTTACCAGGGCTACCATTCTTTTGAATCCATGGAAAAATTCCGATACTACGGAACAGAAAATAAAAGAATTTAATCGAATATTATAAAAGTGAACGTTGACAAAATATATATTCGCGTATATATTATTTGTATATAATTATAAACCATTTCTTCGAGTAAATATTTACCGGCAGCAGAAAATTCGTTGTTGGGGTAGTTGAATGAATCCATTTTGGTACCGAGTGCAACAGAAGCGATCAAATCCGTGGTATAAGTGTAACTGAGTTCTTGAGCGTCAACAATTTTGACATTATTTTTATTGATCGTTGATTGTTTTCTCAAATGATCCATCATCGGTCCACCAATTTCCATCATAAGCGGAAACATTTGTTTCAATTTTCCACGTGTCAAAGTAGGCGTTATTTTCGATCTAAGATATTTCCAAGCCGGATTTTTCAAACCGAATAGATTCTTCATGCCGATACTGTCCTTTTGATTGGAACCAGCGAAATGTCGGTCGGAAAAATTTTCAAAATCCCTTATCAAAAATTGTTTGATTATTTCTGGATCACGTAATAGCAAACACGGCTTGTGGAATATGTAAAAACCGATATACGGAGCATCCTGCGGCGCCTTTTTGTACAACTGTCCTAGATGCCATCCTGGTGCCGAACGAAATAATACGGCTTCTTTAAAATTACCGAAAATCAAATCGCTCGGCAACGATTCGACGCCACGTCTTTTCCAATAATTCAACTTGTATCTAAACGCGAACAAACAAACAAATAAGAAAATTACAAAATAAGAAATATTTGTTGGAAATTAAATCAAATTAATAACACCCCATTCTCCCCTACCCTCCCTCCGCCCAACCCCTCAAAAAAAAGAATAAAAAGAAAATGAGAAAATTAATCCAAATATCCGGAGTAATTTTGGGTCTTCTTCTTTTTTTTTCAATTTTTTTTTTTTTTAAATATAATTACTAACTTAGCGTAAATCTTTAAAATGAAGAACACGACGGCAACAAATGCCAATGTAATAATAGTACTTTCTATGGAGATCATTGCTACTGAAAGATTAACAACGAACTGTGATGCTTCAAGTTGATATCAGTCTCTTTTATATGATCAGGTTTTCCGTCATGATAAGTGAATCATTGCTGACATCAACAGTATACGAAGCTTTTATTCTTCGCCACTTTATTTTTGTAATCGTATATATGATAAACATATTCATAATACATGAGATATTGTAAAAACGATTTCATTGATACGCTCGTTATCTTTTTCACTTATTAAATTGTTATTAATTGATTAATTCATTTATTTGGAAAATACGAAGTGTTTAAGTGTTGCATTAGATTATAGTTAGAAGGGAGATTTTTTTTCTTATTTGCAATCGTATGAAAAAAAAAAACTTTATAAAGAAAAAATGGGCTGCGTTATTGCATTAACGGGGAAATGTATGCAATTATTAAAAGAATTTCTGTACGAGATCGTTTTCTTTTATAACATTTCAAAGTCTCATCGATAGTTTTCTTTTAAAAAATAAAAAAAAAATAAAGAGAATTTTCAAAATACATTGGGTCACACACGTTTATATTCAAATTTACCAAATTCAAATGGTTGACTGTTTGTTTCAATGCACCAAGCATGAAATCATATAGTTTTTTTCTTTTTCTTTAACTCATTCCGTATACACATTTTCTATTTCATATGATTTTATCAATTTAGATACGTAGCTAGATATTCTTCTTTTCATATTATCAAATGTAGTTGAATTTTTCTGAGGAATAACATTTTTTAGTTTAGACCATATATAAATAAAAATATAATCCAATAGAGAAATCAGAAAATGAGTAAACCACTTAAGTACCTCTTCACCGTCCAGTCCAATGGCTTGTAAAAATTTTATCTAATTGCTTATCAATCTTTACGTAATCCTTATACAATATGTGCAAAATATTATTTTATATATATAGTTATTATAATTATTTTTAATAATCAACAAATTTACCTGGCCATAAACGTGTTGCATTCTATTGCGATAAGATCGATATTCTTTTTTGTAAACAATTGTAAAGCAATTGTAAACAAATCTAATGCATCACTAATTGCTTCTTAAAATTGTATTATATAGAAAAACTTATATAGATATGTTAATAAAATAGAATTAAATTAACGTTTTACACAAAAAAATACAAAATAGAGAAAATCAGATAGAAATAACGAAAGGAAATTGAGTGCATTGATTTACGTTTAAACGAAAGATGTACAGTAAATAATAGGCATTTTTTATAATACGTAACGAAAGTTATTGTAACATTGAAAATTTTCTTACAACATATTCTTTGATTAATTTGTAAAAAGTAATGATTGTATATTGAATTATTGCTTTTTTGTTTTTTTTTTTTTTTAAATAATTCGTTCGTTGAGTTTATCTATCGAAAGATATATTTAAATAAATAAAAAATTTGCACGTTATTAATGTATCGTACTTTTTCTTTTCATACAGATTTACAGATAATGTTATAGGAAAATTTAGAATACACCAATACTTTCGTTATTACACTGTAAATAAAGTTTCCGTTGGGTCTTCTAGATACGATCAGATCAGATCGAAGTGGCAAGAAAACTAAACAAGTTATTTCTTCGAAATTTTTTCAAATTTCCTGAGTTCCAAAAAAATGTCGAAAGAAAATTATTATCGATCAAGCCCCCTGCCCCCGCCCCTCCCCCCAACCAACCCACAATTGGGTCTTACTATGAGTAAGATATATACATTTACTTGTTAAAAATGAAAATATTATTCTGAGAAATAAATCATAAGGTACGATAGTTTTTTACATTACTTTTTGGGGAAATAAAAAGTGGGCAAAATATTCCAAGAAATTTAATCGTAAGATTAAAATCTTAAATGTATATAAATAACGTCATAGTCATATCTACTTTGCTTCTACCTACTCAATAATGCATCCCCTATTCCAGCAATGTAGCTTGATTAGTTCTCCATTGTGTACATACGTCAGAGAACCACACCAATTAAATTTTTATTCGTAACTTACGTCATAGGAAGCAACAAAGTAGCATCATTCTATTTTTTTCAATAATGCTTTAATATACAATTTTTTCGTTGAATCATGCAACCAGTTATCACTCTTCCAACGATTTATTTTTCGTAGTATAGAATTGGTCACGAATTAACATCCCTCAGTCAGCAGATGAATGAAAACATTAGTCTAGTTAATTGAGACGAAAATAAATAAAAATAAATAAAATGAACAACTTGGTAGAAAGAACTTTAACTAAACTATGCATAATGTCTTTCGTACTATCGAACACATTGTAGAGATCGAAAATAAAATTATAAAAGAATATATATATATATAATAATTTGTTTATACATTTTCAATATAATAAGCTAAAAAAAATTAATACAAGGACGTATAATTTTATTAGTTAACAATATAATTGTTTGTGATACGTTTGAAAGCAATGAATCACGCAAAATCCTAGATAACAATTTTTACATTGGTACAATGATCTTCATTTTCTAACATACAACAAAATTTCGCAAAATTTTGTAAGTTGTGCAATAAAAATCTGATTATATATATATATGGTTTTGAAATCGTGTTAGAGGAAATTAAAAAAAAAAAGAAGGAAAGAGGTAATTAAAATAAAAAAATTAAAACAACTTCAACCGTAGAAAATATTTTATACTTTTCGATCATTCCTTCATTGTCTTCTTTTAAATTACACATTTGATCGATTATTTGATCGGAAAGAAATATTTCTCTTTATTAATTAATCGTATTATATTATACATATGATTATTATTTCAATAAAATTATAATAAAATATTTAATTCGTTATATATTTTGTTTACAAATTCAACTTACACATAAGTCACTTTGGATTAATAATTATTTTGGTAAAGGTATAAAATACTTTGCTATTTTTATCACAGCGAAGATAACCACATCTTTGATAGTATAAAAATTTTGTCAAATTTATTTTCTTTTTTTTTTTTCAACAAGAAATAAATTAAATTGTAGATATAATAATTAAATAGATATATATAATTTATAAACATTCTTTTTTTATACATTGACGATGTAATTATTGAATCTGTGATTTTTACAAGCGACCGTATTTTATTTTACTATTTTGAAATATTTAAGTACAATCATAAATATTGTTAGTAGAATCCAGATTTTGTTTTCAACGCCTACGGTATACATAAAAAAGCAATACCATGTTTATTTAAAGAGTAAAAAATGTAACATTTTAATAATACTCAATTTTTATACATACGAATGTGGAATAATACATTACAATATTATACATATATATATTTATATATGTCATTGTAAAATACATTTTTCATTGAAACATTTTTTCTTAACTATGCGTTTAGAGAAAAATATAATATTTATCGAAAAGAGAAAAAAAATTCAGTCTCAAGTCTAATTGCGCATTTTTTTTGTCATGTGTGCTGCTTTAAAAAGATCATAATCAGTCGAAATAAATCGAATTAAATATTAAACGAAAGACAAACAATATTATTTGATGCATACATATTAAGGTAGAAAAAATTAAGAACGATGAAATTTTATACTCAGATCTGTTTCAGCAATACTATGAGATAAGCGTACAGTTACATTTTGTTTATTGCAATTATTTAATGCTAACAAAAAGCTATAACATTTCACTTTTATTAATTGTGTATTCCACAAAATGGTACAGAGACAGAAAAATTGTTTTTACTCACTGAGTCTGCCTTCATCTTCGAGTTTACAGAATAGAATTATTTTAATATACTCGTAGTAATTGTATAATTTTACTCGTAGTAATTGTATAATTTAAATGTAGATACAAATAACAGAAATACGCGAACGTCTACGACGTTAATGCCTTATCATTTAAACCTATTCTGTTCTTTTTTTTTCTTTTTCTGCATTTATTATATCAGTAGATTTAATCTTCTTTACCAGCAAAAGAAACATGTGTAATATAAAATAACGTAACATTCATAATACGGAATGTCAAAACTAGATTCCGGTATTATAAAAGTTAAGCAAAAAGAGTATAACGACCAACCAACCATTTCAGCCAATTAATTAAATACCCATTTCTTTTATAAATTTTCTTTTCGGCTATCAACAATACTTACTTATTCGCGACATATCTCTTTTGTTCATTTATTTGATTTTCCTTTACGCATCCTTCAATAAAGTCGTACATTAATTTGAAAGTGAGCCGATGATTATAACTCTAAAGTTACACATTGTTTTATTCCATTTCTTCATCCTCCTCTCTTGCAGACATAAATAATTTTTGTACGGTATGCGTGACTTTAACTGAAAATAATTTAAAACAAATTTGTAATCTATGATAATCTTTAATTTACGCTATATATAATTTAGAAACATCATAGGTACCATTGATTTTCTGAAACCAAGTTGGTTTCTTTTGCCATCTAACGCCCATGAAATAGGCAGGGATACCAGAGGCTGTTATTAAAATACCCATACCAACTTCGTAAGGTCTTTCATAACAAGGTACTAGTACTAAAAATGCACATAATGCTACAAACGTTATAGGAATCCATAAAGGTACCTATGAAATAAATAATTTAGTAGGAATTTAACAAAATATATGTATAAATTTATTTTATAATTATTAAGTATACTTATTAAATATACCTTTATTGGTCTAGCCATATTAGGTTTCTTATATCTGAGCCATAGAATACCAGCTACTGATAACATAATAAAGAAAGACTCTACTATGCTGCAGTATGTTATTAATACAAATATATCACTTGTACACAACATTATTAATGATAATATACACTGAAAAAAAAGAATCAAATATATTTACGATTTTAATAAGTATCATATACAGAAATTTCTCTATTTACGCGATTATATTTGTTCCACAAAAATATCGCGTAAATAGAAACCACGTAAATATGAGGGCTAACTGTATATTTTTTATATAAGATAAATAAAAAACAAACATTAAAATAAAACAAACCAGGAATACTAAAGCAGGAGTAGGAGTAAATCTTGATACATTAATATGACTAAGCATAGACGGAAAGTGTCCGTTTCTGGCACCAACAAAACACATTCTGGAAGAAGTCATAATATGAACACTTAATCCTCCAAATGCCGAAATTGCAACCATAACAGGTATGCTCCATGCCATAATTCCAAGAAGTTGATCTCCAAGCGTCTAATTGCAAAAATAATACATTTTTTAGATCTATATGACAAATAAATAAAAAATATTTTATACAAAATTATACTCACTACTGCAATGGCATTCGAAGCAATCATCGCATTCGGTGTCAATACCGATAAATAGGCAACATTGGCTAATACATAGATTAATGTAACTAATGGCAGTGAAATGTAAATTGCACGTGGTAAATTTCTGAAATAAATAATTATTATAAACAATATGAACACACAAATATGTACTGAATAGAATTAAAGTATTGAAAGCTTACACATAAGGATTTTTTAATTCTTCAGTCATAAAATTTAAATAGTTCCATCCAGAGTATGAAAATATACCAGAATAAAAGGCCACTGCAATTTTTCCAGGATCTGTATTTGTATTTTCAAAAGCATTCTCAAAGTTTTCTGTATGTCCTGTAAAATAATACAATTAAAAGGGATATGTAAAAATAATAAAAATTAATGTTAATTTTTAAGCCCTAAACTTACCCATACACAACCAAGATAATCCAGCTATAATAATAATCACTAAAGCAGCAATTTTGGCAAACATAAATATGTTTTGCATCTTTGTTGTTTCTTTTACATCATAACAGTTGACAAATGTTAATAAACCTATTACAATTTAAAAGAAAATAATTATTATCTCTAATACTAATATATATCAAATAAATTTGAAACGAAATAATGCTCACATAGAGTTACTGCTGCAATTAATCTTATACCATCATCTGGTGTAGAACAATTTGGGAAAAAAGGTTGTAGAACATATTGCGCAAATGTTAATGCCATTATAGCATTGGTTGTAGGTCTATAATAAAAATGATTGTAAATCAATAAGAAAGTATTTATGAATAGTTTTTATAAAAGCCTTTACTGACTTACACAAAAATTAGGTTTGCAGCCCATAGATATAAAAATGATGGCAATGCGCCAAAGGCTTCATGAATATAGGCGTAATCTCCACCACTGCGTGGTATACTTGTGCCTAACTCTGCATAGCACAAAGCTCCAATCATAGACAATAGTCCACATAGTACCCAGATTATCAAAGAAAGTCCAACGCTTCCAACCTCTTGTATTACACCTTTCGGTGAAACAAAAATACCTGCCGAAACATTTAAATATTCGTTAAGTTTTCATTTATACATTGACGATAATTTTTAATTCATTAATATTTTTATGACATTAATTTATAGTAATTTAGAACTTTACCTGAACCAAATATGATTCCTAAAATAATGGCAACACCTTCTAGTAAACCTAATTGCTTCTTAAGTCTTACTTTTTCACCATCCTTATAATTTTCTTTGATATCCGAGTCATCCACAGAATTAATCAACTGCATCTCTCTTGGTGAATTATCAAATATGTCAGTCATTTTATTTTATAGATTAACAGCTGCTCAATTGACTATAAATTTAAGAAATTATTAAAAGAAAATTATTTAATGTATGATCATATAAATATACCAATTAATTCTTAATAATAAAAATTAAAAATTCAATTAATTCTATTGTTATTATGATATTATTATTATGATTATTAAGTATATTGGAAATAATCTCAGATGCATTAAACAATTAGTATTAGCAAATATTATAAATATGCAACTTTACTTACACTACAAATCATCTAAATATAGACACTATGGGATTAATAACTCTAGAACATCTGGTACTTGCAATTTCGCAAAGATTACGTAGGATGTCTACTAATTAAATCTTCTTTAACGAATGGAAAACAACTAGAACTAAATTGTCACTAACGAAGAATCATTTCCCTCATTCTTGATATCAATTAAATACTTTTGTTCTACCTTCTACAAACTATTTATAGAACTGTTAGCTATTAATACATTTTAGGTTAAGATCTTACACCGTACACGTGCATAAAGAGGATAAACAGCATGAGCGCCAGTATGATGCAATATCTTAATTTTTTGAACTCTTACTATCATAGGATAAAAGACATATCGATGACGTATCGATGACGTATCGATAATATTTCGATAATTATCGTTTTATTAAATCGCATCTCCTATTGGTCAAAATAATGTACTAATCACGTGTGTAATTTCCAACGATCCAATAACTTTCCTTATATTTCATCGTGTGATTTAAATCAACCAATCGCGACGAAGAATAAAATAGAAATACCTTGAAAAAAGATTAAATAATTATATAAACTATAAAAAATATAATGTTCGTGCTTACAAAATTAATTATATTCTTTAAAACGCATTGATCATTACCACGAACAATTTAAATATAATAAAATAATTTCAGGTCGACGCGCCATCTGTATATCCGAAAACGAACTTACGTATTCCCAACTCTATTTCGACTTTTTTCTTTTTTCGACATTCAAGCAGGAAACTCGGAGTTAACTCTTAAAGGAGTAAATAGTTCGCGGCGAGGCGAACTCGCTGTGCGAGTCTGTTTCGCGTCCCAATAGTTCTGATTACGGATTTCTATCAAATTCTCAACAAATATCGTACTCTTCGAGTAAGTATTTCCAGTACAGAAGGAGATCGTCTAAACGTTAATCAAAATTGTAAGACGTGACGTTAAACTCTGACAGGGAAGAATACAAATTAAAAAAAAGAAAAAGATCATTTTCTTTCGGAGGTCCTCTAAGTTCGGTACTATTGCGTACTGTTTTTCCGCGTGTATATGCGTGTGTATTTGCTTTTGTCGCGTGCATGAGAACCGGAAGAGTCGGCCCAGAATTGGCCGAAAACAGAAAGACAGACTGTACGTGTGTCTGTGCTGCTGTCTCTGCTGGTAGTAATGTGTGTGTTCGCGTAAAAAGAGTGTATATGTATATAATGGTTGCTGGTGTATGCGCGCGCGCGTTAATCTTCACTACGATTGGAAGTAAAAGAGAAAGAGAGGGATAGATGATGCGCGAGAAGGAGCGCTGACGAAGTGTAAAGAGGGAGAGGGGGAGAAAGAGAGAAAGAGAAAGAGATATATAGAAAACGTTAAAAAGGTGCTGGGTGGTAGCACGTTAGAAAGAGAGAGAAAGAAAAAAAAAGATAAATAAGTGTGTCGCGACATCCTAAGGAATATAAGAGCTTTCTTTTTCTTCTTTATAAGAGTGGATCGAATTTAAGAAGGAAAAAGAGGAGAATAAGAAGAAGAAGAAGAAAAGAGATAGAGAGAAAGCACGAGTGGGTGGGGTGCCGAAGCCGTAGACGTGAAAGAGAGATAAGAAAAAAGACAGAAATCGAAAGAAAGAGAGAGAGAGAGAGAGATAGAATACTAAGCGGAAGAGTAGTGGAAGGATGCAAACGGTGCTGTGTAAACACGCGTCCTGGCTTGCACTAGGTTGCAGCAGTTAGACTTGTGAGAATTGTTAGTTCGATCCGTTTCTCTAGGCTGTCCTGAGGCTTCACGGAAGAAGGGAAAACGGTGAAAAGGAAAAGCGTGAAAAGTAACGGTGAAACGGTAATAAAGAAAGAAGAAGGAAGAAGAGGAGGGGAAGTAGGAGTAGGTAGAAAGGAGGAAGAGAGTGGGAGAGGGGAAGGGAGAGGGAGAAGGAGAAGAAGTCGGCCGAGCAACGGCGTCAGGTGACGCGCATTGCTCCACACAGCAAGTTAAACGCGCCTATATATGAATTGGTTTTACAAATGACGGTGTATCAAGACAAACGAGTTTGCTATTGTTGTTGTTACTGTTGCTACTGCTGTTGTTGTCACTGGCTGGATCATCGGTCGTCTGATTAGCTGAAATCGTAAAAGCCTGTACGTATATGATTATCGTTTAAACATATTCCAAGTGTTTGCTGCTGCTGCTACTGCTGCTGTTTGCTACGTGTGTGTGTTTTTGCATGAGTGAGTGAGTGAGCGAGCGAGTGAGTTCATGCGGCTTGTGCATCCGTGTATATATATAGATCTCACCCTTTCTCTCATCTCGTTCCTCCCTTTTCTCTAAGGTTTAATAGACTCTTCTGTAAACATGGCTCCTGAAAGTTACCAAGCTACCTTACACTCTACCATCTTTGTTCCTTCAACGAATTCTAATATTTTTCTGTTTCTTTTTTTTTTTTTTTTTTTTTTTGTTGCCGCGATATTACACCTTTGAGATTTTTCTATTTGTTTCTTTTTTTTATTCTTTGTGTTTCCATTTTTCCAGGATGCGATAAAAGTGAAGTAAGAATTGCATTACCTATGCACTTTTCAATCTTTGTCCTTTCGTCGCATCCTATTTTTTCTTTCTATTTTTCTAAAATTTTCTAATAGAAGAGAATACAAAAAATATATATTATAGTATAATAGAGAAAGAGAAAAGAAAGAGAGAGAGAGAGAGAGAGAGAGAGATGTGTATTTTTTTTTACGTACGCGTTCACATGCACCGGATGATTGCTTCTTTCTTTCTCTCTTATCTTTTTCTGTTCATCTTTTATATATCATCTACACGAGAGCACGCGTACACGAGGGAGACGCTTGAATACACATTTGGAATATTTCTTCCTCCCCCTGCCCCTCTTCCTCCCACTTCTGCCCCCCAGCCGAGTATGCGAACGCATCGACCGAAGGGAAAAAGAAAGAAATAAAGAAAGGGAGAAAGAGAAAAGCATCTTCTTTCTTCGCAATCTCTAATATAAAAGTACGGGGTACAACGTTACCGCCATGTTTTTATTTTCAAAAAAGGAATTTCAAAATTATTTTTAAACCCCATTTTCGTTATTCCTTTTTAAATATAATGTCTTTCGATAAATCGTAGAGAGAGAGAGGGAGAGAGAGAGAAAGAGAAAAAAAAGGGAAAAAGGAAAAAAAAAGAAAAGAAAAGAAAAGAAAAGAAACTTTTCTTTCGAGACACCCAGTATCTATCAATGAACATTGTCCACTTTTATAAAGGACCGACGTTCTTTTCATTCAAAACGGACGAAGACAAAAATTGAAATAGAGGTACACAAGGGTAAAAGGGTGAAGATGGAAGAAGCTTTTATTTAAAATTCTTGGAAAAGAAATTTTTCTTAGATATTTTTTCTTTTTTTTTTTTGACAAAGGTCAAGTTAAGGAAAAAAGAGAGAGAAAGAGACAGAGAGATAGATAAAGATTGATGACGAGAAGAAAAAAAAGTTTGATTTTTCTTCGAGGAGGAGAAACGCTAACGCCTCGTTACGTCATCGTCTGCTGACGGGTCGAGGAAGAAAAAAAAATGGCATAAAGAATAAGAGAGAGAGAGAGAGAATCAGAGATTCTTTGATTTCATTGACCACTTTACAATGATCGTGGTCTTATTCATTAGATACTCTGGCACATGTATGTATTTACACAGCAAACGCACGTGCGTGTGTAAACCGTCACGGATGATGACCTTTGACATTGAGAAAAAAAATTTACTTTAATCGTTTCTAATCGTTAGCGCTACTTTAAAAGCGTTACTTTAAATGGTACATCCTCGACGTATCATTCTATTTTTTTTTGTTTATTCTTCATTTTGCTTTTTGATCCTACAAAATATGGAATTGATTAGATTGTTAAATGTGTTAATAGTTATATTCGTTTGATTGTATTAACGTGTTAAGGGGGCTGTTTTTGTTCCCACGTTCGTTCTTATACAAGGTGTTCCGTTAAAATACGCCATAGACTCGTTAATCCATTCTACGGAAGAAGGAAATCGAAAATTTAGTAAAAGAGAGGAAAAGGATTTCGTACATATATATGTATACAGGTTTGTGTGTGTATCCCCTACGTATATATATGTAGTATATATATGTAGCTTATGCGAGTCTCTAACGTATTACATAACTTTTCTCTCAGGGCAGTGCAACGTAAGAGCAATAAGATTTTACTAGCTTATTACCGTCAACTATACTACGAGAACATCCTCCAACCAAGTATAAACTTTTCAATTCCTTCCTACATTTACCTTTTTACTAATATTTGTTTCTTTTCTTTTCTTTACTTTTCTTTTTTATTCTTTTTTATTTCTCAATTGAGACAAGTAAGTAACGTAGAAGGAACTTAGCAATCCTCTGAATGACAAGAAAATAATCTCATCATTTCGTGATTTTGATTTATATAATATTTTAATAATATTTGAAGTGATGTTACTGTGGGACCCTGTATTTTCTTAATCAATTAACTATGTATACTCGTCATCTGTGAAAAGTATTTATCAATTGTTATTTAAATTGAAATTTCTAATTGAAAAACGAAAATACATTCGTTAATTTGAAAACGTTTAAATTATATAGAAATCAAGATAAATAATAATGTGAATAATTGTTAGGAAAATATTCTGTATATAGCTTGAACAAAGTAAAACAAATTTGGTTAACTAAACCTAACATTGTACATCAATTCGGTGAACATTTTCCAGATTATATATCAAGAATATCTTCGACAATTAATCCTACAAGAAGATAGACATATTGTTACAAAAAGTAATATTCGGAAAGAATAAAGATATTTGTGTTTAATTTGCGAAGTGGCATTATATATTGTAGTTTGTTTCATTCGATATCATTAAAAAACAATAGATTCAATTTTATACACAAAAATAAAATACTCTCTCATTTGATTATTATTTTTAATTCAATATTATAACAGCTAAACATACTTTGTATTTTCGTCATCGTTTCATTTTAGCGACATAATTAAGATAGACACTTTTCAAAAAGTGTATCTAATTAGTCACAGTTAACTGGTCGTCAACACGGTAATTGAAAGTTCATCTCTTCAAAATGAAAAACAATATATTATCATTTTATTGAATTTAAATCAATATGAATTTGTTTTATATTAAACTTTTCTATTAAAACTATCTAATAATAATAATAATAATAATATCATTTTAGGTTTATAATGTTATACCTTTTGTACATTATTAATTATTAAATGATCCATGAAAAAAAAAAAGAAAATATGTTTAAAACAATAAACAGCAAAAGAAATGAAATATATTCGAATAGAAATACAAATCTTGAAGTTAAATTTTCTGAATTTCAGATTATCGAGGATTGGCAGATTTCTGCATAACTCTGCGTGAGAGAAAAGAAAAAGAAAATAAAAGAAAAGTAGGAATAGAGTAACATACACACAGAAGTATACATAAAACTCGCATATCCTTTCGCGCCTGAAAGAAACGAGAAATCTTTGGTAACGGTACGCATCAAATATCTATTACATGCTTAGTTTGTATTATTTTTCAAGCACGACACACACCTCGCGTTCCTTATTTCGCATTATATTAATTTACGTTCAATCATGAATGATCAAATAATATCGATTAGAAAACTAAGAGAGAACAAAAAACTTGAAGATTATTGACGAATCAATGCGATAATAAGAGTCACATGTGTATTTGAACGTTATGTAAATATCACGAAGATATAATTATATATCCGGCTGATAAATTATTGCGATAAATTCAACATTTTTTTCTCAATTTTATTTAATATTACCAATCGATTGCGAAACAAATACGTAGAAATCATCATATTATGATCGTTAATACTCGATCATTTTCTATATATATATATTTTTTTTTTTATTTCTTCTTGTTATCTTTTACTTTCGTATTTTTTTCTTTCCTCCATTTATTTTTTTGTTCGTTATTAAATTCTCTTTCCTCATCTTCTTTCTCTCTCTCTCTCTCTTCCCTCTTCTTAATCACGAAGAAGGATAGAATAAGTCTCTCATCCGGAAGTAATAGCAAATCGAGCAATCAACGTGAACCCATCCTGTTGATAACGAGAACTCGAAAATTAATTTCAACCCGCAGATGAGAAGAAAATTTAAATTTTCTTTTTTCGTTTTATATTTCCTTCCCTTCCCATGAAAAATTACGACTGAATCTTATCTTCTAAATATGCGCGGGAAAAAAATAAAAAAATTGGATTAAACAAAAATCTTCACTTTCGTCCGAATGAATATTTTTATGCAGTATTTTAATAATAAAGGGAATCTATACGGATATTCGTAATTATTGGACGAATCGAATTGGTTCTAAAAATTTGTCAACGCGCGATGGAACGTATTTGATATTTTTAAAATGAAATTTTCTACACAACGGGATCCAATTTTCGATTAGAAATTTCTTTCGTAATAATTCGAATATTTAATTACACTGCATCATCACAAAATTTACAACTTTTAACGCAATATCACAGACACAAAGATCGTTCTCTGAATTTAGTTTAGTATTTCGAATAACAAATCAAATTCCTAACGATAAATAGGGATCGATAAAATATAGGTACCCAAAAAAACCCGACAAAATATTTCCGACCCAAGTTCGATCAAATTTTTCTAAGTATTCGAACAATTCTGTTAAATAACATTTGTTTTAGGTATGAATATCAAATCGCGTTTGTCTCCGGTGTTTTCAAAGAAAAGATTTACTTTATTTGTACATTTATAAAAGGCGTAAACGCGCATACTCGGTGACATATTTATAATGCAAATCTTAATCGAATTAATTTGCGTAATCCTTCGTGATCTTATCGTGGTATGCCATGACTGGATTAAGTATATCTGTATATCACAAGTATTACAAACAAATACATACATACCTACATATTTACTGATCCAATTTAACATCTTTATCGTTATTCGTACGTAACAGGAATGTATTCTCGAGAGAATATCGACATTTTCTTTTTGAAAAAACAAAATTAAATAAATATGAAAAGAAAAAGGAAAAAAAATATCGTCGACGTTCATCCCCAGATTAATTTATTTATTTTTTTTTTGTAATTTCATATCCAACAATGACGTTGAGATAATAAATTGACTTATTTCGTGTTATATTCCTCACGTTTTACAATTAACCCAACAGAAGTTTAATACAAGTTCGTAGTAGACGTGAACCGATGGGGGTATTAGATCTCGTTTATATATCTATATAGATTCTATGTAAATACCATTGGCCGAGGCAAATGTTATCGACGAAGTGTCAAACTTCTCCGATCAAATCTCGTATCTCTGAATACTTGAAAATGATCGAGATTCACTACCCAACAACAGCTTTTTTCCACCGACGACGACGACGACGACGACTTGTCCGGCTCAAAATCCTCTTTATATCACGATCTCATTTTTTCCCTCTTCTTTCTTTATTATTTTTTTCTTTTTTCCTTTTTTTTTTATACTCGACGTGTGACGTTTCACTGAACAAATACATGTACACGGAAAGAGATATCTCGAAAGAATGTGTAAATACATATATTTATATGTATGTGTCTGTGTGTGCGTGTGTGTGTATAATACTTACTCAACTTGGTCGAGAAATTTCCATTCCACTCTCCTAGTTTTCTCTAATGCTTTAGCCACGTATAGATTACTATACATTCTCAAGAAGACGAAGTTATCGTAAGGGTACTAGTGTTAGTAGTAGTAGTATTAGTAGTAGTAGTAGAAGTAGTAGTAGTAATAGTAATACCCATGCAACTTTGTTACTCGACCTCGAGAGACGAGATGCGCCCTCAACCTTACTCAATGATGCACCCTCTTTCGCTTTTATTAGACTCCGGTTCTTTTGTCGTCCACGTTCTCGAAAACCAGCACGAAATTTTCCTCTGACATCTATGTAGTAGTATATATATATATACAGGATGAATCGAGAGGAATGTCTCGAAATTCTAAGGTAAGAATGCTGCATTCCACGTGTAGAAATAATTTTTAAACAAGAATTCCCAAATCTTTCCATTTTCTATTTTATTTTTTCTTTTTTCTTTTTTAATATCCGATATTTAATTCTTTTTGGTTTTTGTTTTGTTTTGTTTAAAGGTACGAATCAATTGATAAAACAATCTTATATATAATATTAAAAAAATACTTAGAAAATATTTAGATAGAACAATCTACGTGAGTTAATTTTATGACATTGTAATTTAAATGCAACAATCGGATATAAGATTTTTTCGAAAAATTATTTTTACGCGTAGAATACATTTGTAGAATATATTAAACGTTTCTATCGATTCACCCTGTATATGTATTTAATATTATATCTTATATATGGAATTTCCTCTCTTTCCCTCTCTCTTTCTTTCTCATTGGTTTTCTTGGTTCTTGCTTTATCATTTACAAAATCGTTCCGAGAGATGTGCTGGTCCAGTTCTAGGATTGCATCGTTCAAGATAAAAAGAGATGTAACACCGCGACATTATTGTGATGACAAATTTTCTACCGCCTAGTTGTGATGGTGATGTGGTGATGGTCTTTTGTTGGCACACCGAGTATTTAAGATCTCCTCTTACCATTTATTTAACGCACGATTGGCCATCCTTCGAAATATCGCCAATTGAACGAAGCTTTTCTATGTAATAGAAAGACAAAGATTGTGATCTATAGGTCCGTGGACTTAGAAAATTGGGTCGTCTGCCGTTATTTCTAACAAATCTGCCAAGGATGTCTGACAACATTTCGAACTATACTATATACTATCTCTATCTTTCTATCTTTCTATCTGTTCGCGTATATTATCGCGTGATCATCACTTGCTGCTATACTTTTGCTTGAATGAATGACGATAAATATATTATTTAACGATAAATACGTGTGATTTTGTGTCACGACACACACACATACTATTACGTACACGCATAGTATACACATACTATGTACGTACATATACTATAATAGTATATACATACTATTATTATTATATATATGTATGTATTGTAAATGCATTATTACTCAAATTATATTAACAATTTGTAATCGTATTATTTAGAAATTTTCTATCCTCCTGCATATCCATCGATCCTTTCTAATGCACATCGTCACGCTAAAACAGTAAGTGTAATAACGTTTAACATCGGGAACTCGTTTATTGGTCAAATGACGTTCAAAGAGGTTTGAAGGTAGTCATCGTTCGTCTCTCTCTCTCTCAACTCTTTACTTACTCACCCTCTTCTCTTGTCATATTCTCTTCGTCAGTTTAAAAAAAAAAAGGAAAGAAAATTAAATTGCATATTAGAAGCATTAGAAGCATTAAATGTCCAGTCCTAGTACCCCCTCATCCTCTCCCCCCCCATCCTTTACGTCTCCGACATACGTTCGTTTGACGTAAGCACGCCACTTCGAGTATCGTGTGAACCGGAATTGGCTTTAACATAAGACGATAGATAGGTTCAATTTATCATACAACCTTTTAATCATTTTTATTTTAATAATATACACTTTTAATAATACACACAAATTATTATATACGATCTTTTTTATATTTATTTTTCGTTTCGATATTTGGCTGGCTACCACCTAAGATCTCATGGTAATTTTTAATTGTCACTAGGACAAAAATTACTAGGAGAAAAAAAAAATGGAGTATATAAAGAAAGCGCGCGAAATACAAATTTGTCTGAACGAAAATTATTTACTTGTTTGGAAGATATGTAGAACGATCTTATCGTTAAATACGAGTTCGTGGTTATTCGCCATTGACCCTCGATCGGCTCTGCTAAAGCGAAATTAATTATTGCCTTGGTGTGCTAAAAATAATCCGTGACCCCTCTGTCATAGGGACGAACCCGAGTACACGGCGTTAGGCGTTTTTCCTCTCGTCAAATGATCGATCTTCTTACCTGTCTCCTCGATGATTTCTTTTTCTCCTACTTTCCTTTTCTTTTCTTTTTTTTTCCCCTTCCTTTTAACCAAATCAATATGTGGATAACTCTAGGGGTATTTTTATTCCATTTAATTTTGAAAGAATGTATGTGCACTTTATTTCAATGAATAAAATTAATCATTCGTTTGAAAGCTTCTAAATATTATAATTTTATTGATGATATTATATAGTAATATAATATAGGGTTTTTAATGATCTCTCTTTCTCTCTATCTCTCTCTTTGTGTGCTGCAGCTGCGAGATGCATCGTAGGGTGGGATACAGCAACTACGATGGCAAGATCGCGGGCCTTTACGACCTGGAAGAGACTCTTGGTCGTGGACACTTTGCTGTGGTAAAGCTTGCTCGACACGTATTTACTGGTGAGAAGGTTGCAGTGAAGGTCATAGACAAGAGCAAACTCGACGAAGTATCTAGGGCGCATCTTTTCCAAGAGGTGAGGGTGAGAAAAAAGAAAAAAAAAAAGAAAAAGAAAACGCTGGCTATAAGTTAAATTTCAATTTTCTTTATCTACGTTTAAGTTTATTTTCTTTTTATATACTTATTCTAGAGAAATAAAAAGAGATCTATGAAAAGATTATATTTATTATACGGTGAACCAATAGTTCGTGCGTTCATTATGTTGAAACTTTACTTTGAAACTGCGTAATGGATTGGATGTTTCTTTGTAAAATTTACTTTGGAAATATTAATAATAATAAAAAGAAAAAACAACGCACGAACCTTAGGTTCACCCTAATATTTCGTGTTACATTAGAATGTGAGCAAGGATAGAAAGAAATCGGGATTGAATTAACGAGCATATCCTGTTGGCGAGGATCTACGATCTACGTCAAGTTATGGATCTTGTTAAGATCAACGAGATAATCGTGTGCTAAGAGATAAGAGGTCAATGACCTCCTCCCGCTTTCTCTCTCTTCATTTATTTGCAGTTTATATTACAACGTTGTCGTTAAATTTATAGGTACGATGTATGAAATTGGTGCAACACCCGAACGTGGTGAGATTATACGAGGTGATAGATACCCAAACAAAGCTGTACCTGATTCTGGAATTAGGCGATGGCGGTGACCTTTACGACTACATCATGCGCCACGACAGTGGATTAAGCGAAGAGGTACCGTGGTTATACAATAAGAACGTTACTTTCTTGCTATCATCTTAAATTAGTACCTAGACGAATTATTAGTTGCAAACTTGCCAAACTTGTTTGCTGTTGCGTGTCTATACACTCAAAGGAAAGATAGAAAGACAACAGCTGTTATCTCTCTCTCTTTCTCTCTTTTCGTGATTCACCTTACCGTCAAACGCGACTAGACGGTATAACCAAAATTTTACCCTTTTGTTCATAATAAGTTCTATCGACGAAAAGCACTCTCCTCTTCACTCTTATTCCGTTCAACAGGTGGCAAGGACGTATTTTCGACAGATAGTTCGTGCAATATCCTACTGTCACCGATTACACGTCGTTCACAGGGATCTCAAGCCGGAGAATGTTGTCTTCTTCGAGAAACTCGGCACCGTCAAACTAACCGACTTCGGTTTTAGCAATAGATTTTGTCCTGGACAAAAGCTCGAAACTTCATGCGGTTCTTTGGCTTATTCGGCACCCGAGATACTTCTTGGCGACAGTTACGATGCTCCCGCAGTTGGTACGTTGGACAATTTTTCATGATTATATTCTTCTCCTTCTTCTTCTTCTTAGAATTATTTATCAAGTTTTCAAATTGAACGCGTTTTTTTTTAGATGTCTGGTCGCTCGGTGTGATTTTGTACATGCTGGTATGCGGGCAAGCACCGTTTCAAGAAGCAAATGACAGCGAGACATTAACAATGATCATGGATTGCAAGTATTCCATTCCAGCTCACGTCTCCAGTGATTGTAAACGTTTGATCGCTAAGATGCTTGTCAGAGAACCCGAAGGAAGAGCATCACTCGAAGAAATAGCTGCTGATCCTTGGCTTGCTATCGGATCTGATACGGATTCTGTCGAAGTGTTACCTTTAGTATCACGTCAACAAGTATCCGACGATCATCATAATCTTATTATTACTAAAATGGTTAACGGTAATATCGCCACCAAGGAAGATATATTAGAGTGAGTATTAAATGGCAAGGATTGGATATTTTTCCTACTCGTTTAACCACGATGCAATTCCTCGAATAATTGTTTCTCTTTCTCTCTCTCTCTCTCTTTTTTTTCCCTTCTTTTTCTCTCTCTCTTTCTCTTTCTCTCTCCTCCCACTCCCTCCCTCTCTCTTTTCTCTTTTCTCGTTTATAAAGAGCGTTAGACAAGAACGAGTATAATCACATAACGGCGACGTATTTCCTGCTGGCCGAGAGAAAATTACGAGCTCATAGACAGGAACAGGTGCAAAAAGCACGTCCCGAGATACTCGATGTTTCTCCTAGGTAGGTGTATATGTATTATTATATATAATATTATATTACGAAGATAAGAGTGTCTACCGATCGATAATTAAAATGTTCGATCTCATTCTCCTCCCCTTTTTTGAATTACTTTCAGCAGGCAAGAGGAAGCAACAGTGAACCTTCACGTTAATCAAAATTTACTTGATACGGTGAATCAATCCTTGCTGAGTGTTCCACGTACGCCCGGTGACGTACCACAGGTACGTATCGCATAATAAATGCTACATCCGACATCGAATCAACCTGATTATTGTAACGTTCGAACTTACATTACAAGTGACATCTTCGGATAGCTTAGATTTCCTGCCGTGGGGAAAAAAAGATTCCTGTTCTCGTTACAGAGCGTACGTACGAGAAAGTGCAGCATCGTGCAAGAGGAAGAAGACGAGGACGACGTTTCCTCGTGTTCCGGAAGAGAAGAACGCGGTAGCAACTCGGCCTTGAACTCGTTCAATCGTCGTGGTTCACGTTCGGAAGGAAAGCTCTCTCATATTTTGCAGGAAAGGCTGGGACAACTCCCAGAGAAGCATCCTGGACACAAAGTGGCGGTCGCGTCAAGGCTGGTTGCCCAACAACAAGACGGTCCGAACGTAAACGTTGTGCCTGCCGATCGAGATGGAAAGTGTTTGAAGTCATTTACGAAAGATCCCAAACTTGTCGACGCAACTACGAATCGTCATTCTAACGTAATAGGTCCTGCCGTTCAACAGGATATCAACGCGGTATCCGATAAAATATCTGCTACGACTAAAGTATCCTCGATCTTCGATGAAAGTTTAAAAAGTAAATTTAGTACTACGCTCGTTCAGTCGTCGGCTTGGTCGAAAAAGCCAGGCAGCGTGGAGAGTAGACCGAAATCCGTTACGGAATGTCCAAGATCGTTAGGTCCTGTCCCAGCAAATAAATGGAGGATGGGTGCTCAACATAGATCAACGGGACTTACTTTGGAAACGTCTCCGATATCGCAAGCTGTCTCTAGACCATCTGATTTAATTTCTACAACAACGACAATTATCCTAACGGAATCCTCGACAGTTTCGATTCCTCTTCGTTCGAGCACGCACGAAGACCATCAATCCACGATACCAAAATATAAGACTATGCCATCGCCGGGTAGTACAGGTTCCATATCACCTCCGCAATTAACGTTGAACGAGATATTAGAAGATGGTGACGCGATACAAGGTACGGTTGGTTCGAACGATGGTACCAACAACAATGCTGTCGCCGCCAAGTGTCGAGTGGTCAGACGTACGGGATACGAGCAGAGAAGAAGCAAGTTTCATAAAACAAGAACTGCTTCGTGTTCGAGTTCGGACGCTAGCGACGACGACAGTGAAAGTAGGAAGAAGAGAGCGCATAAGCTTGGTGCAACGACGGAAAAACCATTACCACCGAGACGAGATAGTCACGACGATTCTAGCGATTCTCAAGATCCTGGAGGTAGTGGAGGTGGTGGTGGTGGGGGAGGTAGTGGTCTTGGAAATGGGGAACATACGAGCGAAACACCATCGAATACACCAGATACTAGTCGTAACGATGGTGGGGGTAATAATACTACGAACACAACGACAAGCAATACTACGACAGCCGGTGGAAGGCACAGATCAACGGAGAATCAAGTGGCCTTTGGTAGAAGACATCGAGCAGGTAGAAGAAGAGCCGGGGAGACGCGTTTGAGAGAAAGCCAATCATTGAATCGAATAACTGAGGTGCAAGAAGCCGAGGGTCCATCAGCCTGTCACAATCATTCTCACGTATCCCGCAACTCGACAATTTTAAACGTTCAAAACGTTTCAACGTCGACCTCCTCGATATCCCAAAGTAGCACCGGATCTCATTGTATTCATCATCATCATCAATCAATTTCGCACGCGACCACTACGACCGTACAAAAGGCTAAAGGTTTCGGTGCTAGACTTTTGCAAGGCTGGTCACTTGGCAAATCTACTTTGTCGCAAGCTGTTAGTAGGCAACAAACGGATAACAATACGACTGCTAGAGAAATCAACAAAATGGATCAACAACACACGACGAGGTGTCAGCAGACTACTACTACGATCGGAAATTGTAATAACGACGAAAGAAGGAAGGATCTGAACAACGGTGGTTGTTTGATCAGTCAACAAACAGTAGTTCCGAACGAAAAAGAAAATCGCGGAGCGTCGGTTAATAGAAACGAATGCAAAAGTAGGAAAATTCGTTTGCTAAGTCGTTACTTTGCGGTTCACAAGAAACTTTGCGTACCATTGCCGGGTCTTTTTGGGAAGGGTCGATTGTACAAGGCACGCTCTTGCGGTAACATAGCACGCGATCGCGTCAGTCCGCCATCCCCTAAATCGGTGCTACTTTGTGCCGCCTCGGACGACAAATGGCGGGAACGTCATCAGTGGTGCGACACGAAACATCAGCATCGCGGCAGCGACGGTGACATCAATCAAAATCTTGGCCTTGCTCATCTCGTCCAGGATAGAGTCGTTGGTGTTGGTAAAGGGTGTACCGGTATGCCAACAGTTTGTCATATTCATTTGGGTGACGCTTCCAAATGTTGCAGCCTCTGTTGATGAACGCTCGATCGAAAAGAGATAGAAATTCCCAGTGTGATTTTTTTTTATTCTTCCTGACCCTAGGATTTATCAATCTCTCGGGAGGAACTTTTGTTTGTTCGTACTATCGCAGTCCCCCACATCCAACAAATACACATATATACATATACACATACAACATACATAGATACGTACATGCATATGCAAACATATTTACATATACGAACTGGGACTTTTTCTATGAGGAGGATACCCTCCCCCCGCCCCCACCACGTTCGAGTCGTTGCTGATAAATAATCCCGTTGCTCCAACATTCTTAAAACATACAATTTCATTCTTCGTACTTTCTAGAATAAATTTTCTCTAATGACGAAGAACGTTTAGGGGTATATATATATATATACATAAGTACATATACACATACAAGCATGTATATCTATATTTTTCCTCCCTCTCCCCCCTCCCCCCGTGGCGTCGAACCACGTAAAATAATGGCGGTGACGTTTAATACGCCAAATATCTATTAATCAGATCGTTCCTGAATAATCTTGATACGCCAAGTATAGCTTGAACGTTGCTGTTAAGCGTCAAATAAGAGAATGATAAGAGAAAAAGAACAAAAAATAAAATGACTAAGAGAATAATGAAATAATAATATTCCCTTTTGTGGGAAGTGTATCTAGTCTGTGTGAACAAGCCTGTATTAAATATATATTGCAGAGTTTATTATTATTTTTATTATATATATATTAAATATTATATTATTATATTATATTATATATTATTATATTATTATATTATATTATATTATTATAATAATAATAATAATTATTATTATTTGATATATAGATGATGAACAACGTGGATATTAACTCGTATCGAGACGGCACGCTGTTCCGAGAATTAAAAAAGAAACAAAAAAAAAAAGATAAGATGGATAGTAAGAAAAAAAGAGAAAAAAAAAAGAAAGAAAGAAAAGATATGTTCGTATAGCTTCGGTAATGTTTCGAGTCTCTGCAATTCTCGAAGGTCTTCCCTCCGTTTTTCCTATTAACCCCCCCTTCCCACCCTCCATTATGTTAACATTTCCTTTCTTGTCTTTTTCTCCTTCTGTCAAAATACGAATTACAATTTACATTTTTTTACCCTATTTTCCTTTTCCTATTTAACCTCTGTTATTTTTCGAGAGTGAAAGCACTGAATCGGAAGGGGCCGATGTTTTCTTAAGCAAAAAAGCAGGGACCCTAAATAGCGAAGTTGTCACATTAAAGAAAAGTAAATAAAAGTAAAGTAAAGAAAAGGAAAGAATAAAAGATTATAAGTGAAAATACGTGCGTTATGATTTGACTTTTTTTGTTTCGTTTATTTTTTTACAGACGCGATGTGCTATACAACGACGTGCTCGAAAATAATTCCAAGTATGTGTACCTCCCTCCCTCCCTCCCTCCACGTGTGTTTTTTAAATTTCCTAGGAAAATAATATACTTTTTAATCGATAAATAATCGTAATTTTGTAGATTATATGCTTGCCGGTTGAGCACATTCTCTCTTGCAATAGTGCTTCTATAGTTTTATTCGTTCCTATTTTTTTTCTTTGTTTTTTTTTCTATTTAATTTCTCTCTCTCTCTCTCTCTCTTTTATCGATCTTTTTTTCCTTTTATTATTTCAAATAACATCAGTAAACGTCGGTTATTATATTTTTATTACGATTGTTCGATATTTCGGAATAAAAAATACATTGTAACTGCAATGTTATTTATTTTTATAGACGAATTAAGCTGCGTTCACAACGTTGAAACGTTATTAGCTATTTCCCCTTCCCATTCCCTTACTTACCTACCCTACTCCCCAATCCAATAGACGTAATTGTGTAAAATGGTATTTGTTTAAACAGAAATAAATAAAGAGGTATGCGTTAGGGGTGTTTCTTTCGAGTACGTCAAATTTGTACATATTTATAAATATGTGCCGAAGGGATAGATAGAGAGGCCGATTTGAAATTTTTTAATCAATTGACATTCATTTTTGCAAGATGTCATTCTGACACGTACACACACATACATACATACATACATATACAAAAAGACAGAGACACACATTGATAGAAGACGAGCTTGAAATACATTATTGTATAACCATTCGCTTGAATTATATCGAATGCTGGCCATTCGATTGAAATGATCGAAGTACAGACTATGCTTTATTCCAAGGAATATTATAATTATTATTATTATTATTATTATTATTATTATTATTATTATTATTATTATAGTATATATGCATATACATATGCGCATAATCAATTTTTCAAAGCATTATTACACATAGTTACATATACACACGTACATCCTAACAAAAGAAATATTATCTACAAGGAATAATAATTCTTTACCCATTTTATATAAAAATATGTATTTTAACAAAACAAAAACTGCATCGATGCTAATTACACAACACATACACACACAGATCTCTAATGTTCACGTATATTGCCATTTGTTTTTTTAACTTCAATGTCAGAATTTTTCAAAGAAAAAAAAAAGATATAGAAACGGAGGAAAAATAATGGATTTAATGAAATTTGTAATTAAATTAGACAAAAGAAAAATGTTTGTTAAAAATGACGAGAAATATAGGAATCGTCTTTTAACCGAACACAGAATAAAACCTTGAAGTTTTATCTTTGTATAATTTTTGGTTAATCTATATATATACATGTATAATACATACGTATTACAGACACACATATACACACACAGCAGGATATACTTACATAATATGTATGTCAAAATATTATATCTTCGAAATGTGCGCAAATTAATTGAACTTCCTCGACTAAGACTGATGCTTTACGAATATAACTACTCTGAATTGTTTATTAATTTACATAACACTTACATAAACCACGTATATTTGTATTAGTATACCAGTACGACGACATGTGGCCCGATTGATGAGATCAATAAAAAAAAAAAAAAAAATATAAAAGAAAGAAAGAAAGAAGAGTGCGTAAACAAGGAGTAGCAACGTGATGAAATATTGTGTGCAATTTATCTGTCAAAGAACGAAGAACACGTTCGTCTTTTTCTTCTCCTTCTTCTTCTTCTTCTTCTTAATTGTTAATTAATTTAAAAGAGTTCCTTGTGGCCAAGAAAAAGAAAATACAGGAACAATTACCGAACGCGATCTTGCAGAATATTTTGCGAGCCAACAAAAAAAAAGGAAAAAAAAATAAAAAAATAATGATTGTACCCATTTCCAAACGACCAAGCCCAATATTAGATTGGAATATTGAAATATCGTTTGTATAAATAATCGATGAATACGTAGAGAAAATAATTTTAACGAATCTCAAGGTTTTCCCTTATTTTATTTTGCTTCTTCTTCTTCTTCTTCTTTTTCATTCATCCCTTTTTTTTTTTTTTCTTTTACATCGCATACGAGAGATATAAAATTATCGAAAGAAAAAATATGAAAAGAAAAAGAAAGAAAAAAAACATATATATGTATATTCTCCCAAGAAGAACTCTTTAAATTTTCGCACAGGAATATTTTCTCTCATTAATATTATTTATTTATTTATTTATTTATTTTTCCTTCCTTCCTTCCTTTCTTTCATTCCTTACTTTTTCGTTCATATCCGTACGTCTCGTTGTCGCGCAGCTCTGAAATATTTGCGTAAACAAAATTTAACGATTGTACGATTTAAAATTAAAGAAAAAAAAAATCCTCGAAATATAATCGAATAATAAGAATTAAAAGAAAGGAAAAAAAAATTAAATAATAATAATAATAATAATAATAATATTAATACATACGATGAAAGATTAGAAGATAAACGTGTGTATTTTTTCGTGTTGTCAAAAAAAAAAAAAGAAAAAAATTGCGACAATATTTTAAATGTTGTGTATGCACGTATGAAAAAAAATGCGAGGTAAAAAAACGGTTCTACGAAAGTTATTATCATTTGTAATAATCTTACATAATTCAATTACTCTTATCAAAATGAAACAATATTTGTGTTTCGTTTCTTCCTTTGCGTATTATACGCAAACGCACGTGTATAATTTTATCTAATTTATATAAGAGAGAAAAAAAGAAAAAAAAAACTATCTCCCTTTCCGCACTTTGATTTCCGTATACAAAAAAAAAAAAAAGTAAGAAAAATCGTTTTCCTCGCTCCAATTATTATTAATTGTTTTCCTAATTACAATAAGATGTAATTATTTGTTAATTAATTTTTCCCCTAGGAAACAACAACAACAACAACAACAATATTAACAACAAAAATCGAAGATAACGACGAAAAAAACAACAACAAAAAAAAACTTCGATTAATTTTCCTTTGTTTAAAACAACCGTTACCATTTTGTATTTTTCTTTCTTTTGAAAAACCACATTTAATAAGAAAAAAATTTTAATTATACGACTACGCTTAGGCGAAATAAATCTTTACGAATAAATGTCGAATAACCCGACTCTCTCTTTACTGCCAGCTATAATATCATTGTAAAACGGATTCATTATTTAAACATACCTAAGTGTACCGCTAAAAGCTGTAAAACATACCCGGTATCCTTGTAATTCATTACATACAAACATTACAAATATACATACATACGTACATACATACATACATATACATACATGCAATAATTGTGTGCCCGAATCGATTGGAATAAAAGAAAATAAAAGAAAATATTTAAAAAAAAAAAAAAAATATATATACATATAAAAATAAATCAATAAAAAAAATGTTAGCGTTTATGCTAATACAAATACGTTCAAAATACATACACGCGTTCTGTTGTTGTCTCTTCTTAGTTCCTCTATTTTAATTTTATTTATTATCCATATTAAATTATTTTTCTTTTTTAATGCAATATATTATATATAAAATTAGTTCTATATTAATGTATATGACATGAATGATTAAATATTATTTAAATATATACTGCGATATATTCTATTAAAACATTTTAAACAGATGGAAAAATGAAATCAGTAAAGTTTCTACAATGTGTTACAAATTTTTGTTTCAATTGCACAAAAAAAGAATTAAAAAATATAATCGAGCCGATAAAAAAAAAGAAATTCATTTAAACGCCGGTGAACTTTTCCTCTCGGTAAGATAATTCCATTAAACGTGATTACAAACCATAATTAATCAGTCCTAAATAATATTACAATGTAATAAATAACGCATAATTAAAAAAATTCGTCTTTGGCACCATGGACAAGTAAGCGCAATGTAAAATCGGCTTGGCATTCAACGCAACGTGTGTTTTGTTTTTTTTTTTTATTTTAATATTATTTTTATTATTAATTAATAATATCATCAAAATCTTTTTTCTTATAATAATTATAATATAAAATTCTCTCGGCGAAACATTCGTATTATTCGGAGAAAGAAAATTCACACGTGAGTATAGAAATAAATCATATAGAATTGTATTTTCTTAATCTTATCTTATATAATAATAATAATAATTATATAATAATAATCATAATATTATTAAAACGGCATTAACAATAGCAGAATAATATTAATTTACGAGAAAAGTATAAATAATAATATTATCTAACTTATATACTCGTACAATTCCTTAATGTAATTGTCGTATTATTTTTAACGACAAATACATGTTTATGCGATTTAAAGAAGAATTATAATAGCAACGTTTTGTCTCGTTTTATTACAATGTAGTATCATCAAGATTTATGGAATATATTTACAATGCAGTCTGTATGATCACAATAAGCTTGTGGTTTTTGTTTTCTTTTTATTATTGTTCGTAAAGGTATACGTTGTTGTAATAAAGAATATAAAATACTCCTCATGGTAATAATACTTAACGAATAACGAAATAATCGTTTTCGCTTTGATAAATATTTGTGCATTTAATTAAAAAAAGAAAAAAAAATTAATATATATATATGTATATAAAAAAGTTATATTTTGAAAGCGTTTGCTTGCGCTAAGTTAATGGACAAATTATTACGTTTATGGGAACTGTAACTTTTTTCCCCTTCTTACTATTTTCTGTTTTTGGTTTTGGTTCTTTTGTGTCCTTATTTTTATTTTTTGTTCTTTTTCTTTAATCTTACGTTGTACGCATATAAATACACGTTTTAGGAACCAGAATCGAAGTTTTTTTTATAAAACTATCATTCGTTGTTATACGGCGTTAAGAAAATAGTATTTGGAACGAAATTTCAGCAATGGCGAAACATTGTAACGTGGCAGAGATTCGAGCAATAAATTTACAGTCTTTTTTTTTTGTAAAAGAAAAAAAAATAAAAGAAAAAAAATCTCTCTCGCGACTATGTTCGATTATTTGACCATTTGCGTTTGTTCGTTCGTATTTGGTTGTTTTATCTATTTTTTTATTTATAGAGTTTTCATTATTATTCTTCTTTTTCTTATGTTTATCGTATCATGTTTTATCTTCTTCTCTTTCTTCTTCTTCTTCTTCTTCATTTTAACTTATTTCTAGAAAATTTTTGAAAAATTATCTCAACAAGATTTTTTGTTTCAAGAAGAATAATTATTTTTCTCAATATTATAGGAATATTATTTTCTCTTTTGTTCGTTTCTTTCCTTATCCATTATCTTTCTTCTTTTTAGTTTTTCCCCAATGTTTTAAAAGAAGAAACAATTCAAATCCGAAAAGATGACGATTAATAACTCGTCAAACATTTTTCGGACCATCGACAGGGTGTCATTGAGTTTCGTCCAATTGACGTAACGCTTTTTTGCTATTTTCCACAAATTCCTGTAATAGAAAAAAAAGAATATATATATATTATTTAAAAAAGAAGGATAAGAAAAAAGCAATGTATAAAAAAAAATTAATTAAATTTTTACCATCAAACCACGGCTCATGAAGTATGGTCTACTAATTCCGTCATTTTTCGCGCAATCCTCGCAAAAACAGAGGAATATTGAATCAATGATCATCTGAAAAATAATCGTTCGATCAAATATTCAATCACAATTAATAAAATATTATTAAAAATTTTGTTCTAATCGTTTATTAGATGATACTTACTTCATAAATTGAAATGAAACAATGCGATACGAGGAAGGCCAATAACCCTGCCAGGGTAATTGGCACCCAGGGATGCTGCAGTCCTTCTTTCTTCTATGCAAATAATATATGAGAAAAAAGAAAATTCGTTTTTTAATAAAAACACTACTGGCATGCAAAACTAATGAGAGAGAGAGAGAAAAAAATGTTAATAATTTACCTGTATCAAATAAATACCAGTTATAACTGTCAATACAACTACCAATACTTTTCCCAAGAACAATACGAAATCTCCGACACTGTTTATAGCTGCTACTCTTAAAATATTACTCGAAAGTGCTTGGAAAGCTTTCTTGCCACCGGTACAAAAATTACATCCGTATATAGCTAGAGAGAAAAAAAGAAAAAAATACTATGCGTTTTAGAAATATTATGATGAACATTTGAATATTAGGAGTGAAACAAAAGTTCGTACGTTTTTTAACATTAATATTTCACTCGCATATAAAAAATAATTTTCGACACAATTGCACGAACTTTTGGTTCATCTTAATATAACACGAAACGTTGATTGACAAATAAAAAAATAAACGACACCTGTCTCGATGTAAGCATTTCTGGTGAGAAATTTGAGTGCACATTCGAAGCACCAAAGACAACACTGACAACACCATAGAATCCCTTTGACACAGCTGTTGTCGAATTTCTTCAAACGATTTTGAATGAAGGATATCATAGCTCGTACCAAACGAACTATTCCAATGATCAGTGCACCAAATGCTATTGTACCCAAATGATATCTTACGAGATATCCAAATCCTTTTGTCACAGTCAAAGATAATTTCTTTTTATCTCTAAAAACAAATAAATCAATATATTAACATAACAATTTATTAAGTTTTGTATACTTTGATAAGTGAGAAGACAAATGTTTTACCTCGTGAAAAACCAACGAGCTACCGAAAGTGCAACGACCATGTGCTGACAACCGAGGAAAAATTCACACAAAACGAAGAAAACGAAAAGATTGTACCACCTGGCAGTCTGTAATAATATTATGAATAATATTAAACAAAAAACAAGTATTTTGTTTTCAAATTATTTAGAATAACGATACTTACTATCATAAGTGCATCTTTCCTAAAGTGAATTCCTGTTTTATTTTTATAAACGGTACCAGCACTTTCTATCCAGAGCATACAATAAATCCAAGCGAACATTGTTAGGCCAATGAGTAAGTACGTCTATTGAAATGATTATAATGATTTTTTTTTTTTTAAATAATTAACATATATAATTATAATAATAGCTTATATATAAAAAAAATTGATAGATGACATTGTACGAATATTCACATAAATTGGTTGTAGAAGAAGTGCAGGCATGGAATAAACTGCCTTTCCAGCTTCACGAAAGAGTTGCATTACCAATGCGATCCTTTTTCTCATCACCAAAACTATCAGTAACGTGATCACCTGTTTAAAGTGAAAATAACATTTGAATATCGTCAAATATTCATGGTACAACGATGATATTAGGGTGTGTACCGAAAGTTCGTGCGTTTTTTATATTAATATTTCACTCTCATGTATAAAGTAATTTTATTGACTTTCAACAAAATTGCTGCACACTATCTTAAACAACACAACAAAATGCATGAACTTTTGATACACCCTAATAATAATTAATAAATCACCCTAACCGTAACGATTGTCATAATGATGGCATAAATCATATACGCTTCCATACTGGAATCTTCTTCAAAATTTTCCTTATCAACAACGCTCTTTGATTCCAATTCTTTTTTCTCTTGATACCAAGCCATCCTGAATAAAAAAAAAATGTGATACGTTATAAAAATACTGTTTCCTTTGTTAATAAGAAATAATACGATTGTATTACTAACCAAAGAAAAGTTGTACCACCGATACAAGCAAGTATAACACCAATTAAAACGATATAAACGATCCATTGTACCATGTAACGAAAGGCTATCAGAATACCAAGAGAAAATGCTGAAAATGATTGAACAATTAATGGATCATCAAGTGATATGCTTGAATTTAGTTGAACGATGACAGGAATGATATTAATGACAATCATGATTGATAGTTGACGATCATGATGATGATGATGATGATAATGACGAGATGACGTTGATGATGTCACTAACCAAGTGCAATTAAACAAAGATACATCAGTTCTCTCCAAGCCACTCTGAGATCAGTTGATACTTCCTAAAATAACAATGAAAACGTCAAAATTAATGATGTTTCATAATCATCATCATTCGTTTAATTAATCAAATTAAAACTTGACTTACTCTATAAAAATTTTCTAATCCAAGGCTTTTAATAATAGATGTTACGGTATCCGTTACTTTTTTAGGTATGCAACGATTTAAAAACAATATTCTGCAACAATGAAATTCACTTCTTAGTATGTTTTGATACATTTGATCATAAATCGTTAGATATTTTACTTACAAATGATCCGGATCGTTGCACTTGGTTACGCAGTCTCGTATTTTTGTACCATTTGGTAGAATACTCATCTGCAGATATCTACGAGATTAAACAAATGATATTAATGTTTGATTGTTATTACGATTTATATGATTCGTCACGTAATTTTATTGATTCAACACTTACGGTAAATGTCTGTAGTCGGCACCCTTGCAACTAAATTCAGGATTAGTTTCCTTTGGCGTGATACGTCCGCAAACGTTTCCGCAATTATCGTATCCGTATACTATGCGATATATGTCCCCATTTTTCACGGAATTTGTTAACATAAATGCCTTTTTTTTTCGTTGGTTTTTTTTTTTTTTTTTTTTTTGGAAAACGGAAATCGTAATTAAAATTAAATCAAATCAACGTACATTTATATCTAGGTTCTATGATTGGAATGTATAAAAGTATTTTTATATACGAAAAATTATACTTACAAAACCACCGAGTAATGCGATTAGAATAATTAGGGTAATTAAATCAGTACAGGACCGATTGGTTACGAATATTTTTTCGGATCTCCTCGCTGCCATCTCTTCGTTCTCTGGAGTCTGAAAATATCAAATTTAAATAATAGCTAATCAAATAAGAGTGTGATAGTGAAATTTAACTACATCCTGTATATTTGATACCCTATACACTTGATATACATCTATATATATATATATATATATATATATATTTATTTAAAATGATTTATTATTAAATACGAATGTAATAGTAAAACTATTTAATTAAAATATTCTTAAACAAAAAAATATATATATATTAATTTTACATGAAAAATCTATAATATTAGGTACTCTGATTAAAAACGTTGATAAATACTAATTTAATAAAAAAGAAAAAATTTTATTTTATCGGTAGTTAAAAAGAAAACCTTGTATATTTACAATTTTCTTTTGCTATATTTAATTTTGAATCGTTTGTTAATAAAGCAGAAAAATTGTTTATTTCTTTTTGTTTCATTTTCTTTCGAGCTAATTTTCTAATATAATTTTCTATTTATTTTATTTTCTCTATTTTGCCGATAGGATAAGATTGAATGTTAGAAAAACAGGAGAGATAACAGTCCGGTCACGTTTATGAATCGACATTGACCAACGGTTTGAAGAAAGGATTCTCGTGTTGCTAATATATTTTACTTTTCATTTCCGTTAGCAACTTTCACGTAGATAAAATGAAAAGGGTATTCTTTCACCTTGTGATAGCACAGTGTTGGTGGTCACCGTGATAGTAATCCAGTTAGATTAATGAAATGATTTAATTAAATTTTCTCATTAGCCTTATATATGAATTACGTATACATAAATATAACTACCTAACGGATGATTCATTAAGTTTATTACATTGCACTATCAACGTACATTTATCTATGCTACGAACGTGTAACTAATATTAAAAAATACTTTTCACGGGAACATTAACTAATAACATTTCTTAATTATAAATTCAAATGTCTTGAGGATTCTTTGATATACGTAGTATTATTTTTTCATACATACAAATTGAATTAGTATTCTTCTATTTTGCTCTTTTTTAAATATTTCAAACGATAAATTACATATGTAATGATTTTGATAATAATTATTACGTGAAGATAATTATTACGCGAAATATTATACATTTTTCATGTATATTAATTCCAATTGCGATTTTTTATTCATACGAAACTGTGTGTATCCAGATGTTAGCACGGATTTTAACGTGTTCTGTTTTGAATTCACGATTAGAGAAAATCTTATCAACGATCAGAAGAATCATTTATCTTTCTCTAATTATTATAATTAATCGAATTCGTTCGATAAAATTTCTTTTTTTTTATTTAAAATGTGTCTTTTATAATGTTTATTACTTAACTCTTGCAAACGAAAAAATGATTCACTATTTCGCAAAGCGTATACTCGTTAGAATTTGTTATAAATTTATTATAATTTTCTTGAATTTTCATTAGCGTGTTTTTTCCCGTGCAAAAATTATACGAACTAAATGGTTTGATAATTTTTGTATCGGTTTTTACTATTTATTAATAGTATTGTTTTCTTTTTATTATTCTACTAACAAATTATATTAACAAGATATTTTTATCTTTTCCGCGTAAATTAAGGAATGTAGTGTTTTTTTTTTTACCCCAGGTTCCACCTTGGAGGAGACCTCGTCCGAACATCCGCAACAACCCATCCTCAAGGAATTAATCGAAACAGTTTCCTGTGCACGTGCTGTTTGTTGACGATTACCTTCCTCCGTACCTTAAAATTAAGAAAAACACCAATTACAAAAATAAGGAAAATTTATTACATTTTTTTCTATCCTTTCAAATAATATCTTATTTTTATATAATATTTTTTATATTTTAACGGATAAACGTTTCATTTTAAAGAATTTTTACTGAATTTGAATTATTTAGTAAGAATTCGATTAAAACAAATTCTTATCAGTTGTTACCATGTGTAATTATCGAAATTGAAACCAATAGTCGAAGTTTGATTATAACAGAAGGATTATTTTTAACCGATCTTATATAAAGATCAATTGATTATGATAACTACAGCCGATAACATTATTATCCGTGATTACAATAATCGAATCTCATTGTACTTTAAAACCTTTAAATAGCATATTGCATTTATTATTATATGATGTTACATAAGCGGTGCATTATTGGATACATGTAACATCTAAATTCAAGGTAACATATTTTATGTTTTTTAAATCATACTTATATTATCATTTTAAAAAATGATTTCCTTGTTATTAATATAATATAATATATAAGACGAGTTTCAAATTTATAATTCAAAATAATGTTTATCTCGTAAACGGGGGATTATTGAACAGCAATTATTTTCAACGAGAGTTATCCGATTTTCAAAAGAAAAATATTCTAACATTTAAAGTTTCAAAGTGATTTTCTTTCTTTTTTTTTTCTTCAGTTATTAACTAACAATAAGTTTAATAAAAAAAAATAGACAAAGTTTGAAAGTTAAAAAAAGAAAAAGAAATTGTAATTATTTCTTATTTTCAGTTTCGTTTATTATCATTCTGATTTTGTTGATTTCGTATATATGGAATGATCACCATGTTAGTTATTATACTTTCTCATTTAATCTAACATCACTTTTACTCGACGTATGTGCTATATATATATGTTAGCTTTGGAGAAAAATTTGCGGACTCGCGTTCAAAGAAAACAATAGGAAAGTTATCGAGCGACACGTATGAAAGTGGGTTATTGGTTCAGCAGATAAGAATGCTTTCCTACCTCTATATGCAGGAGTAGGAGCAGATAGGTAGGTTGCAGTAGTATAAAAAAGGACTAAACGTAAAATCCAACTCACTTAGTTGAGTCACATTTATCAATCCTTTCAACAATACAATTTGATCGATTTTGACGAAAACCAAACCAAACCACGAAAATAAATACATAAAAGATTCGTTTTGTTATTTAATACTACTACTACTACTACTACATATAAAACTTTCGAGCAAACTATGGATACTCGAATAAAAAAAAAGAAAAAAGAAAGAAAGAAAGAAACGTTGAAATTAGTGTTGGCTTTTCCATTCCTGTTGGAACAATAGTTTTGCGGTTATTTTCGACCGAACGCATAGAAAAAAAATTGCACCAGTTGGGGTGCATCGATTCACTGAAAAACAACACGGGGATGCTGCTGCTGCTGCTGTTGCTGTTGCTGTTGCTGACGACGACGACGACGAGCTAACCGTTGCCACTCTCCATTGCTATTTTCTAGGCAAAATAGGTAAAAGAAAAGAGAACAACGACAAAATCTAGACAAAGAAAGGGTAGAGGATGAAAATAAATTGCGAGTGAGGTGATCCTTCCGATGACATTTCCGCAACGCGTGACGCAGTCATAGTTATCGATCGATTTTTCCACGTAATTGCAGTTTATCGCCGGTTATCTCTTTGTGTTTCTAACAACTATCTATCTACCTCCCCCTCCCCCTACACCTACCCCCTATCCAGGTGAAAATTTATCAATTCAAATTTTTCCACAAAGTTTTCTTTTTCTTTTTTCAAATCAAATTTTCATTTTATTTCCTAATGTCAAATGAGAAAAGAAAAAAAGAGAGAGAGAGAGAGAAAATTCGTGACAAAGAACGTCACAATACGAACTGATGCACTACGTATATACAAACACATACACACACACATACATGTAACACACGCACTAATTATATTCGAACTCGTGCATCAAAGAATCTCTTAGCATTTATGACTCACCGTTGTTCCTTGACGCCATGGTCGTTTAAATCAATAAGAAGAAGAAGAACTAAAGGAAAACTTCAGTTTTTAAAAAGCCCAATAATAAAAAAACTATTTGTTCACGATTAACAACTTATCAAAAACAACACGTGAAACTTTCTCTTTTTAATTAAGAAAGAAAAAATGGGGGAAGTTAATACGACGACGACGACGACGAGCACGGGTGATAATCCAAGCAACGATTTCTGTAGCTTCACCACAACAAAAAGTCTTTTTTATCTGCGAGATTCAACACAGCCAACGTGTTTCGGTTGAGTTGTTCAGCACCCAATGATAATAAAGCGATAGCTACGTTTGAGAAAACTGATACGATAAGAAAATCGTTTGATCGTTTCTTGATCGGTATAAAGAAAAAACCGAACTGATAGTAAACATTTCTCGGAAAATATCCGATGGCTGATGATTGAACTTTTCAGTTCGAGGAAGAGGAAGAAGGAAAATAAGAAGAAGAAGACAATAATGGTTGGGATATTTGGAAGAGGACTGCAGGAAAACTGTGCACTACTGCCGTTGCTTCTTCTTCTATGAGTTGAACGCACCTGGTGCATCCAGATTGTTAAGCACGGTTCGGAATCAGTTTCTCCCTTCCCTTTTTCCTTTCAGTGTTGTCCCTTCCCCGGCCCTTTTTATACCTGATACAAACTAAACTATTCTCCTACTCTCATTTTCCTTTCGTTCGAGGGTTCAGAGTAAAAGTTAGTAGGGGGAGAAAAGAAAGAGAGATGAAAAAAGAAAATCATCTATTTCCAGATATTCTCGGAACATTATTTTTCATTCTCAAATAAAATCTAAGATCGAACAGAATATTATTAATATATGTTAAAGATATATAATTTATTCGTTTGTTCGTAAATAAAATCGATGAGATGGATGAGTGTTTATCATTGAAACGAGTACTCATTGATGAATCATTATCGTATCAACTCGTTCGTATACAACAACTGAATTGATTTTTTTTGTTTTGTTTTTTTTCATTATATATCATCATAAGTATCATTCTTATCGGATTTCTAATTAAAAATTATTATTATTACTATTTAATAATGTAATTCTAGTTCTTGTTATTACGAGATAAAATGATGACGATAAAAAAGAATAAAAAGGTAGGAAACAAAGATATATATATGAATGGAGAGAAAAAAATTGAATAAGAAAATTGTGTGCGATTGAACGATTCCATAATCAGAGAATCGTACCAGCTTTGTAATCAGGTTATGCAACATTTCCTTTTTCCTCTTTCTCTCTCTCTCTCTCTCTCTCTCTTGCATGCATTGTCATTGAAAAGAAACCAACAAGCCGTCGAGTAAACCGTGTGTAGGTAGTAGCCCACTCGTGTAAGAGTGAAAATAATTAACGTTTTGAACAAAGGATCATTGTAGGTCTACTCTACTCGTTTTTTAAGTGGTCATCGTCGTACACGAAGTGCACAAGTATGAAATATATATATATATATATAACACGAGAGAGGCATGGATTATTTCAAGGAGTAAAACAACTTGGCAAAAGGCGTGCCACCGACAACCTGTCGCTCTCGTCCCAGCAGAGGTACTCAACTTTGCCCTTGATACGGGATTAGAAAAAGACCTATGAAAATCCACTTGGATCTGATGATAGTATCTACCGACAAGAAGTTTAAACTCACGATTTCGAGAGAATAAATTTTCATTTAGAAAAGAGAAAAACGGATCGTGCAGTTGGATAGATTAAAACTTCAATTAAATAGATAAAAGCAACAGAGCTTCTCATTTCATAATAAGATAATCAAGGGAATGTCATTAGTAAGAAAACAAATGATCGTTCAAATGTAGTTGAATAAATCTAACGATCCAATGTAAATCAAATCGAAATATAATATTACACGTATATAAACACGTACCTCGTTTAAAAGTTTTATGCTTTACGGTTGATAACGAAACTAGTTTGTTTAACGTCTGTCACGCGTTTTCTCGGGATTAATTTGAAAACGTATGAACGGAGACGGACTATCTTGCTATTTCCGATTCTCTAATAAACCACACAATGACCTTACTTTCTTTGCGAATTCTCCGTTTGAGAAAGGCTGTCAAGTAAACGATAAGAGTGGTTTGCCTAGTACAGTAATCAGTTCAAACAATTCTACAAGAGATTCCTCTTTAGTAACGTCAATAATTTAACCGAAACAATCGAAGAACGGGAGAAAGAAAACAACCATTATATTATTGTTATACTTAACAAAGTTAACGTAAAGAAACGGTAACGCGATCGAGAAATCCACTCTCGAGAGAGAATATACTTTTGAAAAAAATATTCGATACGTTCTTTCAACTTAAACTTATCTTTATCTCCTCGTAAAGATTATAGAAAACATAAAACGTCAATATTAGTTCGTCTTATGACGTAGTTACATAAATACTAGATCGATGAGTCGATATAATCATATATATATAAGTAAAAGTAAATAAAAGTAAATAAAAATACTTACACTAACCTTAAAAAATCGTATTTCCCGCGTAGAACGGCGCCATTGTTATTAACACTGTTTTTTGCGATCACGTGACCAGTTAGTATTTTCCTTGAACGCACATCGGTCAGAACGTTCTAACGTTTTAACGTTTTTTAAATAATATTACCAAAATGTAATGTTATTAAAACGAAACTTTATTGTTAGCATATAGATATATACTTGATACGCAAAAGGAATAGTCGCGTTTCAGTCGAGTACTCTCGGTATACTAACCACGAAAGAGTATTATAACATACCTACAAGCTGGAGAACGATGCCACTCTCTCTTTCCCACTCTTTCTTGCCGATGTGTTTTGTTCTCTTTCTTTCTACATGATGACACATGCACGCTTGCCTGCTTTTATACCACGTTTCATGACTCTTTCTTACTAACTACTTCTTCTTCTTCTTCTTTCTTTATTCTCTTGGCTTGATCTCTCTTACTTTGTAAGCTATTCCTAACACAAGCACAATTATCTTCACAGTCAGTAAGATGCAGCTGATTATTCAAGGTTCTCTCGTGTTTCACCTTTACATGTATACATATATATATAAATACTACTTACTAATATTAGTTACATATGTAGCAGATATTATATCTATGTATATATGTAATATATACGCTTCTCAGATAATCGTTTGACATTACTCGGGATTTCATTAACGGATGTCCGAGAATGAAATTACTTCGTTTGCAAATCCGTTATTATTCATTTAGGAACTACACATACATACGTACCTATTATCTTTGCCCCAGATTTTCATACGACAAAAAAAACTCTGAATTTTATAATACCGATCTAATATCTAATTTTAATTTACTAATCCATTTTCATGATTATATATTACTCGATCGATCGATCGATCGATTATCAATCACTCTGTTGTAATAAGATGTTGAAATTAGCTCGAATGGAATGAAATTTTTGTTTTTTTTTTTCTTCACAAAGACGACGAACGTTAATTTAGACAAAGACTTCTCCTCCATCGCGGTTTACCATGATTCGCGTGCAACTATACTAACTTATACGGTATATCTTCCCAAACGAACAGTACGTTTATATTTTAACAGACAAAGCCTCGTGGTTCATCGACCTAAGTATAAACAACACGTTTTATCTATTACTCGTACCGATCGAGTCTCCATGCGTGACTTTACTATAACGATCGGTAACCACATGAATCTTTTATTTCGATCATGCACGCATGCATTTTTTGATCGATCAACGCATAAAAATATATCGATTATATTTTTTACCTAGTTCGATCCTATAAATATATATATCGATAATATTATCATCGAAAATTGTACTTCTGTCCAAAAAAAAAAAGAAGAAAATGTCAGACATTTTGTTTGATCCGATCCGATTCGGATTTTGAAATCAGTTTAAAAAAAAAGAAATAGCTCAAATAAATCAATTTATTATTAGTTTTATCCTAATGTCATATTTAACGTGATATTTTAAAATATGATATAAATATATATCGATAATATTATCGACGAGAATTGTACTTCCGTCGAAAAAAAAATGTCAGACATTTTATATGATCCGATCCGATCCGGATTTTGAGGTTAGTTTAAAAAAAACATTGCTTAAATTAATCAATTTATTGTTAGTTTCATCCTAATACCTTTTTTATGATTTTTACTATCTATTCATTGTCTTTTCATGCGAAAATCGAGAACGAGATAATAATCTTTCTTTATTTTCTCGTAGCTTTTCATTAGAGTTACATATTATACCGTGAAATCGGTATTTGAAAGATGGCTCATAGCCAAAGTTAGCTAGTCGAAAATTAGAACATTGACACACGTATGAGTATACGTCTATGTATGTGTATATACATTGACATATTTTTGATTTCTTTTTATTTTTTACTAACTTCTTTAGAAGTCTAGATCAACGTTTATCTGGTTAATCGTTTCAAGGAAAAAATAATTCTACGTAAAATATCGATTTATTTTTTTTATTATCGTATAAATGAAAACGAAAGGGATGCATAATTATAAAATATTCACAAAACATGTAACATGCAATAACAGGAAAGGGACATTTATCGATTACGTTTGTTCTCGAGTCATGCTTCGTACGCTTTATGATAAGCATCTTAATTGTAACACGATTCCCATAACATCGGTGTCTCATTTTCTCGAGGAATTATATGTCGCTGATGTCGATCACGATCGATAAACGAGCAGTAAACATCAAAATGACTTTATCAAATAAAACGATAACGTGCTTCGACATACGTTACACCTATTAACGATAACAATCTCCAAAATAAATCATTTCTAACAAAAATTTTGAGTATAACAAATAAGAAAAAGAGATCCTTACAACAGCTTCAGCCAAGTATAAGAAAAATCAAAAGAGAAGAAACAAACAAAACATAAAATTTCCAACTAGTGCTGCCGCCTAACGGGATAACATAAAAACATTTATTTAAAACATATTTCTCGGATGATAAAGTCGCATTACCCCGGAACTATCCATAATTTATCGACCGAGCAATGGGGGAATACAGCGGATAAAAAATGGAAGCCATTGTTCAGGGGTCATGCCAAATTTTAATGCGCAAAATTGTTTTCCATCTAACGTCGTTGCCAAAAAAAAAAAAAAGAAAAAATAGAAGGACAGATCATCCGTCATCTTATTTATTTCGAGTTCAACGTAACACGTAAGATATAGGTATACAAAGTAATAGTATATAGTCTAAGAAGACTTCATTCACACTTACTGTTCATTGAAGTCATCTCCATCGTTGGATTCGGGCAACCTTCCAAGATTTCTTTCTTTATCTTTATCTTTATTTTTCTTTCTCGCGAACGAAAGAACGAGAATTCAAATGAAACGTGTCTTCCAGTCACTTTCCCTTTTCATAGACCATTTTTTCCGCGAATGATTCGATATGTTCATGGGGAAAAAAAGAAAAAAAGAAAAAACAAAATAAATAAAATGAAAATAAAACGAAGAGAAAAAAGAATAGAAGAAAAAAGAGAAATACGCTTTTCAACGTGGTTCAATCGATATTTCTCGATTGCGGAACTAAATGTCCGCAATGTCCGTGAAAATTTGTTGCGAATAGGGTCCGAAAAGAAAAAAAAAAATACTACTACTACTACTATTATTCTGTTTCTGTTCTATCGAACAGCCTCGCCGTTTGCTACTCGCTGGACCGTGAGAACATGCTGCTCAAGCTTCACGAAATGTGTGTATCTCTCTCACGATACCAGCGCGGTTCTCTTCCTACGTTATATCGATCCGAACGCGACGATACCTTTCGAGTTTATGCTTCTTATGTCTACTTTAATCGTAATTCAAACTTCATTACGACTAACTACGATCGCATTCTCGTTTAACATGTAACGAGAAATAATTAACTAGACGGAATTGAATTATTTGATATCCAGTTAAAAAGAAAGAAAGAAAGAAAGATAAAGAGAGAGAGAAACAGAAAATAAAGTCAGGATTAACGAGAACGACGAGTAATTAATCAATGTACAATATACAAACATAATTTAAAGGGGGGAACAAAATTTCAAATCATTCCAAATTCGCGTAAAACATTTATCTTCCGCATTCAACGAACGAGATTGCTGATAATCGTCGATTCTATGCTAAAAAAAAAAAGTAAATAGAAAAATGGGCGTAAAAGGGTGTTGAATAAGATTTGAAAAGAAAAGAAAAGTAAAAGGAAAAAAAAAAAAAAAAACAAAAAGATGAGATGATATATTCGAGTCTCGCATAAATCACTCTCTCTCTTTCTCTCTCTCTCTCTCTCTCTCCCCTCGAATTTCGAGAATTCGCTAGAAGGAAATAATTGAATCGTTGCCAATTAAATCTATAGGTAGGATAAGTTGCGTCAGGGATGTTGCGGTCGGTCCTTACCGATTCGTACTGGAAATTTGCGGAGATTAAACGTTTATCTTACGTAAGGCCTTCGCCCCCCTTCACCTCCTCCTCCTCACCCCCACCCCTATTCTCAAATCTTTCGAATACGAAAATGTGCAACGTGGATACCGAAGATAGAAAGGACATGGAGATAATCTCAAATATCGCGTGTTTGCACGCGAAAATATGTTTGTGTCAGAGACAGAAAAAGAATTAGAAAGAGAGAGAGAGAGAGAAAAAGATAAAGATAGAGAGACTGACAATGAATTGAAATAGCTTACTTTAAACAAAATCGAATTTGGTTAGGTTCGACACGAAACGAATAGCTACTGGAAGGAACTTCCAGAATTTTCATCTATATATATATATATATATATATGTATATATATATATATATATATTTGTTCATCTTTCTCTTTTTATCTTCTTCACCCTCTCTCCCTTTCTCTCTCTCTCTCTCGCTAACTCTTTTTATTATCCTCCTACTTTTCTCGTATCCAAGCAACACAACGGACGTATGTACGTGCGCGCGCGCGCGCGCACACCCATTCGTTCGTTCGTTCGTTCGTTCATTTTATCTCATCATCGATCCATATTCCAAACTACGTTTAACGCAACGCAAACTCCAAATCTGTACGATTGGACCAAATCTCGCAAATTATCTTTTCCGGCTTCTTCTTCTTTTTTTACTTCGTCGTTGTTGTCCTCATTTTTTTTCTTTTTTTACTTTGCCGCATAGTTTGAACTTTTATTCTTAATTTAATTTTCTTTATTTTTTTATCTCGCGTTTGTGTATACGATTCAATTGAATTTACTTTTTTTTAGATGCAAGGTTACATATCAGGGATATCAACAAGGGGGAAAGGGGTTTGTTGGGGTTAACTATTTCGATAATACTTTCTCATAAATTTGTCGGATATTTCGAGAGTTACATGAAAATAGTAACACTTAAAAAGACACTTCAAGCAATAATATAGATACGTATAGGAATAAATAATATGAATAATCTGTTCATATATACATAAATTCTTCTAATATTTGTACACGGTTAATTATGTAATTATGTAATTTATTAATACTTCGAGTATATTTTTCTTTTTTTTTTAATACCGTAAACGATCGAACTAACGGTATTTAAAAATATATTTCATAATTTCGTACAAATGTATAAGAAGATAATTAATCAATTCGATACTTTTGATTGACATAATGAAGCAATATACAATTAATAGAATAATCAAATTCAATCAATATAATAATAATTTTGTGTTATAATTATCGATAAACGTTATAGGATATAGAAAATATGAAGAAGAAATCAATGTCGAGGATGTAAAAGGAAAACGATATTTTAAACAGGTGTTAGAATATCGTCGAGAAACGAATATACACGTTGGTGGTAGAGAGGGGACTGGGAGGGGGAGGGGAGGTGGTATTTTTTTCGTTGTTTTCAATTCGGAATAAAAATAAATGAAAGAACGATCACACTTTGAAGAGTATTATATATTAATTATATTCAGTCGTTGCGCAATCATCTTATTTAATCACGTTAATCATTTATTCAGTTTTTTTTGTCATTTTAAACGTATGCGTGTGTAAAACGTGTGTGAGATCGATTACACGTGTTAAAATTATTTCCTTCTCCTTCCCCTTCCCCCACCCCTACCCTCTCCACCTTCTTTTTGTAACATCCACCCTTTCGCGTTTCCACCTTCTTCTTTTTCTTTTTTTCTTTCCATTACCCTTTCGCGTTCGTCGTTTCGTCATTATTATTTGTTCTCGTTTTATTTTTATTTTTTTTGTCGTATCACCCTCCCCCCCCCTCGCACCCCTTTAAATTTCGCTGCAACTTTGCGTCGTTGAAAAAAATATTGCGTACAATAGAACAAAGCCGGCACAAACCACCACCACCACCACCACCGCCACCACCGTCATCGTCGTTTTCCCCCTGTTTGTTTGTTGGTTTTTTTTTTCTTTTTTATACTTTCACTTTCTCTCTCTCTTTTTCTTTCTCTCGACAAAAATTTGAATCATCTTCTTCTCGTCCTCGGCTTTTCGTCGTCGAACCTCGAATGCAATTAAATAGTACCTTCGCTTTCTTTCCTTTCATTTCTTTCATTTCTTCCCCATTCTTTATTTTCTCTTCTCCACCCTCCAATTTCCATTCATCCTAAGTGATGTATCTTCTCTCTTTTTTATTTTTTTCGTTTCCTCCATTTTGTTCTTTCCGTTTCGAAACGTGAACGCCTATATTAATAATAACGATTATATAAAAGTAATCCGTTAAAGATCGTTAAAATAATGATTGTTATTGTTGTTGTATTTTAAATGTTGCTATTTAATCAAAATAATAATCGAATCGAACGACAAATTTTTGAAACTAATTTAAATATTCCATCTCGCACATTTGACGCAGTCAATTTTTAACACAATGATAATATTAACAATATTACTACAATTACTATAACTACTACTACTACTACTACTACTACTAATAATAATAATAATGATAATAATATATTAATAATAATAATAATTAACATATATATATATATATATATACATACGTACGAGTACGTGAGGACGTTTGGAATTAAAACGAAAAGCAAAAGTTGATCATCCGTTTGGAATGAATGGAGTAGCGCACACTTTTCAAAAACGTTGAAACATCCTTGTGCAAAATTTATGAAAAGCCATTTTTCTGTTTTTTCTTTTTTTTTTTTTAATTTCCTCTTCCTCTTCCTTTTCCTCTTCTTCCTCGTTTTATTTTTCTCGGAATTATTTTTCTTCTTTCGTCCTCGTATCGTTTTATTTCATCATAATCGACAAGCGTTTTAGGAGAATATTTATATTTCGCTAAATTCGTCACAGAAAAAAGACAAAAATATTTTTCGTCGAATAATCCGTTTCAGGTACAATCTTATATATTAGCATACGGCTGTGTTAATTAATTCATTTCAAATAACCGTGACCTCTCGCGCGCAATAATTCGCCATTGGCCGTACCCTTATTAATTATTATTATTATTATTATTATTATTTCTCATTTATTATATCTTCTTCTTCTTCCATCCTTCCTTCCTTCCTTCCTTCCTTCTTTTGCTTCGGTTCTTTTTTTTTTCATTTCTCTTTTACTTTTGTTAATAATTAATTTAACATAAAGCACACGCGCACGCGTAAATCTCATAATATTTTTTTATTATATTTCTTTTTCTTTTTTTGTTCGATTTATAATCATCACTCTTTAAACCTTTGAAACCATTACTACTGAAACCATCATCCCATTTTTTCGCATACTATCGAGATAATATCGTATGGAGAAAGAGTATCATTGTATATATATATACATATATATATACATATACATATACATATATATATATACGTGAATGTTCAAGTGTGTTTAATGTAAGTGTTATGTTAAAGAGTATATGTATATAATATTATGTATGTAGTATGCATGTATCATCGTGTAATAGAGTAATAAGTTACATAACTATATATACACACACATATACAACGTATTATATCTAAATTATCGATATATATGTATATGTATATAAGTATATGCGTAGAGCCACGCTAATTTTATTTTATTTTATTTTATTTTATTTTATTTTATTTATTTTCTTCTTTATTATTTTTTTTTTTTTTTTTTTACTTTAATAAGTTATAGTCCCTCTTTTGTAGTTTTATAAAAGTACGAAAAAAAACTATATATCGATTTCACATACGACCGCGGCGTTTAACGATCACGCAAAACTACACTCTACAATACATACATACATATATATATATGTATATATGTATGTATATATTATTTATATCGCGGAGACAAATACGTCTTTGGATCTCACCGAAAGGAAGCAAGTTACGGAGTCTAATAAAATACATCGTTTTATTGTGTTCTTTCTTTTTCTTTGTTTTTTCCTTTTTTCCTCTTTTTTTTCTTCTTCTTCTTCTTTCTATTTTTTAAATCTCATTATCCCCATACTTTTTTTTTTATATATATATATAATTTTTTATTTTCGTTTTATTTTTATATGACCCTCTTTTCGCTTTTTCTCGCACTTTTCTCGTTTCGAGAATTCGACGAACCAAAAAGCCAAGCCGCAGCACCTGTCTCTCATCATCACCTTCCTCCTCCCCCCTCCCCAATCACCTCGTTTTGGACGTTCGTCGATCTAATCAATTAGATTTCAAGAAGATTTCATTTTGTTCTTTTATCATTCCCCATTTCTATCTCTCGTTCTCGTTCTCTTCATTGCCGAGGACGGCGGATTTTCTAATATTCATTTTTCTCAAATTTCCTTTTTACTTCTGCTATGGTATTTCTTTTTCTTTTTTTTTTTTCATTCCTTTCTTTTTTAAATTAATTTTTCTTTTTATTAGGCCTCTCCCGACGTGTTCGGAGATTTCAAATATTTTGCACCTGCGTTTCATTTCTTCCTTTCTTTCTTCCACCTCTGTCCATGAAGTCGGATGATTATGGTTGCACCATAAGCACAATCTATCCCATGGTTTCCTTTTACAAGTACGTCGAATATTTGTCTTCTTTTTTTTTCCTTTCATTCATTCTTTCTTGTTTATTTATTTATTTATTTATTTTTATTCATATTTTTATATTTTGTTGTCTTTTATTTTTCTTTATATATATATATGTATTTATGTATATATATATATATATATAAAGAGCTTCAAAGCGCGTATTTAATATCATACAATTAACGAATGGCAATTAGGAGATGCACGAACAATTCCAAAAGTATTCGCAACAGGCTCGAGGATGATCCCAGTGTTGTACCTGACGAGCCGAGTACTGAAATAAAAAAAAAAATAAAACATAACCGATATTGTTAAATTTACGAGAATAATAATAATAATAATAATAATAATAATAATAATAATAATATATTATATGAAGTATTCTATATATGAAAAAATAAAAAAGAATGAGAAAGAGAGACAAAATGTTGAACAAAGTTTAAAAATTGAACGAAACGTCGAATTTATTAAAATGATAATAATATTTTTGCGACTGATTGTTATTCGATCGAAAATTCTTAATTGAACACCATATAGAATTTTTAAAAATTTATAACTTATACTTCGAATAAAAAATTAATTTCGAGCTAGAAGTGATAGAATATTTAAATAATTAAAAATCTTAATAAAGAACAATACTGTGTTCGATATATACCTTAAATAATTGTTAATTAATCGAAGAAAATGTATGGGTATATATTCGGTGCACCGGCCTCCTAGAAATCCCCCGTTAGACTAGCACATTGTCTTCTATGAAAGTTCTTTTATTAAAAGTTGTTTACATTACTTTCCGTAAAAGGAAATTCTATTTATTAGGAACTTTTACTTCGTGCTTTTAATATTATATATAATATACCCATTTTCTTCTCGATTAATTAATATTTAAGATATATATTCGTTAAACTCAGTAGAAATCACGTATAATGTAAAAAAAAGAAAAGTTTCTAATAATCATTGAACTATTACATCGTTACACTTGAAATAATAAATTTAAATAATTCTTATAATTTGTGAGATAACCGTGAAAATTTGAATGATCAATCCGTACTATTGATACCACCCTAAATATAGTTCAATTTAATAATACAATTCTAACTTATCCAAAATTAGAATATTAAAGCAATTAAAGCAATTATAAAGATAAAACGAGGCAAGTAAAATTCACCTTTTACGCCAACTTGACCGTCGGGTTTCCTTTGGCCGGTTTGAAAATTAGGAGGTGGTTGTAGATAATTGATACCAACTATAGTTGCAGCTGGTTCATAATGTATAACCCTTGGACGATCTTCCTCAGCGCTTACTTCTGTGCTCTGCCAATAAATGTCGTATATCGACGCACTGCAACGTATTTTCAGCTTGCCGTTCATGAAGTGTTCGTGCGTCACAAGAAATTGAAGGCCGATCCGGGACACCTGCCATTCGGACTCGTTCGTATTCAACGGACTATACGTTTTCACGTGGGATGGATTTGGCTGTAAATTAGAAATACAACGGGGGGGAAAAAGAAAGAATAATATTTCTTTTGACTCGATGATTAATGTACGTGTACAAATATATATGTATATGTGTATGTGTGTTACCGTAAAAGACCGAAAAATTGGAGAATGTCTAAATTCACATGGTAGCTTGGTAGTGTATGTTTGAAATGTTAATGTATAAGAATAAATCTAAGTATTCGGTCTTTCACTGACATATATGGTATATGTTAACAAGCATACATACACACATATATATATAGAAAGAATATAGGGTTGATAAACAGGAATACATCTATTCGTGTTAGTATACTATCTTTAAAGCTTCTTCGAATACGCTTTTCTGTGTTACGTTCTATCGTAAAGAGTAAAACAACGTGATGGTAATACCGAAAGATTGCTATAACTTGTCAAGAATTGAAGTATGTATTTCGTATTTTCTCTTAACACTTCCTCTTAACCAACTCTATCCCAATCTCTCTTCCCAAAATCCACTTTGGTGAATCGCGAAAGAGCATTAAATAACGTTTTATACGCTTTTTGATATTCCAATTAAACTTGATACTATAGTATATCGTAATACAGTAATACACAGGTATATATGCATATATACGAGGAATATATAAACAAATTTCAATACGAGATAGATAGACGTACCCATTTCTCTGAGTTATTATAGTACTACTGCTGTTGCCAATTGAAAACCAATCAATATTTTCTTGTAATATAATATTTATCAATTCTTTATACGGATTGAAACATATTTTGGAATTATCAAACTTTTCAATTGATATCAATCTTATTTTTTTGCACGAGAGTTTGATAACACTACAATTGGTTTCTGATTAAAAGAATTTTGAAGTTTTTCCTTTACAAACGTGATATTAATTGTTTCAAATTTGTAATGAAGAACAGGTACGAATTCATTCCTGTAACTCCATTATACCTATATATATACAGGGTGTCAGATGTTTTCTCGTACAAACGTTGCGTACAAATTAAACGCATAGATCATTTAAAGTTTTATTCAAAAGTCATAACATAAATTATAAAACTATTTAAACGCGTTGTTCAAAGTTTTCCACGTTTATTTGAATACGAGTTTGATATTACTGTAGTACGTTATTTATGACATAACGAATTTCTTGTCAATTTCTATTAATTTCTACAACTGCATCCTTCTATTATAACATCGAGCATAACTATCTCACGTCAGAGTAATATAAACTTCTTGTTTGAATTTTCCCCATAAATAAAGAAATCTAAATAAATGGAGTAAAATCAAATGTTTTTAGACAGCCAAGGTAATGTTCAGAGTTCAAATTACTCCAAAATAATAAACAACATACGCAAAACTGTTAAACGTCATTTAGGAAAAGGTGCATTTAAATAATTTTACAATTTATGTTATAACTTTTAAATCCAATTTTAAATGACCTATATTAATTTTCTATTCTTTTTGTGCGTATAAAATACACTCACAAGGTATATATATATATGTACCTGTTGTATACGTGTTTATTAGACATTAGGAAAACAAGATAGATTGAAATAAATGATACTTGTCCCCATACCTGTCGATCATTGATGTACCAAGTGAGATTGGCCGCTGGTTTGCTACGTCCGGATGTGCAGTTCAAACGAAGTCTATCGTCTATCCGGTATTTCCTCCTTAGTCCGTGTATCGAAGGCCTTCGAGAGGGTAATTCTACAAAGCAAACGAACCGACGTCTACATATATGTATATAAATGTACGTACATATGTATGGGAAGTTATTCGAAGCACGTTTCAAACGTAGCTTTGACGTTAACCAAAGTCTTGAGATTCGAGCCACCCTATACATACTATCTATCTATCTATTTATAGCATCCATCTACCTATCTATCTATTTTTCTATTTTCTCTCATACACGAAACTCACTCCCATGTGATTAAACTTTTTCGAAATTCAACGCGAAACCACACAATAAATATACATATATATATACATATACATATATATATATACTTGGTGGAGAAGAAACAAGTAGTACTCGGGAAAAAGTTTATCTTTCTTTTTGATTTGTTGTTTCTCTTCTTTTCTTTATTATTCGACGCATCGATGCGTCATATAATATGCTTGCAATATTTCGAAAACATCTATCAACGATATTGGATGCATCGGAGGTATTTTCTCTCGTCTATTTTCTTTTTTATCTATTTTTTCTTTATTAAGAGTTAGACCTTAGATCGTTGTACGGATGCTTGCATATATATATATATATATAGGTATATAATACTTACTTACTTAACTTACACCTTCTATGCGCTTAACATTAAGCTCCGAGAGTCAAATTGTTCGGGAGGGGTTTGTTGGCTCGTTTAAACGCGGATCGAAACTTTTGCCGAGATTTAGTAGCAGTATAATCGTGGTAGGATTATATAAGATAAACTTTGTTACGAATTTATTTATACTTACCTACAACATTCATGGTGGCCGAGATCATAGCCGTGTGAAATGATGGTTCATCCGCTGATACCTCGCAACTGTACAATCCAGCAGCGTCCAATTCCAGATTGGTCAACGCTACCTGTGTCGCGTTGCTCTCCGATTTCTGTTCAAATTATTTAACAATTAAATAATATTTTATTACTATATATATTGTATATTCTTATCATGACAAGTGTAATGAACAAAATGACGATGATTATTCAAACGAAACACACACGTGTATATATATATATATCTTATAATTAAAGCTTTGCTCTCTGATTTCTTCACTAAAGGCGGGAAAATTCAAAAAGGAAAAGAACGTTTATCTCTGTAGACGACACATTTATCTCTGTCAATTACACGCTTTAACGCGTACGACCAACCAGCCCCCTTTATTACTTGGAGAACTTTAAACGGCCTTTCTAATGGCGCTCGTTTCAACCCTTTCCTGTCCCTCCCCTTCTTCTCTTCTCTTCCACCTCCTCCTCCTCCTCGTTCCTCTCTTCCTCGTCCCTTATACTTCTTTCATCGTCGAATTAAATTAATACGAACGCTTTGAAATCATTCTTAAAGTTCACACGATCTTTTGCCCTTTTTCAAAGTTCGACATCAAAACCGATCTGTGTACTTTTTCTTTTACAACTTTTTCCTTCTATCTAATTTCTTCTTTTTTTTTCTTCTTTTTTCTTTTCTTTTCTTTTCTTTTCCTTTTAGTTTTTCCGTTACATTAATTACCATCTTTCTATCTAATACGTCGTTCAACTCATTAATTTATCACGCACGAATATCTCTATGAAGTAGACTTTATTTAACTATCATTCTTTCTTTCTTTCCATCCCTCCTCTCCTCCCAGTTTTCTTACACACACACATAGACACACACACGCGCGCGCGCGCGAGTCATTGAACAGGGAGCTTTTGTACGAAAAGTCGCAGACTCGGGGGTTCAGAGCTTATTTTTTCAAGCGCTTCCCGATGAGCACGAGCTGTGTCATTAAAGTCAAGAGATTGTGGCCTAGCATGAGGGGTGGGGGTGGGGACAGGGGGGAGTAAAGGGGAGGGAATGAGAAGAAGAAGAAGCTCAGGGTGAAAGCGTTATGGTACGAAAAGTACGAAGTACGGGGGAATATTAAATAGCGTTTTCATCGATTTTCTCTGCTTAAAACGTGACTTTAAAGAGGGAACGATTAGACAGAAGTTAAGAGAGAGAGAGAGAGATAGATAGATAGATAGATATATATATATTTCAACCGATATGAAGTTGAGAGTACGACAGTAATCTGCATAAAATATTTTCCTAACAACTTTCGGACAGGTGCTTTAGCAATGAGTACTCCCTTGGCGTCCCTTTTAAACCCTCTTGTCAAAACGAAAAATCTTTCGGGATAACCGAGGAGAAAAAAAAAGGGGGAAAAAAGAGAGGAATATCATCGAAAGAATTTTTAACGATGCTAGAAAATAATCCTCGCAAGAAGAAGAAAAAAATAAATGCTACGAATTAACAGTTAAACGTTAGTTTCATCCGATTTTTTATTTTTTTCCATTTCCGTTTACTCCTATTTTTGTTTTTTTTTATTTTTCTCTTTTTCTTTCCTCGATATTTTATAAAATAGAAATGAAAATTGAAAATAAATAAATCTGCTAAGTCCGGTAACAATCGTTATCGTAATAGAAATATAATCAATATTTAAAATTGTATAGGTAGTTTATTAAAGAAAGGAAAAAATAAATAAATAAAAAAAGAGTTATTGTGTTAACGCGAAATCCAGTAGTTGTTCGATTTGTATATTCAATTTACAATATAGTGTGTATATATATATATATGCGTGCACGTATGTATGTATGTATGTACGTATGTATATAAATTTAATCTGGCGTTTACGTTTAATAATATTCCCTCGGGGATTGCATCGATCCTGTTGCACCGACCAACGGTTCCGATCAAACTCCAAGGAAAAAGTGTACTTACTTTTACCGTATTGCATCTGGCTTCTTTCTCTTGTCTATTTTTCATTTTGTTTTTTTCTATTTATTACGAGTATATAAAATTGATTGAAGTTTATATACATATAGAGAGAGAAAAAAGAACTAACTTTTGAAAAAAATCCTAAGTTTTGTTCCTAATCAAGCTTTTTTCCTTTACCCCCGGCCCCTCAAAAAACTGGATTTCGTGTTTTTACAAATATAATAATTTTGTATTCCCTTGAATACAAAAATATTTATATATACGTAGGTATATATAGCATTTTAAAAAATTATTCAGCTTATTTAATATTTATGAAATTATATAAAAGTAATAATAAAATAAAATGAAATATATAAAATAAACTCCCACACGTGTGGAAATGAATATAACGAAAAATCAGTAGAATTTTTTTTCAATTTATTTAATATTTATGGGAACTTCAAAAACGTAGAATAATTTAGTTATAACAAAATCAAATATAATTCATAGAAAAGCAAATAAAAGAAAGAAAGAAAGAAAAAAAATATTTTAACTAACTACAACCCCGTATATAAAATATGAATTATAATTTAACTTCGTACTACAATATTTCTTTTGCCGGAGGTGATTTCAAACCAAAAAACATAACGTTTTTAATTATAAAATTAATTAATTTTTTTCGTATCCATTATTATAGTACCTTAAATCGATTATTCGAATTTAAAAAATGATTTCGGAATTTGAATAAAAGAAAAAAAAATGTAATTGAAACTGTAAAATAATATTAGTACTTTTTTTTTCTTTTTTTAAGATAAAAAAAAAATAGTTCGGTTTATTTAATATTTATGAAACTGAAAACGTGTACGATATAACGATGTGTAATAAAATAAAATAGATTTCATGAGAAACCAATTAAATGCAAATTAAAATAATTAAAATTGATATAAAATATAAATAATAGAATTTAATTTTATACTACAAAAAAAAATATATGCGTCTCCTATGATTTTAAATCAAAATGTGTGTTAACGTTTTTAATTAAAAAATTAATTAATTTTTATATCTCAATTTGACCATCTTATTATCGATTACGCGAATTTGAAAAATTGATTTTCCACTTGTGTTACAAAAAGAAAAAACGAATATGAAATTAAAACAATAAAATAATAATTATATCTATCAAAAAATAATTCAGTCTATAGAATGTCTATGGAACTACAAAAATATAATATATACATACACCAAACATAAAATACGAAAACGTATGAAAAAAAAAAGAAGAAAAAAGAAAACGAACATTAATATAACTAAACAATTCGTAAGAAATATAAATTATAAATTAGTTTTACTGTAATATATAACGCTTTTGGTATCTGAGAGACAGATAAATTCATATCAAATATATTAACGTTTTTAATTAAATAATTGATTAAAATTTACGAACCCTTTAATATCCCCCAAAAAGAATTGACTTTTCGAAATTGAAAAGAAAAAAAGAAAGAAAAAAACACAAATTTCCAAACAATATTTTTCTAACAGAAAATTTTGATAGACCAAAAGAAAAACCCTAAAATATCGATAGACGACAAAAAAAACAAGAGAAACGACTATTCCTAGCTGTAACGTTTTACGTTTATTCGTCGTAGGTGATATCCTTTATGGATACGGTTTATGTGCAATTGACGAAAAAAAAAAAGAAAACATCGAGATTTCGCGAGATGTTCTTCTATGGTATATCGAATAATACTGATTTAAACGTTTCACACACAACAAGTAGTTTATTTTTGTTTGCTCGAATGAAATTCATTGTGTGGGAATAAATATACTTTACGCATACAAACAAACGAAAATGTTTTCATGCAAAAGGGAAAAAGGAGAAATAATGGGAAGAAAAAAGGGTTCAGATTAAATGCACGCGATCAAAGTTATCAGTTATTTGGACAGGTAGTTAGATAGATATAACCTTTTGTTATCAGCTCGATAACGCGCCAACAATTTTGCCCCAATTGTTTTGGTGCATTGATACGCTACCTAGCTCTCATAGGTTTACAAAATGCATTCGTTATAATCGTCACGCGAAAAGTGATCCTCCTCCTCCTCCTCCTTCTCTTCTTCCTCCCTGTACTTTCGTAAATATCGTTGAAGTTATTCTACGTTATTTTTTCTTCCCTTTCTTTTTGTTTTGTTTTCTTTTTTTGGTGAAACACGCGTTCAAATCTATTCGAAACAATGACGAGAGAATTTACACTTACAATTAATGATTCAAAGGGATGAATTTTTCCTGTACCGGGTTAAGGTAACTTAATATTTTTCCCTTTTCTTCTCAACGACAAATGTGATTACACGAGAGAAGAAGAAGAAGAAAGAAAAAAGGAAAGTATTTTCATCCCCTTTCTCTATCTCTTTCTCTTTCTTCCTTTCTTTCTTTCTTTCTCTTGTTGGTATAATAGTTACGGGATGAGATAGAAATGAAATCGAATCCTCTTTCGTCACCGAATAGCGACGATGATAACGAAAAAAAGGGTAGGAGAAAAATAATATAATATAATATAGTATAATAATAAATAAATATAATATAAAATAAAATAAAATAAAATAAAAAACTGGTGTGTGTACTTATGTACGCACGTAAGAAGTTATACTTCTTTGCCGTACCAAACGAATATAACCTCACTAACCTCAAAATAACTTCAAAAAATACTTCAAAGAAAAAAATAACTTAAAAAAATAAATAATTATTATTATATATATATATAAGAAAGAATAAAAAAAACTGGTGTGTGTACTTATGTACGCACGTAAGAAGTTATACTTCTTTGCCGTACCAAAACGAACATAACCTCAATAACCTCAAAAATAACTTCCAAAAATAACTTAACAGAAAAGAAAAATTTATTATTATTATTATTATTATATTATTATTATAATTATTTTTAAAAAAAAAAAGGAAAGAAACTATTTTCAATTGATCGAAGTTATTATATATTAGAAAGAATAATAAAATATCAATATATGCCATGACGGTGATATATTAGTTTCCACTTCGATCATTTAAGTAAAGCAGCGCTGAGTACGATTAGTACTTGGATGGGTGACCCGCTTGAGAAAAAAAGGGGAAGAAGAAGAGAAGACAACGTCATGCCGTATACTTGAAATCGCTTTGCCGCGCGTCGTAAATACCGACAAACTTCATGGTGTCGTTTTCCAGACGCTCGGAACAAAATCACTCCCCATTACATTTTCCCTAACGCGCCAAAAGAAGGTATAACTTCAATAAAATAAAAATAGGAAAAGAAGGAAGAAGAAGAACTCACGACAAAAATACATGTATAAATGTATGTGTATATTATCTATGCGTGTAATTTTATCGAAGATATTGTTATTCTTGTTCGTGAGAAATGAGCAAAAGGAAAAAAAAAAAAAAAGAAAAAAAAGAAAAAGTAAAATGAGTAAGAAGAAGAAGAAGAAGAAATATAGAAGAAGCGTATTGCCTCGTGAAACGTTTCGTGGAAAAGGTTTCCCCTTTATATAGTCGCGGGTACCGTGGCATTAAACGAAGCTCCGAGATGGAGAGAGAAGTTGTTAGAAGGGTTGGAAATGACGGAAGAATAAGAGGGGAGAGAAAAAAAAAAGAAAAAAAAAGAAAAAAGAAGAAGAAAGAGGATCAACCATCGTCGTAGGTTCGGGGAGAAAAAAAGGGCTTCATCGGGAAAGTGTCGAGAGTAATTTTATAATACATTTCGGCCGGAGATATAAAAGATATATATTTTTACTTTCTTCTATTTTTCTCTCTTCTCTCTCTCTCTCTCACTTTCTTTTTCTTTTCTTTTTATATAATATATCCTTTTCACTGTTTTATTTTGTCCCCATTCTTCAACCCTTAGACCCCCACCCCCAAGCCTCCAACCCCGTTAATAAACTCCTTTTGCAAAACGAGTTTACTCAGACGTACTAAATCATGCATGTATACGTACAACCATAACTGTGTTCAAGAAAATGGTTAAAGAGTTTCCTTTCCCCATTTATTTTCGTTGTTCTTTTTCTTCTTCTTTTTCTTCTTCTTGATAGGATTCACCATCAAAAGAAAATTGTAAAGGACCAGGACGGCGTATAGGAAAGTGGGGGCCAGGTAGGGGGAGGGGGTTAGGGATGCAGAAAGACGACAAAGTTTGCTTTTAAGAGTTGTGCAAAGTGGCCTCGATCGTTCGTGCAATTAAGTTGCATCATCCATTAGACTTCGCGCAACAAGCAAAACGCCCTTACAAGTATCGAGGGAAAGGAAAATGACGTTATTCTATTATGGAAATTTGTATATGTATTTGTATGCGTATAAAAACTAACATCCCTTCCTCCTCCTCCTCCTCTTCCTCCTCCTCCTTCACCCATATATCATCGTACGTTGCAAAACATACGTATAATCGTGTTACCATCGAAATTGCTTTAAAACGTTGATAGAAAATAAATGACGAATGAAGAAGAAAAAAAAGAAAGAAAAGGTAATAAATAATTGTATTTTTACATTAAACAATCAGAACTCGTCGTCCGAATGGTTTTAATGTATGTAACACATTTCAGAAAGTGTATATGGTATGTGTGTGTGTGTTTTAGGAACGATAAAGTTGAATAAAAATTGCAGGATTTCTCTCCCTGGGGAGAGAAGGACGAGATAGGAATTGAAAAAAAAGAGAGAGAGAGATAGAAAGGGAGGGAAAAATAAAATTAATCGAATTTTTCGTTGACAAAAAAATACCTATATACACGTATACGTATACATACAATCGAGATATAACGCGTAAATCAAAAGCATCGCTAAATCATTGGACCGTGTCGTGTAAAACTACCCTCGTAGACCAAGCAACGATTCTCATAAGGGCCATACCTTTTCCTTTCAAGGTCTTACGAGAGAAGGACCCAAGAGAAGAAGAACAGTTGCCCTCTCACCAATTCGAAAACTTGTTCGCGAAATATCTCGATGCCATATTTTACTGTGAGTTCGATTATGGTTCTTCATCCAACTTCCCTCTCTCTCTCTCTCTCTTTCTTCTCTTTCTCTCTCTTTCTCTTTTTAGGGCGATAAATCCTCCAGGAGGTACGCTCCTTCGGGATATACCTGCTTTTTCCCCCCTTTCTTTCTTTCTTTCTTTCTTTTTTTTTCATCTTCATCTTCATCTTCTTTTTTTTTCTTCTTTTACTACTTTCGTAGAAAAGAGCTGCTTCTTCTCGAGATACACAAGGTGTGTGTACGTGTGTAGATATGTAAGTAAATTCGGTGTAAGAAAAAAAAAAAATAAAAAGAAAAGAATAGTAAGAGAGGCTAACTATTATATGAAAGTAGATATATATATATATATATATATATATGTAAGAAGTGTGATGGTGTTACATAGGAGGACTCACCTTTACCGTCAAGTTCCCATTGGGAAAAGTCTTGACGACTGGGTTCTCGTTCGGAGCATAACGATAAAACTCTCGACCCCCTTTGTACCACTTGACTGCATACAACGGGTCTTGTTCTATATCATACCAACAATTCAGCAATGCTGTGTCTCCTTTCCTGACGGCTGTCGGTATCTGGACACGTACTTCTCGCAGACCAGAACAGATTCCTGACGAATATAATAATAATAATGATTATCTTTTTAATATATTTTTTTTTATATTTAATCATAATGATATATATGTGCTCGTAAAATTATATGAAAGTGATCTAAATCAAAATTTATAAAACAAGATAATTCAATTTAACAATTATTTATTTTTCACACCGCATTTATTTGAAATGAAATGAATTCTATGTAATTTTCACGATAAATTGTCAAAAATGAAACGTTAAATATAATGTTTATGTTATTTCAATATTATTATAATAATAAAATTCATTTGGCGAGTTTAAATGTAATCCTTTTTAATTATCTCGAAACAAGAGATACGTGAGAGACTTCTTAGACCACTTAGATAATTATTGACACATATATTTAATATGAATATCAAAAGTTACACGAGTTCTTTTTTTCTTTTCTTATTAATATTTTCATAATTAATTTTCCAAAAAAAAAAAAAATAAGAGCAACAACAATCCATTATGCAGTTTCAAAGTAAAATTTGAACAAACTCCTGAGTTTAAACTCGCGAACTTTTAATTCAAGCTTAATAATTGCAATGAAATAATCAGTATATCAATAGTTAACGATTGTTCCCATGCTAAAATGATTATTAATTACAAATATTACATATGCGTGTGTGTGTGTTTGTGTGTTTGTTCTCGTTCGAATGAACTTGATATATTATATATAGTTACGAATACGATATTATGCGTATATCAATTTGAACTTTGACTTTACGCAGTTTGTGTCAATGAAACCGGGCCAAGGATTGGATGGGATGGGAATGAAATATAAGTGAGGTGTCATTAAAATTTGAACTTCAACGTTTTCAACGAATGGAATGGAATCTCTTGCGTAATTAGATCAACCCGATTAAGTGTCGGAAACTAAGAGGAGAGTAAACGATTAACGCGATGTGACTCGATCGTGTTTTCAAGCACTTGTCAAAGAGAAGAAAGAAAGACAAAGAAATGGAAAGTGTGTGTGTGAGTGTAAAAGAGAGAGAGAGAGAAAGTGTTTGCACGTTTGCAAACGGGTAGATATAGCTAAAGTTTCCTACGATTAACCCCTGAAGTATTTCATAAATTACACCACCTCCTTTTTTTCATTTTCTTTCAATCGATTCCGCGTGTATACCTGTTTTATTATTTATTCTTCTTTTTTCTCGTCGACCTTGAAATTTAGTATACAATACTAAAATTATTCCAAAATGACGATTAATTTGTTTCCATTGTAATTTCATTCGAAAATTTTATTAACATTTTATTTTATTGTTTCCTCTTATTTACCTCGCACACGTTTAACCGATTCAACTGTGACAACTTTGATTCTCTTACGAGAATGAATAAAAAAGCTGGCTGTTCTAACTCGTTAGAAAAAGATAAGTAAGTAAATAAATAAATAAGTACGTTGCGGTAGTAATCGTTGGAATTTTAACGCCGATCATGAATAGGATTCTTTTTGATATTATTTCTCTTGTCGCAACGCGGTAGGAAAAATTTGTGCTCGTTCTTGAGAACGGGTGAAAGAAAAAAAAGAAAGATAAAGAGAAAGAGAAAAAGAGAGAGAGAGACAGGGAGAGAGAAAAAAAAAAACAAATAAATAAATAAATAAAGAAAGAAAGGAAGACGAAGAAATCGTTCTCGCACGAAAAGGAGAATGGGGGCTTCGGAATAAATCGGGTCGCTTGCCACGAAGAATTACACTACGTTCTCGTTATAAAAAAGGCGACTCGAGTTTATTTTTTTTTCTTTTTTTTCTTTTTAGCGACGATCCATTCAAGACGTTTCTTGCGGATAGGGGAAAAAAAAAATAAAAAAGGAAAGAAAAAAAGGAAGAAATAAACAGAGAGACGAATCCACAGACGACGGGGTCGTGAACACCGTGCTGCAACAGAATGGAAAATGACGCGAAGAAAAGTACGTCTGCGTGATGGTGTGTATTGGTGGTGGCTTTTTAAAATAAGGGATGAACGTTATCGCCAAACCTAAAACGGAAAAGCCTAAAGCATTTGTAGCAGGTTATGTCATACTTCTCACGGTTTAAGCTACGCTTGCGTGTTTCAACCCTTTAACACCTGTACTGCTGCTGCTACTACAATTGCGTAACATTTTTCCATCCGTGAAACAACAGTACCAAAGGTACTCCGTTCGGAGAATAAGGTGAACAAAAAAACGAAACGAAACGAAATACAATAAAAAAGAAAAAAAAAATAAATTATTATACCGAGGTAGAGAAATTTATTCGTCCTGAGAGATATGTACCACTAACAGAGGGTACCGGTATTTCGATTCATCCCTTTAACGTTCTACCCTACCCTACCCTACCCCCTACCCCCCTCTTCGTCCTCCCTCACAACGAACAGGAGATCGAATGAACGGTTTTACATTTTTAATCAAACTTAACATTCTGTGCAATTAATTGTTTGCTTTTTCTTTTTTCTTTTTTTTTTTTGATCTTCGAGACAAATATTGAAACATTTTATTTTAATATTGTTTTACGATAATGCAAAATTGGTGTTTAATCGTGGTTACCGATTATAGTTTTAAAAAGATATGCATTTAACTGTGTTATATTAAGTTTTGGTGTTATATTGTATTAATATAATACCGTTTTATATTGTTATCGTAGATGAATCGTTTTATTTGTTATTTTATTCGATATCAAATTAAATATTATTTGTATGTATTAATATAAAAAAAAAAAAATAATATATATATATTTGTAACTCTTGTGTGGATAATGACTGGTTATTTGATATACATAAATCTTCAGAAATTGTTAACGTTAATGGCTACTTTGTTATTGCATTAATCGTAAAATATACTGTTTTATTATTATCTAAAAAAAGAAAAGAAGAAAAAAGAAGAGAAATCGTTTTATTTATTACACAAGTCGGCGTGTATGCATTGGCTATTATTTACATTTAAAAAGGTGAAAAATAAAACAAAGACTATGAATTGCCGATGAGTTTAGTGTTAATGTACTCTCTGTTGTTACAACGATTACAATGAAGCATTCTCATTTCGTTGAAATTCTCTTTTGGTAACTATTTAAATGGATTAATAATAATTGATATTTAAAATGACAAATGGTTAAGCGTACCTACCATTCGCGTTCCTGTACGTAATACCTACTACAATTCTCATGGGATAAAATCATTGGCAATGGAATCGACAGTTCAATGACGCACGATCGCATTTATTGTTCGAGTAGGGGAAAAAAAAAAAGAGAAAAAAATTGAGAGAGAAAGGAAAAAGAGAAAAAAAATGAAATCCCATCCCTTCGCAAAGCATTTTCTTCGGTTAAGAAAATAATAGGATACATATAATACGTATTTCAAGTGTGGTAAAAGAAAATGACGTTTACTTGACGATGAAAATTTCTCTCTCTCTCTCTCTCTTTCGTTAGATGCAATTTATTAGAACGCAGGAATAAGAATGAAGTAAAACAACAGTAGTGCTGATATTTACTTGAGTATCGTGTGCAAAGGATTATAAAAGATTAGATAAATCACTAACAGTATAAGACGTTATATAAACGCATATTTTTTACCGTGCCGAGAGTTTTTCCATTTGTAGGTACTCGACGTGTATATTTGTATTATTCAGAGAAAGAGAAAACTACTGTTCGTGAAATGTATAAAAAAGGAAGAAGAAAAAGACAGAAATAAAGAAATAAGAAAAGATAAAATAAGAAGATTCTTTTTTACCGGTCATGTTTAGAAAGAGAAGTAGGATCGTTAACAAACGAGGTTATAATAAGTTTTCATACATATATATATATATATATATAAATAAAAGAAAATACAAAAAAAAAATATCTCTAACGTTAGATTGACGATACGATATGATCAAAGCTACTAACGAAGCTTTCCTCGTACTATTTATTTCTTTCATCCCCAATAGTCTCTTTCTCTTTTTCTCTTTTTCTTCTCTTTCTCTACCCTCTTTCCCTTTTTCTTGATTCTTTCTTTCTCTCCCTCTCTTTTTTTTTATTTTTTTTTTTTCTCCTTTTCTTTTTTTATTTTTATTTGAAGGAAGTAAGTACGCTTACAGGAAAGACCCCACAGTCTAGAAATAAATCCCCGCGGTCGGTAAGCGCGAGACCGAAAGCTCTGTTTGTCCGTCTTAAACCAAAGCTGAGAATCCTCTTCTATCGTACACCCCCGCCCCCTGCCACCACACAACCAACCACCCGAACGTTCTTGAGTTCGCTCAATGAAATACACAAGAGATGGAGAGAAAAAGGATAAAAATAAAGAAAGTAAGTAAAAAAGAAAGAAATAAAAGATGAAAAGAAGAAAAGATAAGAAAGAGGCAGATAAGATAACCGATATCCGTGATCGAGTTCGACGTCTTTGTTGACGAATGTTTCCTCCCTTTCTTTCTTTCTTTCTTTCTTTCCTTCCTTCCTTCCTTCTCGTTCTTGCATCCTCCCTCGATCCTCCCCCACCCCATTTTCCTCAATCCCCTCCCACACCAATCCTCCCTAAGGACGAACGTTTCAAAGATAAGGGATGTGTCTCATGAATATTTATAATGAAAGAAGAAGGGGAACATAAAAAGGGAAGGAAAAAAGAAAATGATAGAGGAAAAGTGTGTTATTTTCTTCCACGGTTAAATAAATAAATCGAACAACGATAAAATGAGCTAATAATATATCGAAGAGTATAACGAATCAGTAGAACGAATAAACGAATGAACGAACGAACGAGTAGAACGTCCGGTTACAAGGCAGTCCCGGATGCGGGAAACCCAAGGATTCTCTCTCTCTCTCTCTCTCTCTCTCTCTCTCTGCTGATAATTCCAACGTAACGATAACGATTGTTCGTTTGGTTTCTCTTATCGTTGGACGGAAACGTTGTGCGCGTTTCTAACTAATATACATTAATCCTATACGTGAGGTAATATATATGTATATTATATGTGTGTGTGTGTGTATATACGAATATATGTGTATAAGGGTAGGTTAAGGTATAGAGAGAACAAAAATGATTATTATAGTTCAGTAGAATTACGTAATAAAAATTTCATACAAAAAAAAAATAGAACAGTTTAACAATAACGAATATAACGAATAACGAATTATTTAATTAAAAAAGTAATGATCGATAAATTGGGAATATAAGCTCGACTGTATTATCGATTAGAAAAAAAAAAGAACAGGTAAAACTTGTAATTACGAGTTTTAATAGAGAAGACGATGATAGTTAATGATCATTATGTTATTATGATCTAGATAACTATATTTAATATAGAGTACATGGGTATCTTCCGCGTTGTGTAAGAAGTACTTAATGAGTGCCACGTGGAACGGTTCTAGAATTTACCTCTTTCTCTTTCTCACTTACTCACTCGGATCGCACGTTTTTCTTTTCTTTTGTTTTCAATTAGGTATATCTCATTCTATATGAACATTCGAAAAATTCGAAGCTAATAAAAAGTGTCTAATAAAATGAATAAATATATCGTACGTTTAAATCATCGTGATAAATGATAATGCAAGATATATATATATATATTAAACGCATGATAATAAAGTGAAACGCACCGAGTAAAAATTTGGCATGATCGATCCTCGTAGAGAAAGAGGAACACACTAGTTTTTCACGAATCTTGGCACGATCCTAGTCGAATGCTAATAAAAGGATCGTTCACCTCCTTTTCTCTATCTGGCTCATCCTTAGCAAGAGAAAGAACATTATTCGAAAGAGGAGATAAATTCTCTCAAGAAAAATCCTTGCCAACTGTGAGTTAAAGACGGTAAGAGAAAGAAAAAGAAAAAGAGACAGAGATAGAGAGGCGGGGGGACGGGGAAGGGGGAGGCTAATAAGGAAAAAAGAGAAAGAAATATATATGACGGATGGAATAGAAAAAGATTTACAAAAGGAGATGGAAACAAAAGGATATAATAATAATAATAATAATAGTAATAATAATAAGAAGAAGAAGAAGAAGATGAGATGATGACTAAAAGAATGAAAAGCTATATATTTCAATATGTTTAAGCATGAAGGAAGGAACGAAACGAGTGCAAGGAACTCGGCTAATCCATACAGGATACAGGGGCAATGGCCCGGAGGGAGAAAACAAGGAAAGAAAGAGAGAGACAGACAGAAGTGGGACAGAGGGATGCTGTGCGAGAGAAAGAGAGTAAGAAAAATGAAAAATCGAAGGAAAATAGGTAAATCTAACGTAAGAAATAGGAATTAGGAATATTGATGAGAACGAGTATGGGGTATAAAGAGGGGAGGAGGAGGAGAAGGAAGAGGAGGAGGAGGAGGAAACACATAAAGAGAGATATAAGTATACTAATAATAAGAGAGAATAAATGTTGTGGTCAGTACTCACCCAGGATATGAGCGAGGATAAGAATTTTTCGATCCATCGAAGGAGGAGGAGTATCCTCGGGCCCAATAATTCGCACAGACCCCCCCCCGGCATTCACACGTTAATAATTATTTTATTCACGGTATCTGCTAGATCGTCGTCGTTGCTCTCGTCTCGCGTCGAACTCGTCTTTTCGCATATCGTCGCGTAGATAAGGAGTGAGAGTATTATTAGGTGTGTATGGATATCTGTGTGAGTATGCGTGTACGTGTGTTAGTGAGAACAGAGAGAGAGAAGATAGAGAGAGAGAGAGATAAAGATATATATATATATATATATGGAGAGAGAAGGAGGTAAAGAGACTCTCCTAAATAAGATCTTCCTCAGTTTTCCTTACTCCGAATGAGGATCTTCTTCTTATTCTTCTTCTTCTTCTTCTTCTTTTTCTTGACACACTCTAAGTCGAATAATACGAAGAAGATTTGAAGAAACTTCGTTGGGCTCGTCTTCTCGTCTCGTCTCGTATGATGATGATTTAGATTATAATCGCGAACTCAAAAACACACGACGGAATGGTCGACGATAAAAGGGTAACATCCCCTTTCTTACATAATAGCGATCGAGTCACCTGAATGTGATTGGTTCGGTGTATGAGTGAATGAGTGAAAGAGAGAGAAAGAAAGAATGATAGAAATAGTATAAGTGTAAGAGTGAGAGATGAATATATATATAACGTTACTAGTTATACGTATAATAAATATATATATATGTATATATGTATATATATATATATGTATGTATAGAAAGATCTTTCGTAGGATTTTGTTGAACGTGTTAGGAGGGAAATAAGAGGAAGAATAATACGTCGATGCGAGATCGTCGATCGTCCTCGAAAGAGTGTCGTCCTTTCGTGCTCCGGAGTTTGTCTCTGTGTCAGCGTGCGAAGACCCCCGGTTCGTTGGTGGCTCGTTTCCCTTTCTCTCTCACTCTCTCTCTGGGTATTCCTCTTTCGCGCAGAATCAATTTTCTCGCAAAACGACGTCGAGCCGAACCGAACTGAGCCGAGAGCCGCCAATGCGCTCGCGCACAGAGTATAACATACAACACGCGCTTGCGCATCTATACACAGTTTCTCTATTGCGAACCTTTCTTCTCCTCCCTTTACCGTCCCCTCCTTACTCTTCTCCTCTTTCTCTTCCCTTCCCTTCCCTTCCCTTCCCTTCCTTCCATTTCTCTTCCTCTTCCTCTTCATCCTTATACTCTACTATTACTACTATGACTACTATGTACTCGGATAGGTGGTGCTCGCCGCTTGAAGGGTAGGAAACGCACAAGGGGTTGGTTCGTTGGTTCGTTGGTTGGTTGGTTGGTTGCATCGGCTCGCAAGCGTTTGCCTTATTCTACTTCTTCTACTTCTTCTTCTACTTATTCTTCTTCTTCTTCTACGAGCAAGCGAATTGCTACCCTCTCTCTTTTCTTCCTTCTTTCCTTTCTTTTTCTCTTTCCATTTCTTTTCTCTTTACACTTTTTCAGTGAATCACTCTCGTGCACCGTGATTTTTCCAAGAAAAATTTTCCTCCCCCTTCCTCTCCTTTTTTTTCCTTTTCTCTTTTTCGAAAGAGGGGAGGGTTTAATAGTCAGTTAGCAGTAGAGGTAGTACCCCCTTTTACTAAGTAAGTACATTCCTTTCGTTTTGCTTTTTGCCACGTTTCTCGACTCAGAGAGAAAGAGAAAGATCCCTGGTACCTTTTGATTCGAGTATGGCTTCGGTCGGTGGTTAATTAATTGGTTTAACATCGAGTTAATTGTCCCACCTGATCGATAATATCGATCTTTTTTTGTTCAAAAAAAAAAAACAAAAATCTCGAAGAACGTGTTCTATGTAAGATCGAAAATGTCTTTAGAAATTTATGCCACCGCCCCTTCCGCCCACCTCTTCTTGATCGACGGTTAATTGAAAACTATCGGCTGTTAATTTTTCTTACTTTCTTTCTTTCTTTCTTCATTTTCTTTTGTTTTGTTTTTTTACTTTTTCATTTTCTATTCTTTCCTATTCATTTTTCAAAATAAAATACAAGTACCACGCGAGCGAACAACGTGTATCCCTTTTCTATATTTCATTTCAAATATATTATATAATTCCTCACTTATAACCGTAAGAAACTAATTTTCTCGAATTAACTTTCGATAGTCGTTTAATTAATGTCACCGTTTTCTTTCTCCCTTTCTCTAATTTCCTTTCTCCGTATAGAAAATTGCGAGTCATGAATATTTGACGAGATCCAGGTAAAGATCGAAAGGTGTAATTAATGATACAATTATTAAAGTCGGTAAAGAAGATCGACTTTTACTTCCCCCATGCCCCACCTACCCCCTTTTTCACCATGCAGTAGTTTCTTTACTAACGTCGTTAACGATTCCCCCTTTTTCGAGCCTGTTCTTTTCGTGTTTCTTCTTCTTCTTCTTTTTCTTTTTCTTCTTCTTCTTCTTTGAAAGCAATTCTCCCTTGTCCTGTCTCGTCCTATCCTATCCTATCCTCTAAGGTAAATGGTTCAATCCCATAGACGACGGTATATTTCACTCGTTCCTTGTATCCCGGACAACCGCCGGTTGCGTTTGATATTTCCGAAATAATTCCGGACGGAAACGCATTAAATCGATCGATGACGTACTCTAGACGAGGACATATAACCCCGTAGAGAGAGAGTGAGAGTGAGAGAGAGAGAGAGAGAGAGAGAGGAGTATGGCAAACCTGCAACAAATCCAATACTACCAACTAGAAACGAAATTCACGCTGCTTCCGATCGATCCTGTCAGGCTTTTATATCTGCCGATATGAAATTTATAACGCAATTCAACAAACGCGTGCGAGTGAGATAGATTTAGGTATATATATATACAGAGAGAGAGAGAGAGAGAGAGAGAGAGAGAAAAAAAAGAAAGAATAGAAATAGGTACATAGTAGATAGTCAAATAGCAATAAGCAAAAAGTAACTTTTAACAAAACAGTGTAACAATGTCGAACGCATGTCCCCCCTCCTCTCCCCCTCTCTCTCCCAACCCCCAAACTCGATTAAGTTCCTTTTCTCAATGCGTTTTAGATTGAATCGTGCCAGTTCGCGGCTTAATATCCTTACTTGTTTCCTTATCTTACCGAGATATCGACGTTTCTTCCGTGCTGGCTCGAACCTTTAAGCGAACCCTTCTCCGACTACCCTGCCACCCTTCCGCCCCCTAGTTCTCAACCCTCGATCGAAGGAAACACGATTTTATCGCACGACGCGTTTCAGATCGTGAGATTATGTATGTATATATGTATGTATGTATGTATATGTATAGGAGAGACCGTTGTGTCGTGGAATTTCTAAACGTATTTTCGTTCTCCTACCTTTCACGAATCCGAAACACGTTGTTGTTGTTGTTCGTAATTGATAAGCAAGCAAGCAAGCAAGCAAGCAAGCCTTTGCGTTCACTTATTTGCTCTAACTTTTTCTTATCTTTTCTTTGATGATTATTATCAGAGATATACGATCGATTTTATATTTAACCCCTTGGCCTATGACAACGAGCGAGACTCGTGAGTAAAGAATTTGTGTTCATAAACGGAACTCACGAGTCTGACTCGTGGTAAAGAATTTGTGTCCATAAACGAGACTCACGAGTCTGACTCGTGGTAAAGAATTTGTGTTCATAAACGGAACTCACGAGTCTGACTCGTGGTAAAGAATTTGTGTTCATAAACGGAACTCATGAGTCTGACTCGTGGAAAAAAATTTGTGTCCCATAAGTGTAATAAACCACGAGTCTCTCACGTGGTGAAGAATTTGTGTTCATAAACGGAACTCACGAGTCTGACTCGTAGAAAAGAATTTGTGTTCATAAACGAAACTCACGAGTCTGACTCGTGGTAAAGAATTTGTGTTCATAAACGGAACTCACGAGTCTCTCACGTGGTGAAGAATTTATTTATAAAATGTCGCGTATTATTATTAATTGCATCAATGATTGAAGTTATTTCGCGTCGTATTAAAAATATTATTTGTCCCGAAACGTTGTTTATTACTTCACAATTCCTTTTGTAGCCAGGAAATATATAAAATATGTGTCGTAGAAAGTATACGTCTTGCGCCAATTCGGGTACACGGCTGAACAGATAAATGGCACGACTTGCGATTGGACTTTTTGTTTTAGTATGGCTCGCCTAATCGACAGATAGCGTTTAGGCCAATAATTTAACACGGGATAAGATAAGATAATTATATTCAACATGAGTATAAAGTACAAATCGTTTACTCGTCGAAGTCCAAGGAAAAATATTGTAATTTGTGTTAAATATTGTAATTTTAGGAAAATTATTGTATGTGAACCAAGACTATTAACGTTGCGAACAAAAAACAAAAAAGAAAACAAGAAAAAATGTCGTTAAACGTTTAACAATTTTCAACAATTCGCGTACTTATTTTTTCTTTCTTCTTTATTTCGCGATTTTCTCCCGAAGAGAGCAAGAGAGAGAGAGAGATAGAGAGAGAGTAAAACTATCCACGAACAAAGAGAAAATTCTTGGACTACCGATTGTAAAGAGAGAAAGATTCACATTTTAAACCTCGATAAAGTCCCCGGGAGTTCTTTGTAAGTTTGTCGCTTGCGCGCGCGCGAGTAGGCGAATGAGATGCGCCTCTTCTTCTTCTTCCAACTCCGTAATTACGAGCATTTTAGACAATTGTTACAAAGTTTCTTCGTAACACGATGAATCAGTCATCTTTCTGTCCTTATTTTTTTCCTTCTTTTTCTTTTTCTTTATTTTCTTTTGTCTCTTTCTTTCCCGTTTGCTCACGACCAACCCCCCTCCCCCCCGACCCCTTATTATACATGTGACGAACATTTGTGGTAGGATTCTTTTTCTTGAACGTCTCGCGAACAGAACGACGAACGGAAGTAACGATTTCCCCCCCCTCTCTTACTCTTTTTTCTTGTAAGTGTGTGCGTGTGTATGGCTGTGTATGTACTTTCTCTTTTTTCTTCTTCTTTTTCTTCGTCCCCCTCATTTATTATGAGACCAAAAATTACAACGAGTCCTATTAAAAGAAAGATAAAGAGAATGGGAAATAATGTAATATCCACGATGATCTTAAAGGTGAAGATGATGATGATCATGATCATGATCATGATGAAAAAGAATAAGAAAAGAAGTAGATGTAGAAGAAGAAGAAACATAAGAAGAAGAAGAAGAAGAAGAAGAAAGTAATAAAAGAGGGAAAAGCTTTCATCAATTCGTTTCGTTCCCCCTGGCCTTCCCCCGTCACCCCCTCGACGGATCGATCGTAGAGTTTATCCGTAGATGCACAGGACCAGACTAATGGCGTGGCTCATCCTAGGACGAAAGGATAATAGAGACGTCGCTCTGACGGGCTTTCAACGTTCCAACGACGTAAATGTTATTGAGGGCTACTAATTCGGAAACGTTATGCCCCCCCCTCCAACCCCACCTTGGAATGGAAGTACTTGCTTTCGTTAAGCTAGCTTTCGAGCTTGGAAAATGGTTCAAACGAACAGAGGATGATGATTCTACGACAACCTTCCTTAAACCTTCTCTCAACCCCCCACCTCATTTCCCCCTTCCACTGTTGAGTTATTGCAAGCCTTTAACAAATCATGGATACATCGAATACAATTCTCTCAATTTTCTATCTGTATATTATCTATTATTTATTCCTTTAACAAGGAATCCTTAGTTCTAGCTGATAATGGAATAACAAATTTTGCTATTTATTTGTTTAATTATATAAATGGGAAGGTACTTAAACGTTAAGTTATTGTAATTCTTTAACAAATCGTGGATACATCGAATACAATTCTCTCAATTTTCTATCTGTATATTATCTATTTATTCCTTTAACAAGGAATCCTTCAGTTCTAGCTGATAATGGAATTACAAATTTTGCTATTTATTTGTTTAATTATTATAAATGGGAAGATACTTAAACGTTAAGTTATTGTAATTCTTTAACAAATCGTGGATACATCGAATACAATTCTCTCAATTTTCTATCTGTATATTATCTATTATTTATTCCTTTAACAAGGAATCCCTTAGTTCTCGCTGATAATGGAATTACAAATTTTGCTATTTATTTGTTTAATTATATAATGGGAAGGTACTTAAACGTTAAATTATTGTAATTCTTTAACAAATCGTGAATACATCGAATACAATTCTCTCAATTTTTTATCTGTATATTATCTATTATTTATTCCGTTAACAAGGAATCCCTTAGTTCTAGCTGATAATGGAATAACAAATTTTGCTATTTATTTGTTTAATAAATGGGAAGATACTTAAACGTTAAGTTATTGTAATTCTTTAACAAATCGTGGATACATCGAATACAATTCTCTCAATTTTCTATCTGTATATTATCTATTATTTATTCCTTTAACAAGGAATCCTTAGTTCTAACTGATAATGGAATAACAAATTTTGCTATTTATTTGTTTAATTATTATAAATGGAAAGATACTTTAACGTTAAGTTATTGTGATTCTTTAACAAATCGTGGATACATCGAATACAATTCTCTCAATTTTCTATTTGTATATTATCTATTATTTATTCCTTTAACAAGGAATCCCTTAGTTCTAGCTGATAATGGAATAACAAATTTTGCTATTTATTTGTTTAGTAATTACAAACGTAAATCTACTTTAAGTTTGTACGAAACAAAACAAAACAAAAATGATGATGACAATCGATTAAATTCAAATATTATATTTGTTAACAAAAAATATTTTTAAATTCTACCATGCGGTCTTGGGAATAGATCTCGAAAATATCTTCAGGGATATTATACTCACTTGATAAAACTATTCTCGGTAAAACTCTTTCTCTTTTATATTTTCATTTTTCTCTCTCTCTCTCTCTCTCGTATTTTCGCGCTAACTCGACGAAAGCGGTCCACGCCTTTCGAGATCACGAAAATGCCATTATTCATTGAAGAACTCCCGGACAAATCCGGAAACGCCGAGTTACCTTCTCAATTTTTATTGCCATTGTGCAGCAACCGTCGTACTTTCTTTTTTCTTTTTTCTTCTTTCTTCTTCTCCTTCTCTTTATTTTTTTCTTTTTCGTTCCATCTTTCGTGTCTCGTCTCATTGTTAACGAATAAAAGTTTATAAATATAAACGATAAAAAAAAATATATATATATATTACCGAAAGTCGTAACATTAAATTGTTAAATTGATGGCCAAACAACAACAAAAATATATAATCATTTCCGAGAAAAAAATATATATATATATTTATTATATTATTATATTTTTTTCCTAAGCACAGATCTTGGTGGTTATTTCCGTTATCTATTTCTTTCTTTACCCCTCTAACATATATATATTCTTATTACATATATATATATCTTTTTGTAGTCTTCCCCCAGGGGTAGTTTCTACTGCATCCTACGATAAAAATAATCATTTTACGGTGTAAGCTCTGATTTATGAAAATATTCGAGTAACGTGTCGCGGATAAAAGCCGAATTAAAAAACTCACTCGGCTAAGCTTAACCACTTTACTTCTGGCTTTGTTCGTTTTATTCACCCTCCTTTACCGACCACTACCACCACCACCACAACCACCTAACAGGCGGTAGGCTGGCACGGCCGGGAGGAATGAGGGATGGGGGATGGGATGGGGGTTGAGGGGAGCCCACCCTTTTTCGTGCGTGAGCCGTCTCGCAACTCTTTGTCGTCGCTAAGCGAATGCCTTGGAGATAACGAGTGATAGGGAAGGGGGAGGGGAGGGTGAGGGGGTGTTCTTCTCTTCAGGTTTATTTGAAGTCGCCAAAGTACGATTGCTTCGTGCTGCTTAATGCCTCGCGAATTTATTCCCAAGTTCCAAATGTACACGCGCGGGTGTGTCTGTGTCTCTTTTTAAATACCAACCCTCCCCTGCCAGCCCCCTCTTACCCTCCTAGAGCAGAGAGGAGGGCATTAGATGTCTATCTAATCTCTTTCTATCGTCAGACAACACGTTCCAGCAACGTGAAATTATAATCGATGTCCTATGAATATATTAAAGTATACTAAAACTTGGGAATATATTCGTATCTGTTTACGTTAAGATTTGTATTCTTTAAACGAATGGATTAACTTAAATATCTTAGCTTCGCGTATATTATACGCGACGAATTATATAAAATGAAAATAAATCGTAATAATATAAAAAGGGGTCAAATTTACGCGTTTCAAGATAGAAGAAAAGATAATATATATATATTTTGTTGAGAGTAGAGTATAACATACGATACGAGATTTGAAATCTCGTCACCCTAACTCGTACAACAACTATTTCTTCTTATCCGCATATCTATATATATATATATATATATCTCGGCCCTATATCGTTTCTTCGTTGAATCATGGACCACAACTAGCAAACCACCCTCTCTTCTAACCATCACACCCCCTTATATCGAACGTCTCGAGAATAGGGGAGAAAAGGGTCCGGTCCATTCGATGACGTGTCCTTCGAGTAAACGAGACGAACGAATTTCTTCTTATTCTTCTTCCAGAGAGACACGATGATGCATTATTGTTGATGCATCGAACGAGAACTTCAGCAGATATATCGTCTATCCATCACGTAACAACAACCATAACAATCAACATTTAAAAAGCAAACGTTTAGATTTTTGTCTTCGTTTCGTAATGATTTATTTTTGAAGAAAGTTATGGTTTACCCGTTAACTAACCATACAACGTTTTACGGTGGTTTTAGCTACGTCAATTCTACGATATACGTCATCCAACACCATTGGTGCATCTCGATGAATTATCGCCTTCCTCGATAGGTGCAATCCCCCCTTTACAATTTTCAATAGCTTCTAAATGATTCAGGAATAACGCTACGGGACCACCGATGGAAAATCGTTCGGCTGTATAATATGGACGGCATACCGGTTTATGCACGATGCATAATTTAAACCGGTATGCCAATGACCCAGACTAGTTTCATTGATTACTACACGGGCGCCCGTGTTTCACCCTTGTATACACCTCGATCCACCCAACCCCTCCCCCTCCTACACCCTCTCTTCTATCGACAATCTAGTCGATCGTTCCGATTCACCCACGCGAACCACCCCCTTGCGAATCTTTTTTTTTCTTCCACCCGCGTGAAACTAAATTCAACAAACGATCTAAATGATATAAATTTAACATTGAAATATACATTTCTCTAACTACCACTCCCTCTCCCCACCCCCCTCCACCCTACCCCCGCCTAAACGTCATTCTATTGAATTGCTATTATCAGAGGAACAAAACAACAAAAAATTGATTTCTATCGTTTTAACAATGAATTCATAAAGACAGGATTAACGATAAGGGTTGTGAAAGGATTGGTGGGAAAGGGGGAGGCAGGACACGTTCAAAGAGCATGCTTCTACGATTTGTATCGATGGAGAGAGAATTACGTTGCTGAAAGTAATTAACTTTGGACAAACGTTCCAAAAGATAATCGATCCCTGTGTGTACAGTTTCCCTACGTGTATGCAACGACATACCGATACTGCAAAATAAGAGCAAAAGTAATTACCAATGAAAGATACGTTTGATTAGTAGGGAAAAATATCGGTCTGATTAAATATAACGTCGAATTCATTTTTAATCTAACTAATCTATAATAGAAATAAACTACGATTTTCTTTTTAAATGATCTACAAAATACTCTTTTTCTTTTTCTTTTTTTTTTTCAAAGAGAGAAAGAATTGAATAAATAATTTGAAAGAGAGAGAGATATATAGTTATTATCTATTTTTTAATTCATTAACAATGAAAAATGTGGGAAGCATTTCGATTAAGCAATCGATACTCGATTATTCGGGTATATGAAAATTGAATAAATTATATACACAGATATTTCCGATAAAATTGAATAATCGTCAGTAGAGTGTCATTTTTCCTTCCTCGAAATTCAATCGTTATATTATCAAATGTCTTCTCTATATTCTATTTGAATAGAAAAATTGAGATCTTTTATAATTTATTGTCAATACGATTTACGAAAAAGGGCAACGTATATAGAAGTGAAAAATTTGTTACTTTTCGCCAAATTGTTTAAACTACTTCATTTTACTTGTTTCTGATCAAGGTTTTACTAAAGTATTACAAGCTTGCGTATTAATGAAGCGTACTTTGTTTCAAAGAAAACTTTGAACTTTCCGATGAAAGCGCTTCAGAAGAAGAGGAGTATAAAAAAAGAAAAAAGAAAAAAAAGGAAAACGTTTATGTTTGATCGTTTACATCCCCGAGCAATGATTTTGAATATATAATATAATATATAAATATTTATATATGTGTATATTAAACATTTTCTATATAATATATAAAAATTTATATTATTATATTTTTATTACAATATAATTATACATTATATTATATTAAAAAAAAAAAGTATATTTTATTTTAAATATCTTTGTAATATAAAAATGACGATAACATCGTAAACAATTTTTCTAGAAATATTCTATAATCCTCCCAATTTGTCTACTAATTTCCCATTCATCGTATTCTTAACAATTTGAAATTCAAATCTATTCAATATAATACATAAAAAGTTTCAACTCAATTATATTTCTTTCCTTATGCATTACTGTTCTTAATAGAAACTTTGAAAAGCATATACTTTAAACGCGGATAAATGAAAGACTATCCGAGTGAACTCTTTTTATCCTTTCGAAAAGATACCAATCTTAGAAAGACGAGAGAAGGAAGGTAAAACGTTTGACGGCACTTCAACCCAATTTGCTCGCGTAAATCCTTCGAACCTGTAAACCCTGGATGGTTTTAATACACTCTAAAGGAATAGAGATGGATATAAAGAATACGATCGTAACATGCATTTCTTAGGAGAAACAAAAAGTGAAAAATAGTATTTACGTTGTAAGTTACTCTCTCTCTCTATCTCTCTCTCTCTTTTTCTCTATTTCTTTCTTTCTTTCTTTCTTTTTCTTTTTTCTTTTTTCTTTTTTCTTTTTCTCCATGCGTTAAAGGTACACTCTTTTAAGAAAGGGCCAAGAAAATTTCCATGAAAGTCTCGTTACCTAAACGTTTTACTGCTTGTTTACAAGCACTAGAAAAATAATAGCACCACGAGAGAATTCTTTTTCTTCTTCTTATTCTTCTTATTCTTATTCTTGAAATTCGTTGAAAATTTGAAAATATTCTTTTACCTACTACCCTAGAAAAAATAAAAAGAAAAAAAAACAAGGGAATTTACCTTGAAAATCGTAAGAGAGTAAACTATATTTATTATTAATAGAAAGATGATATTAAAAAGAACAATGTTAAATCTTCGAAGAAACGAAATTTATCTTAAAGATAAAGTTATTCGAAAAGACGGGAGAGAGAGAGAGACAGAAAGAGTGAACCCCCGTTTAAAGGGAAAGTTAAGGAAGAGGATTTTGCATTTGCGGTGCGTCATGTTATCAACGTCCAATGAGAATCGTGCTAGATAGAATTCTTGGTCATTAAAGTGCCATTAGCTTGTACACGTCCGTCACGAAAATTAATGGCAGCTTGTGCGTATCGGACAAAACCTTTTCCACCACCACCACCATCTCCCAAATTCTCTATCCCTTTTCTCTTCCCCCACCCCACCCAACCCCAACCCTCTCTCTTTCTCTCTGGTGTTTACGACTTGAGCTTTTCCTAAAACGAGGACACGTTCAACGAACCGTCCTTCTAGTATAACTAATTTCATGAGAGAGTAACCGTGCAAAAGTTATACTACTACTTACTAGAATAGTTACGAAGAAAGAGAGAGAGAGAGAGAGAGGAAGAACAAACGTCGATATAATTAAAGATTTTCATTAAATTTATACACTTTATACACTCTTACCTCTCAATTTACGCGAGATTTAAATTATAATACTATGCAATATTTGTTATATTTGGTATCACGATATACGTGATCTGAATTTTGTTGTTTTTATTTAGGTTTGGAAAAATAAATATTTGTTTGTTTATAAAAGATATGCAAACAGTATTCTCGTTTACATTTACGTAATAAATGAAATAATTATCGTGATTTCAAGCGTTAGATACAAACAACGAGTGTGTACAATTAGGTGTAATATGTGTTAATAAGTTAAAATTAAAAGGGAGACGTATAGATGAAAGTTAGAATTAAATATTATAACCAGTTTACGATGTGAGGGTGAATAATTAAAAAATCGTAAACGACAATTATGTAAAAGACAGAATTAAGAATTGTATATGATGTGTCAGCATAAAGGAAGACACAGGAAAATAAATGAAAATACAAAATGTATATATTTTTAAAACTTATACGAAATGATAAATGAATCTTTCGATTATACATCTACCTTTCTCCATATGTAATAATTATTAATAACAATAAAATAGAGACACATCAAGTGAATTAATTAACGAATATAAAATCATAGTAATAGATGAAACAATAAATACAAAAATTACTATTACAATTAGATTTAAATAAAACATATTAAAAATGATTACTTTTGTGTTATATTATAAATATACGTATATCGTTTAAAGTAATGATAATATTAATAATAATAAAATCAATCGAACAAAAAATAGATTCTAAAATCGTGCATTTCATTTCTATCGACAAAATTTTATATTAAACAATTTTCATTCGCGTAAATTGAATCCATGAGCCGGGGAAAACGGGATATTCCGAATAAATGGCGAACGGTGGTGTGCGGTGTACATAAAAATTCAAACAGGACAGGCTATATTTTCGATTGTTTCGAGCAAGACGAAAAATGATGGAGACAAAAAAAAACAAATAAAAAGAAAGGACGACGAAATTGAAAAGATCGATCGAGCCATGACATATACCTGCGTATACTTACATATATAAAAAGAAAAAATAATAAAAAAAGAAAAGAAAAGGCAAATATTATGGGGGTATGCGAAAAGCTACGGAGATATGAGCTTTTGACAAGTACGACGACGATGACGACGACGACGACGAAGAAGTTTTTAGTTTGTGAAGATTCTTCGAACCGAGTCTTACGGGTTAGTAAAACGGTTATAAGGGCAGTCGAGCATTTTGCTGGCGCATCGACGACAAGGTCAAGGGTAAAAGGTGTCTCCAAGATCCGGCGACGTGACGTTGCCGGCTTTAAGGTCGGTCTCGGCCAAACTCCGTGACCCTTGATATATCACACACATATCATACTTGTGAGATAAGATATAGATATAAATTATGTATTAAAACAAAAATAAAAAACAAGAAAAACCGAATTCTTCCCTATACGATAAATAAAAAAAAGGAAAAATTAAACAGGACAGGAAATCGTCATCGTTTCCTCTAAAAAAAGAAAAACAAAAATAATACAATTTGACGTTTGAACGTATTAAAAGACGTGCATGAAGAAAACGTATACGAATACGATTCGAACCGGTTTATACACGTTATATATACACACACACGTTGAACGGTGATGAATAATTCGATTTATCTATTATAAAAACAATTAAAAAATATGTATAAATATACATAAAGAATTTTCTTGAATGAATCACTCCCGTGTTTGACGAGAAGGTAAAAAAAGAAGAAGAAGAAGAAGAAGAAGAAGAAAAGGAAACGTAATAACTATCCTATCGGTTATGAAATAAATGTCTCACCCTGTATAAGTCTGTAACAGAAGCGTCGGGACGCTTGCGCGAGTTTCAGCAACGATCAGCTGGCTGGAAGCTTCTAGCTGGCGAGGGAAAGCGAAAGAAAGATAGAGAGAGTTACACGAATAGACGAAGATAGAGCTATATATATACGTAGGGGTTAAAATGAAAGAGAGAGAGAGAGAGGGAGAGAAAGAGAAAGAAAGAAAGATATATAAAGAGAGAGAGAGAGTGAATAAGAGAGCACGCGCGTATACCCGTTTAAAACACATCAGTAGAGAAGCTGAGGGCGGACTAGTCGGCGGCAACTAGGCACGTTTTTGGCATACTCTACAAGTTTTTCAACCTGTATTTTTTTTCCTTCCCCGACAAAACCCCTCCCCGAAGTAACGATACAATTTCGAGAATTAAGAAAATTAAAAAAAAAAAAGTAAAGAAAAATAGGGGTGTGTATTGGTAATATATTTCTTCGAAATATTTTTCTATGAAAAAAGTTGAATTTATATAAATCAGATTTGACGTTTTAAACTTAGAGACAGACGGACACAAACAGACAGGATTGGATAGGATAGGATAGGATAGGACAGTTTTGGTGAAGATCTCGTCGAAGTGGGTAGTTGATCGTGCAGTGCTGCCGTGACGGTCGATCGAAACACGCCACAAGGTGGGTCGTATTCTTCGACGAGCCCTGCTGCTCACTTCGGTACACGATGCCACAACGTCGACCTCGTCGTCATCGTCGATATTTACCGTCCTTATCCTATTTCACATTCTCATCTTCTTCGTCATCGTCATCGCTGTTGTCGTCGTCGTTGACGTCGTTGACGTCGTCGTCGTCGTCGTCGTCGTGGTCGTCGTCGTCGTCGTCGTCGTCGTCGTCGTCGTCGGCCATCTCAGCACGACACCCAACATCCAAGAAAATCGTCTATCGGCCTGGACCGGCGTGAACCTTTCAAGATTTTTCGATCATACTAAATTATTCGACGAATCCATTTTATTCGGCTAATTTTATCTAACACACACGGGATTTATCTGGTGTATCGATTCTATATATATAGATATAGAGATATATATATATATATATATATCATTGTCTTTCTTTCTTTCTTTCTTTCATTCTCAGTTTGCTGTTTGTTTGTTTGTTTGTTTTATTCATTTTTTGTTCGACCAATTAATATATTTGTTGTTCGTTCGATCGTACGCGTGTTGACGAAAGTGTCGAGTGTGTTATTTTTTGTATTTTGTTTTATTTTTCTTTTTTTTTTTTTATATTCAGTTAATCTCAGTTATCTGAAGAACCCTTTGCACTGTTGTACAGTTACCGAGGAAAGGAAGAATAATATATATTTCTAAACGGGGTAAGAGATATTTCGCTCCATGTTTAAATATGGGAGAGAACAATATGTGAATGTTGCTTTAACTATATCGATCCTATTACAGTCGTACATACAACTGATAACAAATTTGGAAGAGGAGTTAATAACGAGAACAATGAAGTTCCTAAAGACGTTCCTTTCCTTCGAGTTTACGTCATCTGTCATTTTTTAATAAACAGAGAATAAAGAGATAGAGGATCGGGAAAGAAGAATACACAGGACTCTAAGCTCGTCGTTTGTTTCTGATGGTAGAACGATCAAGTGATCGAAAATACACGGACGATAATTGTCCACTACCACCACCACGACAACAACAACAACAACAACAACAACAACAATAACAACAAGATCAACATCAACAACGTTGAAGAAGTGATCATCAAAGGACTCATGGATTCGTCAAGAAGCCTACCGTTTGCTTGCCTTCTCTTTACTCTTCTCTTCTTGCTCAATTATCCCGAGGAAACTCGTGCTGGTCTGATAAATCTAGTCAAGCGAGATGTTAGCCAAGATCAAAGGAGTAGAATATCGATCGATCGATATGCCATGCATGGGCCGGCCGTTGACGACGAGGAACTCCCTAGAAACCTTCACGACCCTTATCCTGGAAGTAGTTTCGGCCCAATGGGACCACTCTACGATTCCTTATCGGATGAGGTCTCGGCAAGAAGTCTTCCGGTATCCAACACGGCCACCCATGATGATTCCTCATCCTCACCTTCCGGAAACGATCAAGAAATCGATCAACCAAAATCTGAAGTCGAGTACCACATTATTTCGGTCGAATTCCCCCGCGTGGAAACACCATTCGTTATCGGCATTTGGATATTTTTCGCGAGTATCGCAAAAATTGGTAAGAGAAAAGATAAATAGTATAAATCAATTTATATTTTCAATCAATCTTTCCAGGGTATCTTTCTAACGGTATATTAAAAAAAGAAAAGGTCCATGAGCTTGACCATGTTCTATTTCCCTACGCGCTCTCGTCAGAATATATTTTTAGTAACCATTCGTAAGAATCGTACAACTAACTAACTAACTAACTAACGCTATGAACAAAAGCTGATCGACCGAGTTGTGCGTGCCAAGAGATGAAACTACGACAGATGCATACCCACTACTATTACTACTACTACTACTATTACTACTATTTATTTCAAATTTACTTAAAACAAGTATAAATGTGTATAAACGAGATATATCGAGCGTAACGACGATTTCATTGTAATGACCTCTTAACACTCGTGTTTTGTTTGCTAACTCGAATAAGAGTTCACTGATCGCTGGACCAACCAACCGTGGCGTTAAATAATAGCCAAGAATACTCTCTTCTATGCCAGTACGAATATAGAAAGATACCGTAGATTCATTGGCACGTTTTTAATGCATACATTTTGTTCTTCTCTCTCTTTCTCTCTCTCTTTCTCTGTTTATTTTCGATTCAGGTTTTCACATGGCACCGAGACTGAGTAAAATCTTTCCGGAATCGTGTTTGTTGATCGTCGTTGGTGTCGTCGTCGGACTACTTCTCTTCCAGGCCAGCAGCGTTCACGTATCACCCCTAACACCTGATACTTTTTTCCTCTACATGCTACCACCGATCATCCTAGATGCCGGTTACTTTATGCCCAATCGATTGTTCTTCGATCATCTTGGAACTATTCTACTCTTCGCGGTAGTTGGAACCATTTTCAATACCCTGTCAATAGGTTGGTGCATCGAATTTATTTTTCTCTTAATAAACGTAACCGAGTAAGAGAATCTCAATGATACCAAATTTTTCTTTGCAATTTTTACAAAATTAATAACGAGCATGTTAAGCGCCTGTGCATAATATATTTTATTAAAGATTGAGAGGACCGTGAAAACACGTGTAAAAATAGACATTCGCACGCGTGCGCAATTTTATCCGAAAGGCGCCAAAAGACGAACGGCCTCTCTCGAGAATACGCGAGACTGGATACGAGCTTTTTCAATTTTAAATTTGTTTTTTATTCCGATTTACGTCACATTCCAATTTGTTTGCTTATTTTTTATTTTCTTAACTGTAATGTCACTTGTAACAAAAATATCTCGAATACAAATTCGAGATATTAGGCTGAAACAAAAGTATCTGCGTTTATTGTGTTATAAATTGTGTTATAATAAACTGCTTAATGGATTGTTTTTCTTATTTTTTTTATGTAAAATTGACTTTTGAAATTATAATATAATAATTATATAATATAATTAAATATATATAAATTATATAATATATATATAAAAATATATATATTATATAATTAAATATATATTATAATTAATTGATTTTTAATTTTAAAATGCACAAACTTTTGGTTCACCCAAACATCCGTGTTATGGTATTTATACAAAGTCTTATGATTCTTTTTAACAATTCTGGCACGAGTTCGATATTGCAAGCATTCGAAGAAACGATTAAACTGATTAATGGTACTCCAATTAAGAAACGATGATGGTATAATACTAAAATCTCTTCCTAGAAGTTAACTGCGGATATGTCGCATCGTAGTTTATTTATCGAGAATGATTCTATGTATTATTCATATATATATATACCATCGAGATCGTGAATCATCGTTCCTTCGTCGTTGCTTCATCGTTCGTGTTTATATATTTATGTAATAGGTGCATCCTTATGGGTCCTTGGAAAATTCAATGTTTTCGGTTGCGAGACACCGTTATTAGACATGTTCCTTTTTTCGGCATTGATCAGTGCCGTTGATCCTGTCGCTGTATTAGCCGTTTTTGAAGAAATACACGTCAACGAGATATTATACATCGTTGTATTCGGTGAAAGTCTTCTAAACGATGCTGTTACCGTTGTAAGTATAACATTTCTTATCTATTAAAAATGAAATTGAATATTTTTTTAAAATATTTGTATTTTTATAATTATCATCGATTAACATTTAGTTCAATTTTAATACAACCAAGAGACAAGTAAAATATTTGAACTTAATTAAAGTATTAATGTTAAACATTTACACTTTAAGAAACCTTATCTTTGTTTGAACAGAAATTCAACAAAGGATGATTATTTTTTTGTTTGGAGTTTAACTATCCCTTATCACTTGAATTTATTCCAGTAACCCTCATAGAATAGCAAAAATAAATGGAAAATGTCGTCGTCTGTTTCTAGGTATTGTATCACATGTTCGAGACGTATAGTGAGATGGGACCTTCAAGAATCGTATATACGGACATACTCTCAGGTTTGGCCTCGTTTCTGGTCGTAGCTATCGGTGGTACGATAATAGGTGTCATATGGGGATTCGCAACAGGATTCGTTACAAGATTCACGAACCAGGTTCGGGTGATCGAACCAATTTTCATATTCGTCATGGCTTATTTGGCTTACCTAAATGCCGAGATCTTTCACATGTCCGGAATATTGGCGTAAGTATAAAAATACATGAACATTTCAATGATATTTATAACTCTCGTTCATCGTATAAAACAACCGTTGTTGAAAAATTAATCTGTGGTATATATATTTCTAATAATGGCATACGAATGAACTTTTATAATAAATTTCCATTTATATTGTTTATTGATAATATTATAATGTTAAACGGTGCTTCGAAAGTTCAAAACAAATCTCTCAAAATATAATTCTGAATAACGGAAAACGATCGATTTATTCCTGTGACACTGTGTGTGTGTGTGTGTGTGTGTTCTCCTATGTTTTATTCTTCGAAATAAACTATTTTTTAAAATAAAACTCTTTCGCGTTAAAAATCTAAAAATATATCCGATACAAAATGACGTAATCAAACTCATATCCGTATAAATATAACTATTACACATACACACACATATATATATTCTTTGGTTTATTTTTTTTCTGTAAATCGTGATCAAGAAGAACAATTTATTACAGAATCACCTTTTGCGGTATTACCATGAAGAATTACGTCGAAGCTAATATATCGCACAAATCTCACACTACAGTTAAATATACAATGAAAATGTTATCGAGTAGTTCGGAAACGATCATATTCATGTTCCTCGGTGTGGCAACGGTGAACAATAAACATAATTGGAACACATGGTTCGTCGTGATGACAATTGTCTTCTGTTCTATCTACCGAATCGTGGGTGAGTTATAATTTTTAACAATAATTTATAATAACCGATATAAAAAAATGAATACTAAACATTTCTAACAATAAGATTCAAAAGTATATTAAATATTCGAACATTTTATCAACGGAAGATGATGCAACGAGAGATCCCTTTTCCTATTTCTTTCTATTCTCTCTCTCTCTTTCTCTCTTTATATCCCATTACGACGGTATATCAAATTCCCCATATAAAATTCCAACGTTTCACATAACGTAATATGGAAAATAATCGGTTGTTATTTAAAATAGGAGTAATACGAAACAAAAAGGTTTTACTATAGTAATCAGAGAATATATATATATTTATTTTTTCTTTCTCTAGTTTTATTTCTCTTTTAAAAAACATTATAAAAAGTCTTTTCAACGAGCTAGCTAACTAGTATGACGTTGTTATATAGTTTAAAGTCACTTATCCATGATATTGTATTATAAAGGAAAATCAATCGGGTAGATCGTTGTTTTTATACGTTGCAACAATAATCAACCAAGCTGAAATTCAATTTGAAAAGAGAGATTCCGAACAAAGACGCGCTACGTGTTGTTGTTAACATTTATAGAAACGATCGGAGAGTTAAAAAAAGAAAAATGCATAATGTAAAGAGAGATAGATAGAGAAAGAGAATGACAGAGAAAAATGGAAAAAGGGAAAAGAGAGAAATGGGTATTACGAAACGACATTTTATTTCATTTCTTCTCTCGAGGAAAGTTATATCACTTGGCTTAATGTCACGTGTTTACGGCTTCCCATTTTAACGATAACTTAACAGGCTCGATTGTTCGGAAATTCTAATCCATAATCGGCTCCTTACGTAACAGTTTGTCAAAGTATCAGACTTACAGAATTTTCTGGCGTAATATAAAGTGAAATATTTTAAACCGATTTGAGATTTAAAGTATTTTTTTTTAAACCACCGTTCGTATACGATTAAACGAGTTTACATTAATCCGAAATGTATTATTATTATTATTAATGGAAAAAAGAAAATAATCTAGTTTAGATGGAAGCATTAGATTGTTGTTCTATTGATTTAAAAAAAAAGGAATTAATAATAAATTGTCAATCAACGAGGACTATCGTTGATCGTTAGGAGTGATTGTCTTGACTGCATTGGCCAATCAATTTCGTCTGCATAAACTGGACAAGGTGGAGAAATTCGTGATGTCCTATGGTGGGTTGAGAGGTGCCGTGGCGTTTGCCCTTGTCTTGCTAATAGATCCAAAACACGTAGCGTTGCAACCAATGTTCGTTACGACCACTATTGCTGTTATATATTTCACCGTGTTCATACAGGTACATTCATTGTTTTCTATGGTATAATAATTATAATTCAAATCGAAAATACGTACATTATTATTATTATTATTACTAATTATTATTATTATTATATATAATTATTATAATAATAATTATTATTAATATAATAATAATAATATTATTATTATTATTATTATTATTATATATAATTATTATCATTAATATTATTATTATTATTATTATTATTATTATATTGGTATTATCTTGATCGTTACGACTTTTAAGGGAATCACCATTAAACCCCTGGTTAGGATACTTAACGTGAAGAGAGCTGAGAAAAGGAAGCCTACGATGAACGAGAGGATTCATGAAAGGGTGAGATAATACTATAATACCTTTCATGCGAATTCATTGTTGAACTGTTTCCTTATAACGATATTATCTAAAGAAATTTCAATGTTGCTCGAAATGGGCGGGGGGTGGGTCTCGAAACAACCATTGATCGATGTTTCTTTAACCTTGAACAAATTATCACGCGAAAGTCGAGAAACGTTTGTTGATCGTCCTTCCAGATAAAAACCACCACCCGTTAAAACAATTCTTTCTTCGAACATTCTAAGTATTCGTGAGACAAGTTCATTAACTGCATTTAAAAAAGAAAAAAAAAAAGAAAAATACCGCAGTCATTTGTCATGGCCAAATTTGTTGATGCGATCAACCAATAAGTTTTATGCTTTTTTTTTTTATAATACTTTTGATCATATTTACTTGACATTTCTTTTTTTGTTATTCAGATAATGGATCACGTAATGGCCGGAATCGAGGACATCTTAGGAAAACATGGCAATTACCACGTGAGAGATAAGTAAGAAAAAAGAAAAAGAAAACTATATACATAAATCGATTATTATGCTACGCGTAATATTATATTTTACGCACACGAGCAGAGTTATTTTTGAAAGTGGCACGTATCCAAATACAATTTTTGTTGTTCTATTCTAAAGAAGACGTTAATCTTTCTTCTTCTTCTTCTGAATTTTTCTTTTTGTATTTTTAAATGAATCTTTCACCACTTTGAAAAATAATAAGCGAGGGCGAATTATTGACGGATAAAAAAAGAAAAAAACAATAAAAATAAATAAATAAAATGTAAAAATCTCTTAGATTCAAACGTTTCGACAACAAATTCATTCGGCCGTATCTCTTGCGAAATCATTATGGTGCCGAACCAAAGATTTTGGAGACCTATTCGAAATTAGCCATGAAGGACGCCATGGATTACATAAGAAGAAACGCTTCGACGATCGGTAATATCAGTGGCACCGAGAGTATGTCAGCCATATTTCGAAATTACAGCAACACCGGACAATTCAACGGAAGGTAAAATCTAATGAATTGTTTGAAAATGAAAACAATAGTTAAAAATTAAATTAATAATAAAAATAATAATTCATTAAATATATCAACCCCCTGTTCGTTTGAGTATTACCATAATCGAACAAACAACAGCAAGGGGTTGAATATACGCTAGTAGTATCGATCTTGTAATAGAAAAAAGAAAAGAAAAGAAAAAAAAAAGAAAACGGGGTGGTAATCATAAACCTGCAGTCTCATTGTTTCCCTCCTTCCAGTCCGAGTTGCAGTCAACTCGAAACCGGTTGGAATATCGATCTCCAGGAACTCGAGTACAATCCATCGAAGAAAGATTTGACAGACGCTAGGATACATCATCTACTGGCGGAAGAACTCTGCAAGCCTTACAAACGGGTGAGCCTCGTGAAAAAGAAAGGCGCGCACGCGAAACATAGTGAAAATAATAGAGACGAAATTAAAGAATAGAAAAAATAAGACACGAAAAAATATATAAAATAAAAAGTAAAAAAAAAATAAAAATAAACCGAATACGATACGATACGACCGCCTTGCGAGGCTGTAGGGTAGAGAGATCTAAGAACAGATAGCTGATTTTAATTAAAGTGTAAAACATTACCGTCGCAGCACCGACGATTGAGTTACAGTAGGCACGCTGTCAACGATCGGGATCTATCTACCCAAGTCAATTATAAAATGCACATGAATATTCGACGTATGATGGGGGAGCACAAACATCGTCACAAACGCAGCAAGAAGTTACTAAAGGTAAGCGAAGAAAAAAATCATCATTATTACTAACACCAGATTTATGGATTTTAAACAATTTTCATTCGTTTCCTAATTTTCTTCTTTTTTTTTGCTATATAAACTTCAATATTAATTTGTTTAAAGTATAGATTTTTAATATCGTAAATCGTAAATGAAATATACGTAAATATTAATTCCTCCCCTTTTTATTCACTTCTTCGTTCAAATAATGTCTGTAAATTTGGAAATAAAATAGCAAACAAAATATCCGTAAATCTAGTGTTAACAAATTACTTTTATATTAGAAGTTTTAACATTTATCCTTTTTTTTACGTGTGTACCTACCACGATCCTGTTTCTTTCTTTCTCTCTCTCTCTTTTTGTAATTTTCGTACAGGACGGTAAGCAGAATCACGTGAGTTTCCCGGAATTCCAACAAAACGGTTCGACCAAATTATTCACCCAAGGTTCGTATAAAATAATCGATAAATCAATTTTCGTAGAAATCATTTCGAATTATTAGTAACCTTCTTCTTGTTTCTTTTCTTTTCTTTTTTTTTTTTTTTTAAACCAGACTACATGAACGGCGTGTTATACGAACTGGAAAACGGGGATAACTCGAAACCTTCGAGCAAGGAAGATTGGGACTCGGCCATAACTTTCACTGCTCGTACTTCCGGTAAAAATATCGTTGTCCCTGTTCATTCATAGAAATTTTTTTTTTTTAATCTTACCCATCAACATTCTCTTTCGATCGTTGACTTCGTTACCATATTAGATTCTTCCAATGCTAATCCAGACGGTCATCACGCTACCGCTACTACGTCTATGGACACCATAAACACGGAAGACGCCGACTTGAGGTTAGCCCGTGATGGTAGGTAATTTTAAAAAACAAAAAATAAAAAAAACCTACGAAATAACGTATAAAGAAAAAAAAATATTTCGAAAGAATTTTGGTTGATTTCGACAGGTGAAAGTTATAGGGTAACAACCCCAACGGCAACGGAAACGGTTTTACCATGGAAACGCGAGGACGATTACGATTCCGGGCATCCATTGAAACAAAACGAGTTTCCAGCTTGGTGTGCTAATAAGGAATACCTACCCTACAGCTCACCTTCCGCTACTTTCTTAGGTACGAATCATCTTATTTAACCCCTTTGATATTCTTTTCAACAGAACTAACTCCTTGGATATCGGATTCTTTCGATGTTTGGGAATAATATATAAAATTAATAGATATTCTGTTCATATTAAATATTCTATTAACTTGATTGACGTTGTAAGATATTCGTCATTTTTCATTTATTATTAAATAAAACAAGTGCACGAGAGACGAATCTCAGTCACTTCAAACGTATCCAACGGGTTTAATCTAAACCTGATGCTGAACTAATATAAAAAACAAATCAAAACGTCGATCATATTTCCAAAGGTGCCATAGAACAACCAAAAGTACAATCCGTGATTGGCCTGTTTCGACGTGAAAGCGTTGGTACACCGGATCATATAGAACGTCAGGAAACCGTGTTGCCTTGGAAACGGGACGACGACTACGAATCCGGACATCCGTTGAAACAAAACGAGTTTCTTACTTACAGCTCGCCCTCGGCTACCTTGCTTGGTACGTATTTTCCGATAAAATGAAGTATATTTCTTAAAGGCACCTCCTATACATGTTAAAATATGCATCGATTTCTAAGTTTCATGACATACATATGTCACGACGTACGTATGTAGTTCAGTGTCAGTGAATTAACGTCAGAGGCAAACTTTCATCGATAAAGGGAAAAAGAAGATACGTGTTTCGATGTTGGTAGCACAGAAAATCTATAGGTTAACTGAAACTAGAGGTTGATTTTATGAAACCTAAATATCGATGTATGCACCAATTCCTAAATTTTACGATATATGTTGCACACTGTGTATATATATATATAATTCGATATCGGTAAATCAGCATTGGAAAAAAGAGATTTTCATCGATGAAGGAAAAATAAAGTACGTGTTTCAACGTTAGTTGAACGACAAATTGAAAAAGAAACAAACAAAATCGGTAATGTGGAATCGAACTGAAATCAATGAAAATTTTGCGAAAGTTGGGGGCAGGAGGGGGATGAGGGTTGGTTTTCGATGCATGCATGCATCGATTTCTATGTTTCACGTTACATTTTGCAATATATGTTTATTCGGCATCGATTAAAATATCGATAATGCCAAAAGCAAATTTAAAACCGATGTTGATTTGATAAAACGTAATCGTTTTCGATGCACGCGCACCGTAACATGTTTCAACACGTATAGAGAAGCCTTAAATAGTCACTCCTAGCCTAGTTTCGAATATAACAAAGGAAAAACTTGATCCTCAAAGGTACCATAAAGCAACCAAAAGTACAATCAGTGATTGGTCTGTTTCGACGCGAGAGCGTTAGCACACCGGATCACATCGAACGTCAGGAAACTGTTGACGAGTGCGACGAGTACACGGTTACCGGGATGGAAGAGTTTTCCACTCCCACGAAAAACACAGGTAAAACAGAGGAATCGAAAAGTTAATACGTTCGAGCCAGGGACTGGTATTGGGCAAAGGTAGGCAGTCAGATAAAGGAATCATCATATCGTATCATATATATTCTAGCACGAGATACGTCATATATCAATTTTGATTATTTTGCACTTTTTAATCTTTCACCATTTACGCGGGAAAAACTTTGATTACGTATTTTTATTATTGAATAAAATTGAATCCCCTTTTGTTATAAATGTGTTCTCTTCTCTCTTTTTCTTTTGGTTTTGTTTTGTTTTATTTTTATTTGTTTATTCTCTTCCTCTTTCCCCACTCTCTCTTACGAATGATCTCTCGCAGACAGTAGCAGCAAAAGTTCTGTGCACCGGAGAGTGTCGATGATGGAATTGGGCACGATGGAAAAATCATTGGAAAGAAACGAGGATGGTTCGCGTTCCCTTCCAGAATGTTGGAATTCTCAAAGAATAAGAATGTCGTCTTACCTATGCTCGGCCCAACTACCAAGTTTATCTACGGCCCTGATAACATCATCTTCGGAATCTTCGGATGAAATCGATGAAGAGGAAGAGAGAGCTTGACCTTTAAGGAATCCGCGTAAATAGGCTTCGTCTTACGAGGATGTGCATCGTCCTTGTTTGCGTCGTCCTTGGAAACGACAGGCACGTCCTCGTTCACTCCTTTCGTCGCTCTTACGACGACCCAGTACACCGTTATAAAAGAAAACAAAAGGAACAACAAAAACAATATAACGAATACTCGGTCTACATTTGATTTGATTCATCTATATTAATTGGAAGAATTTGAAGAAATTAATTTAACAAACAAACTATTACGCACCTATCTAACGTAATTATATTTTATGATCTAACGGAATAAGAATGAAAAAAAAAAACAGAGAGAAAAATAAGGCAATTGAATATTATTCGATAAACAATGTATTCTACCGAGATTTTTGTCAATAATTTGGATTTTAAAAGACGAAATGTTCCTTTCGAACGATGATGATATAAAACGAAAGTTTCAAAGAATTTTAACTGGGAAGAGAATAAAATAAATCTTTTGATCTTCCAAATGCAAGAAAAGTTGCATTTCAAACTCGCTGGTTTTGCGTGGTCTCATAGATCGTATTGATCTATTGGTATCGATTAAGATCAGCTATAAGGTGGTCCAGCTAATTACAAAGGAGAAAATTATTAAAGGAGAAACGTGTCTTGTACAAAATAACAAAAATCTTTCGCACTCCGCACTGCTGCTGCTGCTGCTGCTGCTGCTGATGTTGTTGCAACCGTTGTTACAGGAAAGGAAAGAAAATAAAAATGAGAAAAACTTCGTTTATCTCCTCGTGTAATGGCCTTAAACGATTCTACTTGTTAGTGAGAGAAATAACCGTGAAAACCTCGTACGTGAAGTTGGCACTTAGCCGTGGCGTGAATTATGTAAGTAAATAAATAAATAAATAAATAAATAAATAAGTACTACTTGCACGAAGGAATATACCGTGTATGCCGTGTGTGCGTTGCGTGTGTATATGCGTGTACGTGATTGTAAATAAAAAATGTGAATTACAAAATAATAATTCTTAGGAATCAAAGTATAGAGAAAGAAGAAGCTGTCGTTTTATTCGATACGATTATTATCATGATATGAACGATGAAGAAAAAAAAAAAAAAAGCTGTTAAAATTGTTAGAAATACGAGCGAGGGGATTTGTCTGTCCCTCGAATTGTCCGAAATTCAAATTACTTTCGAATTTCTATAAAATGGATGAGAGAAACGAAACACAAATTACGAGCGATAATTATAAACGAAGATGGTTGATTATTACGGAATTGAATTATTATTATTATTGGTTTCGATTATATATATATATAATTGTTCTTTCGTTTTTTTAGCATAATATTAATATATGCGTCTCGTGAAAATATATGAAATTTGTGAAATAAAAATGAAAAATATGTCTATTAGTTTAATAATTAAGAATTCGCGTATAGGGACAATTGGATCTCTGATTAAATCGAATATATCGTTCGTGCTACGTTCATCCTTTAATATCATCCGCAAGAAATCCTTTTTAAAAGAGGATTATATATATAAATATATATATATATAAATATATTAATCGCAATAACAAATATTTTATTGACGTCGTGTATTTTAAATGCCGACGCTTATCTTGAGTATCGTGTGTGAAAAAAAAAAACATTTTAGATTGAACAAAAAAAAGACGTGCCGCTTCTGATATTCTTATTCGCTAAATCAAGAGGCTAATTATAATCTCTATTAGTCGAATTTAACATATTGAATATCATTCGTAGAAAAGAAAACGAATTCAGGACTTCCCCTCGCACGATAAATGATTCCTCGCGGCCTCTAGTTTTCTTTTAGAAATAAAAATAAAAAAAAGAAAGAAAAAAAGAGAAAAGAAAAAGAAAAATATAAAAAAAAACAAGAAGGAAAAAAAAAGGAACAAATACAAAAGCGAGAACGTCAAAGTCTAGTCTTTAGACGTTAGTCTGTACGCTGTTGATTTGTTAATGGAAAAATAAAATAAATGTTTATTTCGTAAAAATGTGTCGAGCAAGCTAACGAACCTTTCTTTCACCTTCCTACGTTCTTTCCAAAAAATCATGAACCGATTCATTTTGAATTTAATCAAATTATATAAATATTACATTTGATAATACTAATAAATAACTTTATGAATTTATACTTTAGTCATTTATAAAGTATAATCACTTTAGCAATCTTAATAAACATATATAATATTTTTGTGTAACTTACAATTAATAAATACATAATATCTTAATTATTATAAACAAAAATAAATGCGAGACATATCGTGTAAAACAGTTGCGAAAAAAAGTATAGACAGTAGATACGATATTTTTAACCAGTCTGTAATAACCAATGTGTTAAGATTCAAATAACAAAACGATTAACGTTAAGCTAATTAAGTTTGTACCTACTACGTCTGAGGAACTCGTATGTCTCATGATAAAAGATGAATAATTTTTAGTCGTAGTCGCGTGTACGATCATCCAACAGGATATCAAAATGCCTGGCGGTGTTGTTTTCTTAGTGTGCATTCCAACTTTGAGTTACGAGCACGAATTAGTTTTTGGTATACCAGTTAAAAGCCCGAAAAAACCTGAAAAATTAACTCCACCTGTTGTTAGGCCTAAAGTTGATTTACGATTGAAGGAATTGAAATCGAAAGCCCAACTTCTTACGTTGGACGATGATCTGGATAACGAAACTGCGCTTGTTGGGGACGATGATACAGATTTAGATGTTTCATCGCGAAATTATTCACGTGCTCGTGCTGCTCTTCGTTCTAAGACACCTGTCTTCGTTTCCATGGAAACGGTCAATTTCAAACACGTTTATTATAATATATATATAATACATCATTTATTTATAATTTTTAATTTTTATTATTTGATAATGATTTGTCTTGGCAGGTGTTGACCGAATTGCTGAAAAAGCTCAAAGTAGAACACGTTTGTTTGGTGCAAAGACAAAGAGAACATGTATTATGAGGTAAAACAACGAAAATATTTCTTTATTTTTAATCGTATCTCTATGTATATGTACGTAACATATTAACTGTATTATACAGTACTACTGTATATCTATTTGTCTATCTGTTGAATTAGGTAATATTCCCAGTTCCTGCTGGCGAACCATGCGAAAATTGTATACATTGTCTCACCGAAATGGGCATAGGAGTTAAAATGAATTCTATCGTCAGGTAACACGTGTACAATATAAATAAAAAAAAAACAATACTCTTATACAGAGATCAAATAAAATATTAAATTATTATTTTCAGTGTAATACCGACACAATGTACCTACAGTAGTGTTGGATCTAAAAGTATAGGATCTGCAGCGATCAAGGACGACATAGCACGAAGGTAATTTCGAATATGCGAGTGAATGAATTCCTCTGTTACCGTTGCATGCATGCTTGCATTTTAGGAAAAGAGAAGCTCAGGATAGGAAGGATGCTTGGACTGATTTCGTGGATTCTATACGTTCCAAATTGACAGTTAAACAAGTGGTGGATGGTGTTCGAAGTGGTGGTGACCTTACTTTTGATTACGTTCTATTGGTGCTAACGGCCGAGTAAGAATACTTCATATATGATTATTTAATAAAATGAATTATTTTTTTTTCTAAAATTTAAAAAAAAAAAAAAAAGAAAGAAAAATCCTTTAGTTGTTTAGCTGCATTGGGTCTCGTTGAAAATAGTGCAACCAATGTGGTAGCAGCCATGTTGGTATCACCTTTAATGGTAAGAAATGAAACTTTTCGTTATTTGACAAACGCGCACAAAATATATATTTCGTTTATTTCCTCTCTTCTTCATTTCATTTATATAAATAAAAAGGGACCGGTTATGTCTTTGACGTTCGGCACTATAATAGCAGACAGAAATCTTCAGTTAGGTGGATTGAAGAGTCTTATGTTAGGTATATTCTTGTCTATACTTTTCGGATTTATATTCGGCCTTATCCTTGGCACAACAGAAATGCCTTGGGGTTACAACGATTGGCCAACCGATGAAATGAAAGGCAGGTGAGCTGACTTTGTTAGAAAATAAAATAAACAGACTAGTGTGAAAACAACAATTTAAACTAGATTACGGAATTTTTTGTTAGAGGTAATTATAGATCTCTTTGGATGGGTGTACTATGGGCACTTCCTTCGGGTACAGGTGTAGCTGTTGCATTGTTGCAAGGAAGTAATGGTCCTTTAATTGGTGTTGCTATATCTGCTTCGTTGTTACCACCGGTTGTTAATTGCGTAAGTTAATACAATATAATTAAAATGAAAAAGAAAAAAAAATAGTGAAAAAAAAATGAAATATTAACATAAATCAATAGGGTTTATTTTGGGCTCTTGGATGCATCTGGTTGATATATCGACCGATCAAAATGCCACACATAAAAGGAGAATCTTACACGGATTTTAATAGTTCTTACGTATACGTTTATACCGATTATCTACCTGTAGAGTTCTTTTGCAATGGAATTATCAGCGCATGTTTGACATTCATTAACGTAATGTGTATCTTCATAACGGCGATAATGGTCCTCAAGGTAATATATTTAAAAATTTATCTTTTCGTATTATTCAATGGTGAAATTTCTTTGATCGTGTTGTTCTAGATTAAAGAAGTAGCCGCACCATATACTTCAACACCAGAATTAAGACGATTTTGGGAACACGATATACGTTTGGTTCGCGATAAAAATACTTCCAGAGATCACAGTTCACTGGACTCAAGGTGAGTAAGCGCGTAATTAAATGATACGTGATATTATATACTACATGAACGAATAACGATGCAACAGCTATTACGACGGGTTGAGTAAAACTAAACAAAAGGAATTAGAACGAACTCTAAATGAAGCCGTACGCGAGGCGATCGATGATGACACCTTTAGAAAAGTTCAAAGAATGAGTTATGGACTTGGGCATGAAGAGGTAAATATTTAAAATTTACTTAAAAGGTAATTAACCCGTTCGATACTAACGACGACTATTATCTAACAATATTTGTTCAGTAAATTATAATTAATTTTTATCAATACTTATCATTATACGGTAAAATTTAATTGCTATATTCTTGGTATGATAAAGTTATGTTTATAATAATTATAAACATAACTTTAATAACGTCATAATTGTTCAGTACAATAACAATGTACTCGTGGTTTAATTGTTCATACAATGAAAGCATAATGACAAAAAATAAAACTGTATCGAAAATGTTAAACACCGAATTAGTGTGACATCGAAATGATAAAAAATTTGTTTCATAGATGACTCCAAAACTTGGTTTTCCTACGCACGTTGGTGCCAATAAAGGAAATGGTAGAACAAGTGATGAAATAATTACTCGTCCTACGAGCAATCATGATACATCACCAAACGGTTTACCAAATTCTGCAAGTACAAACGAAGACCTGGAGGCTCTTGATAGATTGATTACTTATCTTCTGGGTCAACCAAGTAGTAATACTACAAATAATAATTTGGATATATGGCGCCGATCGCGTCAAGCGAGTGCTAGAGGTTACAGACAATTACACGGTACCGGTGCAGCTGCTGAAGCTGGTAATGTTGGTACAACACCTTTGTAAACAATTCAATAAAATAAATATATATGAACATACGTATATTACAAAATATAATATACCAATGTAATAGAATTTATTACAAACTTATCTTCGACGCAGAAATCACTTAACAAAGAGATTGTTTGGACATATCACTGTAACTGTACAACTCTCCGAACGGGGAGAAATTAAAAACTTAAATAACAAGCTACACTAAAATTACAGGAAAGGATTATTGTTTATAGTATCACAATGGTAAAGGCAAGAAACAAATAAGTCTACAAATGATTATTTCTAATTATATAAAATTCGTTAATCATCTAAGGAAGATGGTTCGGTACCAAAATACCTGTCACCGAAATTACCAATACCTGGTAATACGTAAAATTTATTATTTATCTCTGGGTCCAAAGCGGATGTAACTATTTTCACTTTTGGAAAAGCATAAGCGATAGAATGAACACCCGATTCCGCCATAAGTAAAGATACCAATAAAACATTTTCTTCTGCTACATCATGATCGAGAAGAATTCTAATAGCCATCATAGCAGCAGCACCGGTTGCTACAGTGGCATCCATTAATATAACCCTATAATCCTTGATATCTTTTGGAAGACGCAAATAATATAGCTAAGAAAAAAGAATTGTATAAATATATTATCATTGATAAATATAATATATATGTATATATATTATAAATACCTCAGGTTCACCAGTCTGTTGATTCGTTTGTATAAGAATTTTTCCTATTCTTATATCTTTACATACATCTCGAACAGCCTGTTCCATTGTTTCTCCAGCACGTAAAATAGATACACCACAAATTTTGTCTGTTGCACCTCGCTTTCCATGATAAGGTATTCCTTGCGGTGTCTCCACCGTAACTTCCTTTATTATTAAATAAATTAAACAAATTATTTTCTTATTTTCTCATCTTTATTCTTGTACTATTGTAGATAATTTTTCTTTCATACTTACCTCAAATGGTAAAAGAGACAATGCATATTCTATCACAAGACGTATCAAACGTTTCGAATAAAATATAAACTCATCTCTATAGGTATCCTTGTTTCTTATGAACGTATGTAGGCCTTTAATTTGAGGTGTATCAGGAAGTAAATACAAAGATGTAGGTAATGGTTGACCAATGTAAGAATGGGCTAATTGTTCTCTGAGCTTAAATCCTCTCTAAAATCAAAAGAACATAAGTATGCTTAAAGATATTTATGTTTATATAAAATAACAATATATATAAATACATACCAATTGTAATTGTGTATGCACATGTTGTACAATAAGTTCAATAGCAACTTCATTCTCTCCACCACGAGGTACAATAATATCAGCATGGACCATAAGTGGTGCTATGTAATAATAAAAGGCAGGCTGTACCATAGTACAATATTGTTTTAAGACACCATCCAAATCCCTTCCTCTTTGCAATATATCTCTACGCAATCTTCGTGCAAGTCGTACATCGGCGTCGGTATCAACAAATACTTTCATATCGCACATCTTTTAAAGATAATCATTGAAATAAAATATTAGATACAAAGTATATGGACTTACATTTTGTATTTCAAAATTTAACACATTTTATTATTATTTATTAAATACGTAATTACTTACCTTCAATACATCCACATTATAAAAGGTAAATATTCCCTCAAAAATAATGACGTTAGCGCCATACATTGTTTTCTTCCAAAAAAGAAAATAAAACGATAAGTATGTTATATTATAGAAAGTAGCATTGAATAATAGTGCATATTAGTCCAATTTATCAACTTACAGTCCTACTCTCTCTACGATGAGTTACAAAATTATAAATAGGAACTTCCACCATCCTTCCTTCTTTTAATCGTTGCAACGTAGTCTTGAGAAGTTCCATATCAAATGCGTCTGGATGATCAAAGTTATATTCGTTGCATGCTGCCAGTTCATGCTGTTTTTCATTTAATACCTACAATCGCAATAAAAATTGTATAATAATTGAATAAGTATATTCTCTATTAAGTAACTATAGTAAATAATGCCTGCATACTTTGTAAAATGAATCCATACTGAGAAGAGTCACCCATTGAACGCTCAATGACTCTATTATTTTTGTAGCTACTGTAGTTTTACCCGAAGCACTGCCTCCGCAGATTCCTAAAATACAATTATCACTTTTAGCTTAATTCTATAAAGACTCTAAATTCTATTAAAAGAAAAATTTCTTACCGATAACAAAAGGTTCTACTTGCTGTCCCGCAGAATTATACCAAGGTGGTCTACCTGCTGTATAAATGGTTCCTCTCTTACTTCTAATGATAGATTCCGCTGATGTCTTTTTACTAGATTGTGTCATACTGGTAGTACGTTGCCTTCTTGAACGTGGAGATTTTTGTGAACCTGTTGTATCAAATTTCATATGATTTACATAAATATAAAGTAATAACCATTTGAAAATTGCATATTAACCTCTTGCACTACTGCAACATATTAGAGATGTGATACGCTTTACAGTACAAACAGAGAAGCAAAAGTCTTACTTCTGGTTCAAAAATTTGTAACCGTATCATAACGTAATCATAATTAACGGTGCAGCAAATTAAATCGTAATACAAGAGGTTAAATAAAGGGAAAATAGGGAAGGGAAACATTTGTACTTGTAAAAGAAATAGCTGTCTTCTTTGAAAAATTAAAGATATCTGTTTGGAATAAATAATCATCGGATTGTTGCCATATGCATGTACTCCATATCTCTTTGAAACAAGCTGTTTTGCAACCTGATTAAAAAATAGTTATGATAACACGCACACTCACACACGCAGATGTTACAAATGGGTAAAGAAGAAAATATACAAATGAGAGTGTAGAATAAAAGGGGGAGGAAAAAATCAAATATCTATTAAACAATGGATCGTAAGAATTAATTCATTTATCTTATCGAGAAAAATAAACGAACGTACCGGTGGACGGTGGTCTCGGCGATTGCGGCGTGGTCATCGCTTCGTCGCAAATTTCATCGACAAGTAATTCACGATCGTCCAAAGGAATTTCACCATCCTCGCTGTAGAAAGTACGCAAAGTAAAAAATATGCAAAGATAAACACAACATTAACGATTCTAAAAATAAAAAGGGAAAAAAACAATTGACAAACATACCTCTCGGAACTCGCCGAGCTAAACGGATCGTAATGTTTAACTTTTGCGGCCATGTTATTTCGTTGCACGTAGTTTTAAGAAAACTGTCGGCGTCCTCGTGTGCAAGAAAAAAGAACGATGTTTGTTAACGTATCCGTTGAAAATCCATCGACGAGAAATGTTCGTACAACTTGATGGAACTAATATTGGTTGCGTTGCGAAACAACAAATGACGACGCGTCGGTGTCACCGCCTGGCGGCGACATTCCGAAGTTCATGGCCTTGTCCCTCGCTACGTTGCAGTAGACAAACAGACAAACAGACAGACAGGCAGGCAGGGCAGCGCAGCAGTAGCAGCACATGCAAAAAAATACATATATATTACGTCCTGTGATATTTGTATGCGTTGTTTGTCGATTATAAGGCGTAGTATTATTTGCTATACTAGGCTATACACAGGACGATGGATGAAATTCAACGCGAAATCGATCGTTTCTATAGTATAGTACCGTTGTTATAAAGGTAGCATGAATTTCCAACAAAGACTTAATAGAATTTCTCATCGCATTACTTACTAGCGAATTTGATTCTTCGTACTAATCGATTATTATACCGCGATAAATATAATCGATAAATATAATCGAGAAATATTCCGAAGGGGTAGGAGGGGGAATTTTAATTGGTCCGCGATTAAAACGAATGACGGGAAAATAAATAAAAATAAATAAATAAAAAATAAAAAAAAAGAGAGAGATTACATATAATAACGACGATAACAACGTTTAATGTTTTTTCGCGAAAGTAAACGTAGGAAAAACTCGGCATTAATTATTACGCTTTTTCTACGTAATTGTCAAACATGTGGATCGAACGAACGGGTTAACGAAAAAAGAACACAGTCCGCTTTGTACTCGAAAGAAGAGAAAGGGAAAGGGAGAGGAAAGACGAAAAAGTCGTTGTTTCATTTGTAAAATAAAATAAAAATAAAAAAAAAGAAAAATGAAAAGTATATATAAAAATTAGTAGTGACATCCCGTGGTAACCAAAAAGATCTTTAACGAACGATCATTAAGACACATCATTCGTATTTATATGCGCCATACACACATATATATACAGATATAGATATATGTAGATACATATATAGATAGTACGTAAGCGATAGGGGAACTCGTATAATGTGTTAAAAAACATACACGTTTTCGTCGGCTTTGTCGTCGTCATCATCGTCATCGTCATCATCATCATCATCATCATCATCATTATTGTCGTCGTTGTCGTCGTCGTCGTCGTCGTCGTCGAGGAGATATGTCGGTTAGAAACTCGATATAGATAGAATTAAACTCGGACGATCTTGGAAAGAAGGAATTCGTCATCGTTCCGCGAGCGCAAAGTACGAAGTCACCCCAATGCCTTTCATTGCGCGTTGCACCGTCGTGCGTCGTCGCGTCGTCTTTTAATAGTTTCTCAGAGAACACAGGCATATAGTTCCTGTGACCGGTTTTACCGTCGCGTACCGAGATACACACTCTCGTTTAAAGTAGAAGAAGACGCGCCCTCATTCGACCTTGAAATTCTAACTAATCGGCACGTAGCGTTCGATGTACGAAACATACTCGATCCTCAGGATATCCTCTTCCTTTATAAACTACCACAACCTATCGTTCATTTTTCATTTTCATTCCAAGTATCCTTAACGAGGAACGAGCTTTTGTGAAATGGCGAAAAAGACGTACGACCTGTTGTTCAAATTACTTCTCATCGGTGATTCCGGAGTCGGCAAGACTTGTATACTATTCAGATTTTCCGACGATGCTTTTTCTACAACCTTCATATCTACCATTGGTAAGATTTATAAAGATTAATTATTATCTGTCATCTTCGATAAATCATTAGTAGTTTTTTATTTTTAATACGTTCGTTTAATGATTCTCTCTCTTTCTCTCTCTCTCTCTCTCTTTCTCCCTCTCCCTCTCTTTCTCTTACGATCGTTTAGGTTAGATTATCGATTTAAATTACCTCGAATTTTGATTTATGATTCGATTGTCAATACTTATCGATCATGTTAATTATTTAATATATTTTTCTATCTTTAATTCTGATAATGATTTTTACGTTTCTATAGGTATTGATTTCAAAATCAAGACTGTCGAGTTGAGAGGGAAAAAAATTAAATTACAGATATGGTAAGACAATGTAGACCGATATCATTTTAGTACAATAGTTCTAAATGGATATTTTTATAGGGATACCGCTGGTCAAGAAAGATTTCATACTATCACAACATCCTACTACAGAGGTGCCATGGGTATAATGCTTGTTTATGACATTACAAATGAAAAAACATTTGAAAATATAGTTAAGTGGTTAAGAAATATCGATGAGGTAAATATTTTTCTTACATAAGATTAATTATCGTTAAGTGCCATACATTTATAACTAATACTCTTGCAGCATGCGAATGAAGATGTAGAAAAAATGATACTTGGTAACAAAAGTGATATGGATGATAAACGTGTTGTTAGTACTGAGAAAGGCGAAGCAGTAAGAAATATTATTTAATTGATACCGATAATAATATTCTATCATATATATTGCTAATAAATAATTCTTCTTTATAGATAGCGAGAGAGCATGGTATCAGATTTATGGAAACATCAGCGAAAGCTGACATTAATATTGATCGTGCATTCAGTGAATTAGCGGAAGCTATTTTGGAGAAAATTCAGGGAAAAGAACCGCAGGATGCTCCGGATAGAGTAACAGTCGATAGAAGGGTGGAAAGAAATTCCAATCGGTGCTGCTAATTTTATATTATTTATTTAATGGCGCATAATAAACTATCTATATCTATGTATATATATATACATCTATATATATATATATATATATATAAATATAAATATATATATATATATATATAAACGCGTGCCACTTTAAATAGATTTGTGGATAGATATAGAATATAATTTAAATCGTAATAGCATAATTAAACTCTTTGTGACACTGCCTGATCAAAACTGATTCAGTTAATTGGATGTCAATTGTGGTAATAACATTGAGTACAATTTAATGAAGGGTTGTCAACAAATTATCCAACTTTATTTTTCAACATCAAATTCTTTCATTATATCCACAGGCTTCAGAGGATGGACTGTAAATGCTATTTTATGCATACGTAAATATATTTATAAGTGTGTGTTTAATGCACGTATACAGACTGAAGCTCCATTAATAAAAAAAGCTAATATAGAATATCAATAATTGTTAGCTTTATTGATAAGGCTTCATTTTTTCATACGAAAATAAGCATTAGTAATCGAACAAAGTTAGCTATGTCATATTGTTTATTATAAAGCTGCAATTTGTTACCATGAGAAGTATGAGAACGAATGCTAAAACATATATTTCAAACATTTTTATCTATGTAAACTTTAAAGCTTTTTCATACAAAAACGTTGCACACCTAACATGGCTTCTTTATAATTAAGTTTTAATCGGATGTTTCTTAAGTTTCAATTGAAAAGCTTTAAACCAAAAGCTTTTATCCTATTTGTGTAAGAATAATTTACTATAAATATAAATATTCAAGATTTCGAAAATATTCTTTTATTGTTCTATAATCCTTAAAATACTGTTAATATAGATCATATTTCGATATATATATATACATCAAATAGAATTAGATGCGTTTTTATGAAATATTTTGCACATACAAATGAATTTCTTATCGTATACGAATACATTTAAAATAAAATAATAATTTCTTTATATCTGCAACTTTTATTATTCAAACATGAATAAAAATTAAACATACTGATAAAGTACCTATATAAATACATAAATATCGATCAAATATTTAGAATTTTTTAATAATTACTTGACTGTTTGTATAATATGCTTATAATATTACATACCATATATATTTTCATTATTAAAGTAAGGAGCAATAGTATTAATAACACCATCAATTCTATCATTCATTCAATTGTCATAAAGTGCACAACGGTGATTTTACAAATGATATATTGACAGGAAACTTGGAAGGGGAGAAAAAAAAAAGAAAAACAAAGTAAATATACGTAATTCCTTATTACGATTTTCAAAATGAAATATTAATTGTCAGGAACAAAAAGCATCACTGAGATGTGAGGGCTATCACTTTACAAGAGAGTAAGTAATCGTAACGAATTAATTTTTGAAGATGCGAACTACTATTACATTTTACATTAAATTACTTATCTTATCTTTGTCTAACTTGATTGAATTAATAACAACGATTTAAATACAACAATTACATCTTAAAAATAAAATGATTATCGATATCATATTCAATCTTATAAAAAAAAAGATTAATAAACATCGATACATATAGTTTTTGAGTAAGACGATAAATATTTTGAAAAAAAACGAAGGCTTTACACGAATTAATAACAACGATTTAAATAAAATGATTATCGATAATATTCAATCTTATAAAAAAAAAAAAGATTAATAAACATTATGATACATATAGTTTTTGAGTAAGACGATAAATATTTTGAAAAAAAATCGAAGGCTTTACACGTAAAACTAAGCCAAGTGGTAACTGTTCTTTTGTGTTCCTTCTATTGTCCATAAATAGGAACACATGTAAAATGCTAATTTTTTGTAGCAATAAAGATTTGCTTTACACTTTTCCCTTCTTTCACTTATTATTTACTCTTTAGAAAAAAGTATAGAGTTAAAACAAAATGATAACAAGTAAAAGCCTACTACGCGTTGTTTAGTAGAGAATTTTAATACAGTGGAATGTTCCAAGTATCTTCTTAGTTTCAATCTCGAGATGCACCAATGATGGTAAGAATATCCAAGAAAATATTAATAACATCTAAATACAAATTCAATGCTGCAAAAATGTACTCCTCAGGAGAAGTAGAATACTTATGTTTACCTCCAATTATCATTTGGGTATCATAGATCAAATAGAATGAGAAAATAAGTGCACCCAATGATGCATAAACAAGTTGCATGGTTTTACCGGGCCAGATCATTGCAATAATACCGAATATAATCAAGACGACAAGAGCTACGAATAAAATAGTATGACAACCAGTGAAATCATATTTCGTTTGGAACGCAAAAATTGTTAGCGCCAAACAAACAGCTGCTGTAATCCCCACTGCCATTAATACCTATGAAGCGAAAAAACCATATATTAACAATCCTAAATTAATTTTATGATAAAGATTATTGCAGCTTACTTCTTCCGATTTGTAAGTGGATGCAGCCATCGCTAATAAGACTCCCTCGGCTATTGTAAATAAGAAAAGAAAGATAAAATTCATTGGAGCTTTACGTCTAACACTGGTACAACAAGCCATGCAAATGATCAAAATTATGGTCGCAGCAAAACAAATCCAAAATATTTCTCTATGTGCCATCGCCCATTTTTGCGTTGGCTTGTGGTACAAAAATATAGCTATCAATGATAGGGTAATCAATAGCTGAGTCATTAGAATTGAGTAGACTTTTCTGTAAATAAAAAGAAAAGAATAAATAATTTCATTTGCCATGATCAACTAAACCGATCAATAATATCTATCTAAATGCATACCTAATAAACCCATTTCTTATTGATTTATCATTAAACTCAAATCCCTTTATTTCGTCGTGTAAGGGATCTTCCACATAACTTGATCCATACATTCCTGGTTGTGGAGTTACACCGAATGGTGTTCCGGTAGGAGGTGGAACTTGACCGTAAGGTGGTACACCTGGTGGTGGTATACCTGGTGGTGGTATAAATCCTGGTTCTAAAATAAAAGAAAAATAAAATATAATAAAAATAATTGTTTAATAACATGTCTATTAAACAAATTTGAACATACGTGGTGGAATATTTCCAGCCGAATAAGGAGGTGGATATCCTTCCTGCGGTGGTGGTGGATAACCAGGATTTTGTGGTGGATAAGGGAAACCTATACAACAAACATTAAAAAACATGAATGAAAATATTACAGTTTTTTTGTTAACAATATCCTCTATATTATACTATAAGCATGCATTATTGTGAATAATTATTATTACACAATTGTGATAAATATTATTATATTGCGTGCCATTTTATACAGATATGAATAACATCTATATTTCTTGCAGGACCATGTTATTCATACATGTATAATAAATATAATTTATTAATTAATAATAATACTATGTCCTTTTATAGAAATTATATTTGCAAATCGACTATATCATTATGAAGAAAATTTTAGCATATATGTTGCATTAATATTTTCAATTTAATTAAAAAAATATTGTTTTCTTTTATAGGGTCGTAAGATTTTAATATATATTTTATATATATATTAAATATAATTTACAGATTATATAAATAAGAAAAAATAAACGTGATATTTTTTCGACGAAATTTGTTAATCTTAATGAATATGAATCCATCTAAATATGAGACGATTATTACTTTTTGCTTTACTATTAACAATAAGTATCTTTTTTTATTCTTATGATATGTACAATAGAACGTCGATTATTCGAAACGTTGATTATCTGAACATGAATTATCTGAATATCCGTTTATCAGAGTATACAATGAGTCATGTATATACATACGTATTTCGGCTATGTATTTAATAATTATTTATTTTATGAGACATGTATCTTAGCTTTTTCAAATCCTCAAGTTTTAAATCTTGTCTGAATTTAGTGAGTTTATATGTATAGATTTCATTTATATGATGAGTATTAAAAGAATGTTGAAATTAGGACATAATTTGGATATGCATTGAAATATCCATTGAATATTATCTTGAAATGAGCAAAACATTAAAATGAAATAAATGTTGTACAAATGTTGTTGAAAAGAATTCCCAATTTGGCAATATCTAAGAATGTCAAATTTTTTATATTGCACTTTCCTTATTATTAGATACATATTAGTTTTATAGACCGATCAAATTAAATTTATCTTCAAATTCATTCGGATAATTAACGTTCTACTGTATGTATGCATATATACATAAGAATGTTATAAAGATGATATGAAGTGATAAATGCCGCTTGAATCAAGAATTGTAGTGAATTTTTCTGTGGGCTGTGTTCGTATGCTGTATTAATACATAAAATTACTGCAAAATAAGAAAAATAGTTTTGGTAACATAAAGAAAAAATTAAAACCTTGTTGCCCTGGATAGTATCCTGCACCTGGTGTGTTCCAAGTAGTCATCTTTTTGCTTGTATCAGCTGAAAAATAATCTATGATTACAACAAGTTGATATTATAAGATATAATAAGAAAACTGCTGCCTTAAACAGGTAAAGTAATAATATACTAATATAAGTATATCGTCTTACATTATATAGTATGTTATATTATATATATATATATATATATGTGTGTGTTTATGCATATGTATGAGTGTGTGTATGCGTATGTATGGAATATAGTCTAAAAGTTAAAAATAAAAAATTAGCTAACAAATTCTTAAAAAAATGCTCATTTATCTTATCTCTAATGTGATGTTTCTTTCATTTTACAGATAACACTCATAATGTAGAATACGTCATCATATGAAAACATCTACCATTAACGTATTACGTACGTTTTATTAAAATAATTTAATGTATCAAATTATAACGCATGAGGAAAACACGTTTTTCGTTGTATAATAACGTATTAATTATTAGCAACACCGATGACGACACAATGATGACAAGGACGACAACTATGTAAACATTAAATATTAAGATGAATATTCACAAATCGTACGTAATTGGTCTATATATTAAAAGTTAACGGGATATTTATATAGTTATCATTTAATAATAAAAACGAAACTTAAGATTAAGTCTCATAGATCGAATATATTTCCTGGTAATATTTCAGGGAAGTATTGACTTTTGACGTAAAACTAAATAACGAGATTGGTCTAGAAAAATACCGGAAATAGTATGTGATAAGTTTAATTAGCATTGACATAATTCTATGTTACATTTAATCATTACGACATCTTGAGCAACAATGCAATCTTGCAACATTCGATAAATAGATAATCAAAAGTTAGATAGAACTTATGCGTTTAAAAAATATGTGACAGCAAGTATTATATATCAATTCGATGCGTCATACCACTTTCTAGAAATAGTTACAATCAATAATAAAGCACATTCGTATGCCGAATATGATTGATTTTATTTACCTCTTTAATTTGGATTTGACAACTTTTCTTGATAAAAACGAGATGTCAACCGGTGAAAAATTAATAACTTGTTAGAAAATGATCTAAACGAAATTACTTTAAAACTGTTCTTGCACGATATAATTGTTAATATACGTATGTATATAGGTCTTCCAACGTTACAAAACGAACAACACGCTTCGGTAAGTTCCGATACTATTCTATCAAAAAGTAACTATTATCAAGTATGGCAACCTCAGGCGTGACGCGTCTAGTTTCTGAATTAAGCGCTTGCGTAATGTGTTTAACAAAAAGAAGAATATCTTATTACATATATTTAGGTTATATACATGTATTTACCAAAATTTATGATCTCATGAGCCAAAGAATAAAAATCAATAAATTAAGAATTTCTCAGTGCAATCGAATAATCACTTTCTGCAGTAACTCTGTTCTCATTGGTGAACGTGTTTCACTAAATATTTAATACGATTATTCATTTATATCGTTTATGTTCGATTTTTCGATGATCGATTTTTTTATGTATATATTATTTAATTAAATATTATTAATAATTAATTATAATTTCATTTTAATAAAACATCATAATAACAAAAATGAATAGAACAATATTTCCTTTTTTACTATTGGTTCTTCGAATTAAGGCTTGAGAATCTAGTGACACTTCTATACATTATCACTAGGTTCATGCATTGTCATGATTATCATAATAGTGTTAATATCACGTGTGTTTTAGATTTTATTTGAATTTATATTATGAATTCAAAGTATATTTATATTATTTGTATGAATTTATAGAAAAATGAATGATATGAGGATACATAACGTAAGATTTTACGAATTAAAACCCAAATCTGCTACTTGCTTATATCATGAATCAGAAACTAAAAAATTAGCACTAGCCAGGTTAGTAACTTGTTAGGTTATTTAAATATTTTATACGAGTTTTAACAATAATTGTAATATATTATTCTTGTTGTTTATAGAAATAATAATTCAATAGAGCTATGGAATGTCGAGAATGCTCCATTTATCGAGTGTGTTATTCCTGGTGATGAAGATAATTCTATAGAAAGCATTCTTTTGCTCGGCTCAAGATTGTTTTCGACCGGTCTTCATGGTCTAGTTGTAGAATATAATTTAACAACATTACAAATCAAATATCAGGTATCGGTTACTGGTGGAGCAGCATGGTGCATGGATATTAATCAACAAAAAACACTTATTGCTATTGGTACGGAAGATGGGTACATTAATACTTTTCGCATCGCTGAAGATACATTAATTTATGAACGGATATTTGACAAACAGAATGGAAGAATTCTGTGTATTAAATGGGATAATACAGGAGAAATGATATTCACTGGATCAACGGATACGGTGAGAGTTTGGAGTACCGTTTCAGGACATGCAATTCATAAAATGACTACGTCTAGAAAAGAAATAAGAAAAGATACCATTGTATGGTGTCTTGCAGTAACAGATGATAATTTAATTATTTCTGGCGACTCTCGTGGATTTTTATCCTTTTGGGATCCTTATATGGGTACTTTAATCGAGTCTCATGAAAGTCATACTGCAGATATATTGGCAGTCACATTATCTCGAGAAAAGAATGTTGTATATTGCGCAGGAGTTGATCCAGTTGTAAGAAGTTTTTGTAAAGTTACTCTGAAGTCCAGCGGAAAGTCACATTGGGTTAAAGGAATAGAAAGAAGATTACATTCCCACGATGTTAGAGCTTTAGTAGATGCTGATGGTAAATTATATTCTGCCGGAGTCGATGGATATTTATCTCAATCGAGTTATCCTCCGAAGGTACTTGTCAAGTATCCACCCTTACTTCAGCCACCTTCCGTTGTTTTATGTAAAAAGTCCAAATGTGTATTGTTGTGTTATTCGAATTATCTTGAATTATGGAGATTAGGATCTTCTGTTCAAACTGCTTCAGAAACTGTAAAAGTTGGCATGTTACATCAATTAGACAATGAACCGATAAAATTATTAGAACTTAGAACTAAAGGAGATGAAAGTATTTTATCCTATGCTATTAGTAAGGATTCAAAAACTATAGTGTATTCAACGAATACTCATGTCAGAGTATTCAATTTTGACGTAGTGCAGGGAGATGCTATATTATCACGGAACGATACAGATATAACTGTAAAAAGAATACAAAAAATGTTGTTCAGTCCAAATGGTCATCTATTAGCAACAATTAACAATGATGGAGATAAAAACATAGTAACGTTATATAAATTAAGTAAAAAAAGTTTGAGACATATTGGATCATTCCATACAATGAATGAGTCTATTGTAAATGTTAATTTAGTATGTTTTTCACCGGATAATAAATATTTAATATGTTCTGACCGTCAAGGTAGTATTGCAGTGTATGTAGTCAATGGAGATCTTACGCAAGAATCTCTTCAATCATGGCGACTGCCTAGTTATAGTTGTCCACCAACAGCAATGGCTGTACATAAAGACACTTTAAATCTCGTCATTGTATACTCCGATCATAAGGTAAGAAAAATAAAATTGTAGCTAAAAAACATATCATAATAATAACAGTATTATCGTTATATTTCAATTTTAAGCTTAAAAGCTTATATTATATATAAATTTAACTTTAATATAACATACCTAATCTCATATCAAACATTATACTTTTAGATCGTTGAATATAATTTAATTAAAAAACAGTACACTCAATTTTCAAATAATTTACAAAGTCGTATTCCGAAACAATGGTTGGCACGTCCGTTTCCGATAATAAACATTTGTTTTGATCCATACAATGAGAATATTATAATCATGCACGATGATTCTAACGTATATATAATAAATAAAGAAAACGAATCGCTGGAAAAAGAAGCGAAAATTTCAAGGTGTGAAAATGACGATACTACGGAAGATAGCAGCTCTGCATTGAGTTCACAATCGCAACATGCTTTCAAAGTTGCTAAAAAGTATAAGGTAATATTTAATTTTAATTTTCATTAATTGTTTTTATCGTTATTGTCTTACAAGTAATTATGTGTGTATTTTTTACAGCACCTTGTCTATTTAAACTGGTTGAACGATCAAGAAATGGTCGCGGTTGAAGTGAATCCAATGGCATTGCTTGAAAAATTGCCACCCCCGTTAAAACAAAAGTGGTTCGGCATATAATAAAAAAGGGATCCATGGAAACCTTCGGTATAGTAAAATTAAAAACATTATTTTTTATAAGATTTTTCATCAATTCAAAATGCATTTGCACATATGCAACAGCTTAATAATCGTATCTGTGTTTCAAATTCTATCTCATTATTAACACTTACCGTTACATCTTCATCTTATTATTAATTGAAACAAGAATTGAATATTCGTTGCAGTAATTACTATGACAGTTGATCAGTTGATTGAGTAAAAGAATAAAAAAAAGGAATTATTTTTTAAAATTTATTTTATAATATAAATAATTGTAAAAAAAATCGTTTAACTTATACCATTGTCGTAATTATTAGCACGTGTATACACACACATATATATATATATATATATATATATATACGTAAATACATTCAACCAAGACAAATGAATTTTTGTTGCGTTAGATAATTTTCTATTTCCGTGTAAGAACGAATGGTCCATTTTGGTGAAATATACATAGGACCGATGAATTCTAGATTGTATTCCATGCGAGAAGATCTCCAGCCGACCATTGCGGACGCAGTTCTGGGAACGGCTGGTGAAGGTTTCAAGGGAATTGGTGAACATTTAGTCGGGTCTTCCGGCGGTTTTCGCTTGAAAGTATCCGCCGGAAGTGCCGCTTTTCTGCATTCTTCGGCCAGCACCTGCGGTCAGTGGCATTGGAACTCGTTGAAATTCGTGACCGGTCGGCCGCACGATTATACGCAGGAGTATTTTTATGGTACCTTTTGAAAATATTCACTGGACAAACATTCGTATCTTGCCAACCATTTCCGTTCTGTCTCTCGTTCGGCTTTTATCACCTCTTTACTAAAATTTACAAAAATATTAAGGGATTTTCTGTTTTAAAAAAAAGACATTTAACTCTTCAACGTATACCTAATTTTGTCAGAAGTCACTGGATCTTTCATACTATAATAACGTTTCACGTGAAACGTTCTATCAATTTTCTTACTTTCCTTGTAGTCTTGATTTTTTTCCGCCATTTTTTGATTTTTTTTACTACGGTACGTTTAATCAATTAATTGCACTAATCAATAAATTTTAACTTTTCTTTTTATAAATGGTTTAAAATATAGCGATCTTCCCTTATCTCGGGGATGTTGAATTCAGTGAGAGAAACCGTTTAACTTTATCACGTTCTTTCAATTTTCACAAAACCCTAAGAAATATTTTAATTAAAAAAAAAGAAGAATTTTAAATATTTCACAAATTCACTTATAAACCTGACGTGTTTTAGCACATTTTAAAAGGCAGATACGTATATTCTACGCACGAAACTACATTAATAATTGATATACAACACGTATTCTGCAAAATGGTTGTTAACTAGTTATTATTACAGGTATTATACGCGACTCTCGTTTATCACCAACGAACAAATATCCTATCTACCTTGTTTGTTCGATATAGCTGTTAACCTGCGGCGTTGCTATCATAGACTCTCTTTGTCGCGAAATTTAAATTCTATTCTTGATATTAATTTTATCGAAAAAAAAAAGAAAAAAAAAAGAAAAAGAACAACTAAAAAATTTCAATATATTTTTCTTCAACGAAGAAAGACATATTGAGAAATATGAAGACATCAATTGCTAACATTTAACATCGACCAATAGAGAGGCGCTAAATATAGATAAATCAAGGCATGTTCCTTAAGAAAAGCCGAAGCCGAAGCCGAAGGCTAAGGGATACCACCGTGGACTCGTAAATCGAGAAAGCGTTTAATCTTCGCCGCGGTTGTAACCCGTTGATAGCAGCGAGGCGAGCGAGGGCGTAGACTTGGCTTAAGCCTCTAGGAAATAATCAAAGCGGCGATATAAGCACCGACTAAGCTGGCTACGTGTTCTATGTGTTGGAAGTTACGAGTTACCTCTGTGTTATATCGGTGCGACTTCGAGGTGTAACACACGAAGGAAGCTCGAGGAAGGTCGCAAAAGAGGTGAAGGAGGAGGAGGAGGAGGAGGAGGAGGAGACGTCGATAGGGTACTCTTTCTCTTTCCCTTTCTCCCCTCTCTCTTCCTCTTTCTCACGAGCGAACATAAATGGTAAGAGGAAGAGGAGGAGGAGGAGGAAGAAGAGGAGGAGTGGATCTGCAGAGTGCAATGCGCCGAGATTACGACTAATCTGCGCCCGAGACCGCTCGGAAGCGTAGTTTCTGTAAGTTACATTGCTTAAAGCGTCAGCTCGTTGAACCCCTCGAACTTCGACGACGGCTACAACCTCCAAGCTTCCTCCTTTAACTCTCTCCTCTTCCTAGTAAGTATACCTTTCTCGGTCTCTCGTTCTTCTCGCTCTCTCATTCCCTTCTCCGTTCGACTTTATGGTCGCCGTGGCATTAGCGAGGACCGATTCCTCTGGGAAAATTGCGTTCTCGAAACTCGCCAAGTTCGACGTCGTACGCACCTGACTCGTGTTCTTCCTTCCTTCCTATCTTCCTACCTTCCTACCTTAATTCTTGCCTCTCTCCCGAGTCCTGCCCAGAGAGAAGAAACTTTGCGTTCTCTCCTTCTCTTATACTCCGAGTACTCGGAGAGATGGACAAGAGAGTTTCTTTGAAGGTCGAGTCTAAGGCGATTTTCTCGGTTTAATCTCGTAACGATACCGTCTGAGAAAGTGCGTGCTCTTTTCGTGGTTCCCCCAAGAGTTAGAAGTTACGATCCCGTTAACAAACACCACCCTAAAGTTAACATTTTAGCCCGGGAATTCAATTATTCTCTAAGAGCGATCAAATCGAATCGAGTTTTAATTAAATTTCAAGACATTACAATTAAAGATACTTTCATTTACAGAAATAGAAAGAGAGTATCGCGTTAAATTATTTATTTAATAGGATATCAAACTAGGATCCAAACTGACCCCACGATCGCGGTAGTGGTTGAACAGCTTTGGTAGAACGGTAACAACTAACAATGAGTTGTTAGCTGTACAACTGTATCTCTTGGGGTGAGTTTAACACAGAATGACTAGCTGGATAGGAGAGGGAGAGAGAGAGGGAGAGAGAGTGCAGCGAGAGAGATGGGCCAAGAAGATGGAGGAGAAGAGAAGGAATAGTGGAAGTTGGTAGGTTAGAGCGAACGTAGAAAGACACGGTGGGGTTTGCTGTAAATTACAAGCAGCAGTGCGCCAAGCCGCCTACGGTCTCTCTCTCTCTCTCTCTCTTCTCTGGTGTGGCGCAGGGGTGTCTAGACGTATAGATAATGCCGAGTTTGTGCGGGGCAGCGCAAGCTAGACGGTCCCTGGTTCATCCAGCCAGCCGAGCCAGCCAGCCAGCCAGCCAGCCAACCGGGCTAGGCTAGACACATCGACCATGCTCCGTTCTCTCTCTCTCTCTCTCACATACACGCATTCTAGCTCTATCTTTCCTCCCCCTCCCCTTCCTCCTTCTCCTTTCGTTCCATCTCTTTTCCCTCTACGAGAGAGCTTGTCGTATTCGCGCATCCGCGAATATATGCCCAACCGGATTTCCCATCGTCCTCGTTGCACCAGCACTACTAGCAACAACAGCAGCAGCAGCAGCAGTAGCAGCAGCAGCAGCAGTAGCAGCAGTAGTAGCACGAACCAAGTTCCTCTGGCATTCGGCACAGACAGGAGATGCAAATCCTCCAATAGCATCGCCCGAGAGATCCGAGATCCCATTGGCAGCGATCGTGACGTGGATGATTCACGAGCCTTTCATCTCCCTTTCTCTTACTTACTTCATTTACTTCCTTACTTCATTCTTTCTCCATTTCTTCTTCTTCTTCTTCTTCTTCATCTTCATTTTCATCTTTTTCTTCTTTTTTTTTCTCTTCAGGTAATTCGCCGAACAATTTTGTTCTCTGCATAACTTCTCTTCGAATTATTCTGTAATACATCTTTCGAGATTCTAAAGAAAAAAAAGAAGAGAAAGAAGAAAAAACATAGTGAAATTATTTATCATTGAAAGAGAAAAAAAGAAAGAAGGTAAACGATTCATTGATATCTATTCACTGATCAAAATCCATGTGAATATAGTACCTACCTGTATATATGTGTATGTATATATGTGTGTGTATATGTATATATAATCGGTTTGAGGATTTTTACGAGTCTCGAGTTTCCAGTCAGAGTGGAAAAGATGGGAAGGGTGAGAGGGGGTGGACTGTTTATCGGAGCAAGCTATTATGAAGGATTAAGGGTATCGTGCACTCCACCAAACCCTCTCAACCTTGTCGGCTCTAGTCGCCACCGTTCCTCTCACTCTTTCCCTCTCTATTCCTTTCTATTTCTATCTCCATTCCGCTCGAAGCACCCAAACCTCGTCGCTACCCTTTCGTTTGGTCCTCCACCACCACCACCACCACCACCATCACACATTCCCTTTGCCCTTCTCCGCTTCCTCTATCCCACTATATCCCTTGCCCCCTTTCCCCCTCTCCCCGTCCCCATTCCCCTTCCCCCCAACCTCTTCTCTCTAACCACCGTAGTGTTTTAATCGGCAGACTGCAATGCATAAATCCCCGTTAAATAATACGGCAGTTAACAGTGCCATTAAGCCGTTCGAGATACCGCAAAACCGGTAGGGCGCCGGTATGCGCGAAGTCTGTATTTATCGGCGGCCGGCGCGACGGTGCTAGGAAATATTGTTCGCCGTTCGTTTTCCACGTTCGTTTTCTATAGTACTCGATTCGTTCTCAGCGATTGGGTTTAAAGAGAGAACGCAAAAATTCTATCTCACCTGTATATGTATATGGGGGGATGGAGGAGGGGGAAAGTGGTGGTAGTGATGGTATTTGTCTATAGGAGAGAATAGTCTAGCCTTAGTCTAGTATATTTTACACTTTTTCCATCGTATTTTTATTTCCTTTAAGTCCTAGGTAGAAACCAGCTTCGATATATTCTATGTATATGTATTCTCTTTGTGTGTATGTGCGTGTGTGTGTGTGTGCTGTAAGAAAACGTAGCGACGTACGCTTCTAGACATTCTCTCCCTTCTACTTTTCTTTTTCTTTTTCTTTTTCTATTCCTTTTTCTTTTTCTTTTTCTTTTTCTTTTTCTTCAACGAAGAAAGTCACCGGATTTAAGCACCTCTTTTACAACTCCGCAAGCTCGCTTTATATGTTTCAAAGCGGAAAGGGGGAAAGTATGTGTAATGAGCGCGAGGATTCCTTTGATACGCGTAACCAGGGCTTTGGAATATTTCAGAGAAATCTCTTAAGGCTTCAGACGGGATACAAATAAGAGGACTCGAAGGAGAAGGAGAGAGAGAGGCAGAGAGAGAGAGAGAGAGAGAGAGGGAAAATATATTTCCAGTTTTCGAGTTTGCTGAGAAAAAAGAAACAAAGAAATTAATTGGAAATTTGGTGGTAAAGATTAAAGAAAATCATCATCCGATATTTTATTAATCAACGTTTTTTAATTGAACCTTTTGTTAATTCTACCAATTTTTCGATATGTTCAAAATACAATTACGCTCGTACGTACGTATAAGAGAGAGAAAGAGAGAATCTAAACGTTAAGTTCGATCTATGCGCGTTAATGGAAGTATCCAATCATTGTCCGAAATGCATTGAGGGTGCATACAAATGGAAAGCCACGCAGAAAATACATTTTTTCCCTGAGGCAACCTTTTAATACTATATTCGATTCAGAGTTTACATTTTTAACGTATTTTAATCTATATTTTCCATTAGAAAAATCTCTCTCTCTCTCTCTCTCTTCCTGTTTTCTTTTATTTTTTTCATTCACTTTCGATTAGATACAAAATCAGCACCAGTCAATGTTTTCTTAAGATTCCTTGATGAACACCTTGATGAAACACCTTCCAGATGACGTTAGGTACACTTACTAATTGTTACGGTGACATTCGACTTATTAAGAATTACTTAATTAAGCAAATTACTAATGAATTAACTTACAATATACATTGATTTAATCGTCAATGATCGTATTAAACTTATCTCAGAGTTTCACGATTTTGAGACAAAAATACTTTGTAGTTGTAATCCGGAGGTCGTATCGACTACAGGGAGCCAACGATCCACTTGATTAGTGCAAGGCTAATGTTAGTGTGCCTGTCGGCTCTTAAATCCCTCTAATTAACTCATCCGCCTATTACGATACACTCCTAACGACTGGTCTGTCTGGCAGTCTATCTTCATTCTACCTAGTGAACAAAAAATAATGTTAGTGTGCCTGTCGGCTCTTAAATCCCTCTAATTAACTCATCCGCCTATTACGATACACTCCTCGACTGGGCTGTCTATTGCCCACGCGTTGCCCCACGACTTCATTCCTTGGCATTCTATCTTCATTCTACCTAGTGAACAAAAAAATTGCCGAGTAAAATCGCAACCATAAATTATCGTATACAAAAAGGAGAGACATTCCCCTCTTCCCCCTCCCTCCTCCTCCCTTTCCCATTTTTTTGAACATCTGTTATCGTGACAATGGACGAAACGTCTCACTTATTTTGCCTTTAAAACCGAAACGGATATGGATCGTTGACTTTGTTTCAAGCTATTAGTATGTTTATAAAAATGTTAAACGGGTTACGTCCTGTTCTTATCAATTCCCGAGACATCTAAATTTTGTATTCGACCGTAGGGTTTACGTTATCGTCGTATAATAAAACGTTCGAGGTTTAAATTATAATATTATAACATATACTCGATTATAATCGTTAACGCAATTTTTGTATAAAAAGAAAAAACGTAGTCCGCGATTTGAATAAACTATAAGACGTTTTTATTAAGACATTTAGATGTTAACGCATTTGATTAGTCAATTTGTATTCAGGTATTCAACATTTCCCTTACCTTACGTTCAAATACTTTGACTTCTTTTAACGAGAGAAAAGCCGAGTAAGTAGACGCAGCGGTATACCCCTTAACATTGCGAGTACACTCATCTCAGGACCCAATCTCGATGAAGAAACTTTTTACGACGAGAGAAACCCGTAGAACGGCGGCGAGTGCTGTGTATCTCTCTCTCTCTTTCATTGCAAATTACATAGAAACGACAGCCCTCTATTTTGTCTTTTTTTTTTTTCTTCCATGGGACATTTTTCTCGTCGCGGGGTATCACCAAATGAATCACCATTTCCTTCGAAAGCTCCTACCGCTAGAATATACCGTAATCCATTATTCTCATTTAGAGATTCGTTTGGTGGAATGAGGAGAACGGGGGGGAGGGAAAAAAAAGTATAACAGATCAGTATATTTAATTCGTCTTCGACACATCGTTGATTTTCAACGATCAAGATCGATCCTCGTAAAAATACGAAATCACGTAGAAGACGTGTTGCGGAATTGGAAAGAAAAACGAAAGAGGAAAATTTGTCACAAAGAAGCTATCCCTCTCTCCCTCCCTTCTACCCTTCCTTCCTCCATCCATCCACCGTCACCGTTGCCGTCGTCGTTGTGTCTTTTATTTACCAAGCTCGCGAAGGAAGGAAAAGCCTAGACTTTACACTACTAGAGTGTATACTCTCTCTCTCTCTCTCTATCTCTTTCTGCAAAGCTTTGTGGTACACACGACGAAACACACGAGCAAACACACTTACACGAGCAAAGTGTTAGTATAAAACACGTGCTCTCGAGGTTGCGACAAAACCTCATGGCACGCATGCATGCACGCACGCACGCACGTTGCCACGTATCGGGTCTGAATATATGGAGTATAGGAGTAAATATGTGTGCGGGATGCATGTTCCGATATATATATGTGTAAGAGAGAGAGAGAGATAGACAAAGGGGTGGAGGAGAGGAGAGGAGAGGAGAGAAGAGCCATGCAGACGGGTCGAGCCGATGGTAGCGAAGCAAACACGGCATCCAGGTCAGACCGTCTGCTAGCTGGCTGTGTCATCGACTGCTACGAAACAGCACCTTCCTCGGGTACACATATCGACGTCTCGGTGTTTTGTCAACACCGGCTGCTTCTACTACCTTGTTGGATATGTCGTCTCGTCAACAACGTTTTTCCTTACGCTTTACTTCAACTCCAACCAACCGTTTTGCATCTCCTTCCTCTTCATTTTCTTCATCTCTTTTCTTCTCTCTTGTCTTCTTTCACCTCATCCGAAGATGGTATAAAAAGTCTACACGTTGTTCGCACCTTGTTCAGATATCTACGTTTATGCCAACGTGAGAAATATTATGGAATAATAATAATAATAATAATAATAATAATAATGATGATTTGTCGAGTGTTTTATGCAAACGTGATTCACATCCACGTACAGATTTAATATCGTATCCGAGATCAATTTTTTTGTCTATTTCATTTAACGATTTTTGGTTTTTCTTTTTTTTCATCCAATCGACTGACACTTACTTTTGATTTTTTACACCGTGCGTGTATATACTTTTTTTTTTTCCAGAGATTACTCTCTTCGTTGGTAATTGTTAGACACTGTGTAAGACACTTAACATTTTTACGAGATAAGTTTTTTTTTTACCACCCGGACGGATTTTAACGAGAATTTGTAAGGGGGAAAGAAGATGAATAACGGAATCGTAGAAGAAACGCGATAGAAACGTGGGTGTCTTGTCTCGTAAAACATAACGAAGTAAAAGAAAGAGACAGTTTTCCCTCGTTTATTCTTTCGTTCGTTCGTTCGTTCGTGCTACGATAAAAGCTTCTTGGTAGATAGGTAGGTGTAGGTACGTAATGTAAGAGTACGAACGAGATCGTAATTTGTAGCTTGTTCTGCTTTGCACATTCGCATATTTAAATTTTCCAATTTGACGTAGGGCCACGCGAAGCTCGTTCGTCGGTGTCATCGTCATCACCGTTTTATCCGTGTTGTTTATCTAACTAAGGGAAGAAAAAAAAGAAAGGAACTATAAAGAGTAAGTAAGGGTTTAGGTAAGAACGAGCTGGATTAAAAAAAAAAAGAAAAGAAAAATGAAAAATGTTGGAAATGACGGGAGAGAGAGAGAGAGAATCGTAGACGCAACTTGGGCGTGATTTCATTCTCGGAACGAGTCGAGCGCGATAAAAGGGTGGGGTTCGCGGGGGGAGGGTGTAGAAGAAAAAGGAGGAGGAGGAGGCAGGCAGGATAGTGGGTGGCGGTGGAAAAAAGTTTTCCACGGTGGTAACGCAATGAGAGAAACTGGTAGAATACGTGGGAGGAAAGATAAAAAAAGGGGGGCAGGGAGGGGAAGAGGAAAGAACGGATAACGCAAGCAGGCAGCAAGCAGCAAGCAAGCGAGCGAGCGAGCGAGCAAGCAGACGGGCGCGGTCATGGCGAACGGCATTTTAATAGGTTCCCGTGGTTTCGACGAAAAAGTTGGGGAAACAAAATAAAATCGGCGAAAGCTAGCTAGCATGGTGGTACCTCCTGGACTGACTTCGTTCCTACGTTCGTAGGAAGTTACGACGACGACGACGTTGGCCTTGCTAAATTCAGTTGGCTAACTCGGTTGGCTAACTCGGTTGGCCAAGCAAGCCAGTAGTCGTCGTCGTCGTCGTAGTCGTCGTACTCGTCCTCGTCGGGTCATGCATATTCACGCGTGCCATTCGTACGCACGGAATTAAACGTCCAGGGAATTAAAACGGTTTTTGGTTCGCGAGCGTGACATCCCTTGCTTGCAACCTCCTTTCCCTCTACGGCAACCCTCTCCCCTTCTGTTCCATGGCCGATTACGTTCGGGGACTTTACCAGGGATGGGAAACTTTTCTGCATTCCTAAAGAGGTCACAAAATCTCATGGATTTTGGCAGCAGTCGTATTCGTTTCTTTCTGATTTATCGTTGCTTTATCGTCGTTATTTATTTAAATGAATTTACGAGATCTGTCTAAGAAAAAAGTAAAGAATAGTTTCTTTTGATATAATCTCATTACCGATTAGAGATGACAAGCATTGTCTCGCGTTGTTCTATTTCTCTTTGTTCATCGATATTTAAATTGTTTAAAGGAATAATGAAAGAAAAAGAATAATAATAATAATAATAATATAATAATAAGAAGAGGAGACGTTAGAATAAAGGGCCGCGAAACCTCAAACCTCGAGGAATCTCCAACAGCGTGGTATAGCCCCGCGTCTGCTCCCTTCGGCACCGCATCCTCCCCCGCTAGTGGTGCAGGACCGTAACGACACCCCTTCCCTTCTCACCCCTCTCACCAAACCCAGCTACCGTTTTCATCTCTCCTTTCACCCTTCCTCTTCTCCTACTCTTCCTTTTCCTCCTCGTCTCGTCTCCAACTCCTCTTCCAGTCGGTCCCCCGTCCCTCTTCTTCGTCTCCAGCCCTACGAAGCCGCCAGCATTCGTCTATCCGCCCTTCTCTCTCTCTCTCTCTCTTTCTCTCTCTCTCCTTCTCTTCTTCTTCTTCTTCCCTCTCGCACACCCCCAATTGCGTCTCCTGAAACTCGTCGGCACTCCAGACGACGGCGGCTCCGGTAACGGAGACCCCTTGAAACGCCGAACGAGCGCGTTACGCCCGTTTTCTCCTAGACGATCGCATTAAACTATATATGTATATATATATATTCTTTGCCGGACGAGAGAGTTCGACCTTTCAATCCCTTTTTTCCTATCCACTTTTACCCACCTTCCGATTTTTATTCAGCAAAAAAAGAAAAAAAAAACCAATACACAAGAATACACACTTACTTTTGGATAAAAAGAACAAGTACCTAAATATAACTAATAAATATCAAATAGTGTCGTAGTGTATAGGGGTTGTTATTTAAAACGAGTGAATAACGGGCAGAGGGGAAGAGGGAGAGGGAAATAGGGGAAACATGACACGAAAGTTGATGCAGATGTAGTAGAGAATTGGATGGCAGGTCTTGCTTGGATTCTCGGAGTCGACGCAACCCTGACATTGAAACGTTGCGTCAAAGTTTTCCATGCACTTCCCTTCTACTATACTATACTATATTATACTATACTATACTATACTATACTATATATGGGGTCGTCGTCGTCGTCTGCGTTCGTCGTCGTCGTCGTCATCATCGTCGGACAGACAGCTGAACGATTAGACAAGAGGGTTGACGTCATGACTCTTTGCTCTCCCCCCCCTTACCCTTCTTCCCACCAATCGGTCGACGATGTTCAACCAACATCCCCTTTCCTACCCCCACTCACCCAGGTTCACTCTCAACGACAGTACGCGATACAATTCGCGGACCCCTTTTCGTTTTCGAGCGTACGAACGTAGTTGACGATGACACTTCAGAATGCAACTTTATTCTTCGTATCGAGAATCGAACGAACACAATGAACGAATTCCAAGTGTTAACGTTGTAACATTCCCCTTCCCCCACCTCCTCCCGCCACAACTGTACCGAACGTCGAAAATTTACAACGGAATTGTTGTTATGATTTTTTCTTTGTTTCGCAGAAATTTTTCCGAATACCTCAGTCCTCCGGTTAAAATGTTAAAAATCGTTAGAGAAGAAGAAAATAAAAAAAAACTAGAGTAACTAGATAGGGACTAGAAGGATAAAAGGTAAACCCGCGGCGTAAACTCTTTGGACGATCGCGTACCATACTCGGACTTCGATGGAAACAGTCCAAGTGGAACGTTTCCAATTCGTTCCTTTCTCCCCCGTTCCCCATTCCCCTGTCCCCCTGTCCCCTGACCCCCGTTCACACGGAAACAATACCCCCGTTTGCGGGAAAATATCGCATAAATTATTCTCTCCAGTCGCATAGTTTTCCGCTTGCCCGAATCGATCCCTGGATGTCTTCCTCCTACCTTTCTTTTCTTCACATTCCGAGAACTTGCTCGACCAAGAGATATTAATCTTCTAGATGCATCCTGGCTGCAGGATAAACCGTGCGTTAATCCTTTTTCCGCTAACGCCTACCAACACCACCACCACCACCAACACATCCTCGAGACGATGTTTTTTAATTCCTAATTTACAAGTATTACATTGAATAATTATTTTTCAAATTATTTCGATCGAAAAATCAATACAATGAACATGCACATGCATACGCGTGTATTACTTATTTAATTATTATATTTGAAAATTTTTATTTGATTTATTTCTTACTCCGCCCCTTTCGGGTTTGGAGGTGCTAATCATTTTTAAATATTAAGAAATAAATCAAAAATTTATCTTTAATAATAATAAGATTGAAACATATTATCAATCGAATAATAAAGTAACGTTCGATACGTTAATTTTATGTTTTTTTATTTGTTAGTGTTTATTTTACAAATAACGTGTGTTTAGATTTTATTTTTATTCGTAGTAGTAATCGATATGATCGAATATATACATACATAGATGTGTATATGAAAAGAATGAGAAAGAAAGGTAGGCGACGAGAGGAAGGTGAAAAAAACGAGAGAAACATCGGTTATGTTTATATCGTTCGACGAATTCGAGGAAATTCATCCTTCGTCAAGAATACATAGATAAACATATTCGAACGATCGATAGAAGTGAAAGAGAGGATAGAGGTGACCCATACGTACAAATCTTACTTTTATTTTAAACGTCGTACAGGTGAGACGTTACTTTACTCTCTCCTCGTATAATAATTTATTCCTGTGTAATTAAATAATATTTTAACGCATAATTTGATATCTAATTAAATCTCATTTGATTTAAAGGTATATTCAATCATTCTCGACGTCGTTGATGCATACTGCAATTAGTTAAGAAAATTTCTAACCATAATTACAGGATATTATATTTTTCTATGATTTTAGAAATTATTTTTTATTGTAGTCTCGTACTTTTTATGGTTTTAGAAATACGTTTACTATCATCCTATTGAAATCATATTAATCAATGATAGAATTTATATAATTACATACAAGATTTTTATCATAGTTTCGTTCTTTGTATGATTTCAGAAAAACGTTTGTCATCGTCCCATTGTTTTCATGGCTTTAGAAAGACATTCACTGTCATCTCATTGCAATCATACTAATCAATGGTAAAATATATATAACTACGTATATATGTAAGTACAAATATTGTTTTCTTTTTATAGATAATTTTCAAAAATTGATTTATTTCCAAATGGATCTCCGAACACAGCAAACTCCTAGCAGGGAGACCTGGGTCGGTATTGCATGCGATTTATCCAAATCTAATTTTAAATGATGTAACGCAAGCACTACCGAACACTCTATGGCTGTATTAAATTCAATCTAAATTTATTAACAAATGTTTCATTATTATTTACTTTCTTTTTTGGTCCTTCCGACGCATTAATTTTCTTTTAATGATCAAATGCACCAAGTTTCAAAATTGAATACACACATATCCTAACAAAGTACGCATAAAGAAAATAATTCACTAATATAATAATGCACTTTTATTCAATTAAAAAATTGACGAAATTTAACATAAACAAAGATTGTAACCTCCTCCATTCGTCATTTGAGTTGCCATATGAAACACCATAGCGGTTAAAAGTCACCTATAAAGTATCCTAAGTGATCAATTAAGTGAAACGAAAAGTAAGCAAAATTATTCGATTAATTATATGTTTATACTGATTATCAAACTATTCATTGTAAGAGAGAGAGAGAGAAAGAAAAAAAGAAAAAGAGAGAGAGAGAGAGAGGGAAAGTATTATTCAGTTGCATCTCGTAGACGAGGTGTTACGCCTTGAGACAAGGGGTCAGCAGCTCGCTCGCGTTATATTCCTCCCGGATCTCGGGAATGTTCACTTTCGTATGCGAAAAGGGGGAGGAACAATGGCGTAAGTGGCATGCACGACCGCACAAGCGGACAGACGGCCCTGCGGGAAATTGCATTGCACGCATCGGGCGAACACGAAACTGTACCCTCTCCTTCCCTCCATCCCTCCCTTTCACTGTCTCTCTCTCTCTCTCATTCTGTCTGTCTGTCTGTCTGTCTGACTTATAAGCGATCAAGCTAGCCCATCCGTCTGTCTCTCGCCCCTTTCGTCAGAACCCGGGTGTCCTTCCTGCCCACTTAGGATCGTCGAAGAGCCACCTGTCCCTGCGTATCCTATCCATCCGTCCATCCATCCGTCCATCCGTCCAACCATCCAACCAACCAACCAACCAACCATCCGTTCGTTCGTTCGTTCGTTCGTTCGTTCGTCAAGCAGCCGACGCTTTAACGCTTCCGGAGACTGAAGTGGCGTTCTCGCGATGCTTAGAATCGACGATCGTTGTTGACGCCATCGGCGGCAATTCGCTTGAATTTACCTAACGAGGAGTTTGAAACGGAACGCGATTAAGCATCCCGATCGATCAAATTCATACGCGTGATTTGGGAAACGGGGTGTAGTTCTCGTCTATGACAAAAATCAAATAAAGTTTAGGTATGTGTGTAATATTTCTGAATAAGGTATGGGACACGTTAGATATGTAGTATTTTCAATACGGGTTTTAACTGTTAGTCTTGAAAATGATTAAAAAGAGAAATGAAGGAAAGATAGTTTGTACTTTTATTCGCCGATCTTTCAGCTTCCGCGTAATCGGTGCCAAAGATGGTCTTACGTTAGGATCCGTAACCGATACCAGGTATCGAAGCAACTTTAACGAGAAAAAAGGCATGTCCTTTTGCGGTGGGTAAAGACGAGAAGAGAAAAAGGTCGCCGAGGGAAGAGGGAAAGAGAAGAGAGAGGGGGTAAGGGTGAGGGCGAGGGAAAGGGAGAACCACGTAAGGCGGTGGCAAAGTAGCGAAGGAGTCGGCAGGACTTATCTATAAGGAGGCAAAGAGAACGGCAGACGCCCGCTCGTCTAGACTCGACTCGACTCGACTCGACTCGACTCGACTCGACTCGAGTCGACTCAACTCTCTGCAGTCACTCGATAAAAAACAGTCCGTCGCTTTCCTGGCCGTCCGATCTCCCCATTGGCGTAAAGTATAGTGGCACCCTCTCAACCAAAACATCTTTCTTTACAATCTTTCCCATAGATCATTTCAAATGCCAAGAGAATTCGTTTCAAGGCAACCCCCATCTTTGTATTACTCTTTGTATTATACTTAACTTACTTACGTTTCTCTTTAAACGTATCTTCTTTTTTTTTTATATCAATCTTTTATGAATCAGGGATGCTCGAACAACAACGTGAAAGTTTTTTAATTTGTTAGTGATATTTATTAACTTTGCGATTTATATTTTGTTGTTGATTATACTTTTTGCGAATAATTGAATATGATATAAAGGAGGAGTAAAATATTGTAGGGGGATGGAATATTCAATGGATTTTGGTTAATCGTTTTGATCGGCAGATACGAGCTTGAAGTTTCTCACGGTCCGTTCGCGATCGGCGTCAAAGGAACGAGGAGACGGAAGGTGGTCGTCTCTATCGGTCGTTTTCTTGTTCGCATCGAGCACGTAATCGGTACACGTGCGCGTCTGGCTCGTCGTCGGCAGGTGCCAGCTGTGGTAGGGCTTGCTCGATGACCTTTTCGAAAACAGCCAGAGGGAGAGGGAGAAAGAGGGAGAGCAAGGAAGATATACATATATGGGGTATTCCACGTCAAATCCACCGCTTTTGACGATCCGATCCCTTTCGATTTGGATGAAATTTAAGGAATAAATTATCTAATAAGGGTCAATTTTTCAAATAAATATAATTAACAATTTATTTTGGGATTTTTTATTTTTGATCGTTTAAATAATTTACAAACGGTATATTGTTCTGAATTAGAATAATTCCTTACAAATTTGTTTTTAAAAATCGCTCAACTTTATTGTAGTTTTCAATTGGCGAAAACATCACCGTTACGGTAACGTATAGTATTTTTAAAATATTTTTTTCCAAAAAGAACATTTAAAAATACAAAATGTAAAACAAATAACGTCCCGATAAGTCAATTTTCGTCAAAGTTACGGTTAATCGAAAGAAAATAAAAGCCATTTTTTGGGGAAGGGGGGAAAATTCGTAACTTCCTTCGAGTTGGGTTAAAAAAAAATGTGAAAAAAATTCTCAGATAGGTTTTCAATGGGGGTATGGAAAATGATAAAAAAAGTTTGAGGCAAATCGCGAAAGGGGTCGATTTGACGTGGAATGCCCTACATATATATAGATTCTCTGTATGTTTCCCCCACCTTTGGACAAGAGGTTCACGCGCACGAGCCGGCAGCTGCAAGTAGAATCCCAAAGTTTCGTCGTTGGTGTCGACGCCAATGCAGAAATTACCCCCTGCGACCCCCTGGACCGTCTGAGCGGTGTCTAGCCAGCGCCCCCTACCTCGAACATCGTGGTAGGAGTCCCCGCCCTCTCTCGCTCCGGTCTGCATCCCTTCTCACCCCTCTGAGCCAAGCCTCGAACCACGTCGACCTTCCCCCTCCGCCTACACTCGACGGGGGTGCAGTCTAGCCAGTGACTATAGTCCTCCAGCCATGCCAACGTTATATCGTGCGTCAGACCGAAGACTACATGGCATCCTCCCTCGAACCTGGACTATATAGCGTTACAACGAAAGCCCGAAAATCCATCGACGACTACGTCATCATCGTCGTAGTCGTAGTCGTAGTCATAGTCGTAGTCGTAGTTATAGTCGTAGTCGTTCTCTTCTTCGTCAAGGAAGAAAAGCCACCAAGAAGATGAAAACTTTCTATACGATCTTCCTTGACTTTATCAAACGACGTCTGGAATACTATCGGGATATGCAAATTATTGAAGGATTTGTATGCCTCGCGAATGTTACACTTGCTCGACATTTTGTTCTTTTTCTTCCCTTCCCTTCCCTTTCCTTCGTCGATTGGATTTACTGGAAATACCAGTTTTTCTTCGTGTTTTTCGCATTGTCATTAGAATATGCATACCTCGGGTTAATATCATGCGACTGCTATCTGTTTTTCTTGTCTTTTTTGGTTTCCTTTTCTCTACTTTCTCGATCCTCCTCCTCCTCCTCTTCCTCCTCCTTCTCTTTCTACAATTCCTCGTAGCGTGATAGAAAGCGATTAGAGCGAGTTCTACTCATGGGAGAAAGGGAAGAAGTTTAGTCTCCATTTGATTGGGGTAGGTCCCAGACGTATAGTCGACACTATAATATGAATCCTTCCACAAAGAGTAGCAAGGTCAGTGACGAGGGACTTGACTGTCGTTAATTAACGTCTTGCCGTTAAATCATTCCGATGTATCTCAAGAGAGAAGATGGCCAACCGTGAACCGACGATTCTGTGCTTCTTCCAGTTCTGTGCTTCTTCTCTTAGTCGCCATCATCGTTAGTTAAATTGTATTAGGAAACTCGATATTTTATGAGGAACTTCTATTAACGCTTTTACAACCATTTTAGAGATAATTTAATAAACCATTGTATTTTCTTCCTCTCTTATTATTATTATTATTATTATTATTGTTATTATTGTATTTTTCATTTAAAAATAGGAAATTAAACAAATTTAAGACGAGAGCAGAAGGCTACGAGCCAACGGTACAATGTCAACAATAAATTTCTCAAGATGTCTTGGATACGTCAGCTTCGTGTTTTCCAGCGATTGAGCTATTTAGATATCGCTAAACTCCTCCTATCCTTCCCCTCCCCAACCCCCCTCCGTCCCCCCGACGTCGTTTCGAGAGTTGCCGCTTCCCGGTTCTTATCGTATCGACTTAAATCTTGACTTATCAAGGATTATTAGGAATATTTATCAGCCAATCGTTCCTCGATAAGATAAAAATGAGATTAACAATAACGCATCTTGTCTTCCACCTATCGCGTTTCCCCTTTTCTTTTTCTATTTTTTTATGTTATTTTCTTTTTCTTTTATATATAAATATATTTTTTCTTTTTCTCTAATATAAAATTTTTCAAGAGAAAATATTAGAACAGACGGATGAAATAATAATATCGTATCCAACGAGAGAGAAAGAGAAATAGAAAGAGAGAGAGAGAGAGAGAAATACGCCTGGCTATGACAATTATTCGCATTGAAATGGCGTACGGATATCTAGAATAATTACTATTCATTTTGCGTTGAAAAGGATCGAAAGTACAACGAACCGACGGGTGAAGTTAATGGAAAATCCCATGCGAAACGCTATGGCGAGCACGACGCGACGTTCCAGACGTTGTTGAGTTTCCAAATCCTCGTGACGTAGATATTGAATTTATTTAATAGTTATCCAATGATCTGTGGTAAAATAAAATAAAAAATAAAAAAATAAAAAAAGTAAAGAACAACAAACATCCGTAATTAATAAAAAAATTCTTATTTTATATCGTTGAACATTTGACGAATAAATGTAAATATCAAAATTTAGATAGATAGGTTGTAACGATGAAACGAAAAAAAATGAATGCGACAAATGAAAAGCATGAGCCACCCCAGGGGTGGTGGTAAAGGTTGTTCCGTTGAGGGTGGAAAGGAAACACAAGGGAGACTTACGTTCTCTCGGGAGACTTTGGAATCGAGCTCCACCCCTATTACGTGTACCGCGGGTAGTGCGAGGGCCAGGCCAGGCCAGGCCAGGCAGGGCCAGATGGTTGTCCTAGGTTAGTAATCGATAAAAACTTATTTTTCGCTTACGTAGGAGGATGCAACAGTGAACACGCGAAAAACGATACACAATGCTTTTTCCAACGCCTTTTTCCAACGCGTTTCTCCAACGATTTTTATTATTTCACTAAATTATTTTCTATAATATTAGATATTATCGAAATAAAATAAAATAATTGTATTGAATTAAATGAATCATCCTTCTCTGTTGTTTAATTTAATGCGAGATGTGTTAAATTTTGACGAATTTTCAATCGATGTAAATTTGTTCATCCATTTTACCCCTTAGCAAATGTCTCTCTCTCACCCTCGACCATTCTTCGTAGTAATACGCAAATTTTGTGACGTAATTCGTTCCGTACTCGTTCGTAATCTCGTGCACGCGTGCACGTGAAAACGTAAACTCGTTTCGCTTACGCACGCGTTTCTCTTCTCTTTCTCTTCCTTTCTCTTTTTCGTTTCGGTTTTCGGTGGTATGCGTAGCCGAACGAACGAAAACAACACGCCACTTTCCAAAAATAACGGCCGCGTGAGTCAACCGTGGAGTCTAAATAGGAGCTTCGCTGCATTTAGAGTTCCTATCTGAATTATATATATGGTGATACGCTATATACGCGCCAAATAATCCCGATAATACGCATTTTCTTCGAGTACGAGCAGAGAAATAAAAGCAACGAAATATGAAATATATAAAAAGAGAGAAAGAAAATGAGAGAGAAAGAATTGTGGCTATTACGAATCGTCGATATACGAGAAAAATATTATCGATCTTCGACGAAGTCATTTGATTTTCCTTTTTTTCCTTCTTTTTTTTTCCGTGTCAATCATTCGAAAGAACTAATAAAAAAGAAAAAAAAAACAAGGAGACGAGGAAAAAGAAAGAAAATGCTTATGACCTTGCGTGCACGTAGTATAATGCTCGAATCCCATTGTCACGACATTGCTTACGTTTATGAGAGACACCTAATATGCAAGAAACGCGTCGCGTCATGCCGCCATTTTTTTTTTTAAAGGTTACTTGCATCTTTTCATGAAAAAAACGTAATTTTCCTCATTAAGTTATCATTAAATGTTATATAAATGTTATTAAAATAATATAAGATATTTCTAGATGTTTTATATTTACAAAAGATACGTAATCAGAGGTGTCGCTGATTGTAGATTTCAGTTTTCCCATAGAAAATTTGTGATTAACATAAAAATGTGTTAGCCCACGCGTGCGTAGTATTTCATACCTAATTCGTTTGATAAGTACTGACCAACACGTGTCAAATTGTGCCACCGATAGATCAAAGAAACAGGAAGAGAGAGAGAGAGAGGAGACAAGAGTGGTGGTGAGGATGAGGGAGAGGGTGAAAAAGGAATGCAATTTGGAATAGCTTCCTTCCGTTACATAAGAATATAATATTAAAGGCATCTGTTTATATGTCCGTATGTATCTTTGAAAATAAACACGAAAAGATATTTTCTTAAATTCTTGGACGACTGCCAGCAACGAATATTATTGCTGAACAACTAACGAAAAAGAGATTCACGTTATAAAATATGAAAAGATTTCTCTATCAGTAAAGTAAGAAAGAGACAGAGATAAAACAAAAATATACATATATGCATACGTAGGTATACACGTGTATATATATTAGATAGCAAAATAAGAGAGAAAGGAAAGCATGCGAATGAAAAAGAAGAGTTGTAGGAAGGAATAGTAAAGAGAGACAGAGATAGAACTGGATAGATAGGTAGATAGATAGAAAGAGAGAGAGAGAGAGAGAGTTATACCTGTCCCTGAGGAAAACTCAATTCGCGGCCACTTTGACGCATTCTCCATTTGGATGGATACGCACTATTACAAGTATACAAGGTATATTCCTCTGCATCCTCCCTCCCTCCCTCTCTCTCTCTCTTTCTCTTTCTCGTCTTTGTCTCTCCTTCCTTCCCAGACACATTCTCTCTTTCTCTCTCTCTCTCTTCGTCTCTCCGACACTCTGCGAAGTACACGAGCAAGCAAGCAAGCAAGCAACCAACCAACCATCCAACCAACCAACCAACCAACCAACCAACCAACCAACACGAACGAACGAACACACACATAGAAAGTCTGGCGCACACAGACAGACGGATATCGCGACGGTGGTGGCGGCAGCAGACACGTGCGCGTGGGACCGGCAACAATTCCTGACCAAAAAGCCGAAGTCACCCTCGCTGGCCCCCTCGTCCTCCTCCTCCTTTTCCACCACGTCCTCCACCACCTCCTCCTCCTTCTCCTCCTCCTCTTTCCCCGGCACGCAGGAGTGTCTGGCTCCGACGACCGTCATCAGCGTGGCATCGACGGAGCCGAGGGGCTCGGAACACCCGGCGCATTGGCGTGCGCGCACCGCATCGGGGGGACCTGAGGAAAGAGGAACAGAGACGGGGATATAGACAGAGAAAGAGAGTGCGAGTGTGAGTGAGAGAGCGAGAGAGAGGCAGCCTGGACGAGGCTACGTACTCGTGACGTTGCGTCTAGACGCCCCCTCTACCTCAACCCGAAACGACGCCCACACAACGAGCCCAGCGCCGAGGGAACTTTTCCCTCTCTCTCTCTCTCTCCCACTCTCTGGCTTTCCGTCTCTCTCGTATAGTCTCATGCAACGTGCACGTAAATCACCGACGACCGTCGGACATCTTTGTTTCCAACTAATCCCCACAGATGGCGACATGCGCGTTCGGCGCGCTTTCCAAGTAAACGCGCGAATTTGTCCTCGAGCTACGTAATAATGTCCTGCGATTTGAATTATTCTCTTCGTTTTCTATCTTCGATGAATATTTTTTTCATTTTTCTCCGCCACCGCCATATTTTATATTTTCTTTCTCGGATGAAGCAGTAGAAGAGAAAGAAGATAGAAGAAAGTAAGAGGAGTAAGAAGAGGATGAAGTTTTTATCTATACAAATGATGCAGGTAAACAGATTGGTTGACATTTTTTTGATTAGCTTTTTGCATCGTAAGATACGAACGTCTTTTATATACGAAGATTAATGTCTATTCTATTAAAACGATAATGGTACGCTTTAACGAGTCGATCTTTATTAACGACGTCGTTTGGTTTTATGTTCGATTTCGCTATTAAGGGCGATCTCGTTAGAAGGTTAGAATGCTAGATATCGAGAGCGTCATCTTCGTTAAACGTTTTTATCGCCATCTTTATGCGATGCTCCTTGACTAAATCACGATTGATATATATGTATACTGATGTATATATATATATATATATTATCGTAAGTGCAGACGGTTGATGATCAATCGTAAATAATAGAATACTTTTTATTGATATATTTCACATAAACGAACGTAGTACGATAATATTAACAAGTATTTGTAAAATGAAAGAGAAATTCGTTTGACTGGTCAACATCGTGATCAGGTATAGGAATAATTTTAAAACAATAGATATTATCTTAACGTTGATTGGTTGTGGTCGGTTAACGTTGTTGTCGTCTTCCAATAAGAAATTTGTTCACTTTTTCGAGAACGAGTAAAAGAAAGGAAAAATAAAAAAAGAAAAAGGGCAGAAACTTGGGACGCATTTGTTGCAGCGACCTTGAAGATCAGCACCATTGGGCGGTCCTTTCTTTCGAGGAAAGTAATTTTGTTCAGAAGGTGAAGTGGAAGTAGAGTTAGGTAAAAAAGGGGGGGGGGAACGGGAGGGTGCGTAGTAGTTTCCTTGGTGGTAAACGCGCGGGCTAATTAAATTTCATCAGAGCTTGGGGTGTACCTTGGCGCACAGTAACTTAGCCCTCGTTCGTCGTGGCAAACAGGAAAGGAGTTTTAAATACCCTTTTGTCATTAAGGCGCAAGGTAAAGTTCGTAATGAGAACTCGTGAACCGAGGATTACGAGATTACCAGATAGACTCGTTGAAAGAGAACGGAGAACGGCCATCGAACTTACTATATGCCGTTTTCTTTTTCTTTTTTTTTTTTCTTGTCAAACTTATTTCTCTTTCATTACGGCGAAACATTTCTACACGTGAAGTAATGATGGTCGATCATTTTATCGATAGAAGAAGAAAGTCATTTTTTTAAATTTGAAATTTTGTTCTTCTCTACTTATAACATACGGTGGTACCAAACTTTAAGTTTTGTCCGATTTTACGGGGTTGTATATAAAATGTTACTTAACGATCGACGATAGCCAGTCTCTCTCTCTCTCTCTCTCTTTCTCTTTCAGTAATTCGAACGTCGGTTCAATGCACGTTCGTTCGTTCGACGTATGCGCACACATATATGTATGTACGTATACTTTAAGCATCAACCACGAGGGAGACTCGGGCGACACACGAGACAAAGTGTCTCACGAGCTTTGTTGACTGTGTCTTCTTCTTCTTCTTCTTCCTCCTCCTCCTCCTCCTTCTCTTCCTCTTCCTCATCTTCCTCCCCTTATTTTTCTTCTACTTTTTATTCTTCTTCGTAGTCTTTTTCTGTTCGTCGTTTCGTCTCGCTTCAACGATGGTGCCCAATAACGATCGAATCAACGTCGAACATCCTCGAGCGCGTATTTATGACGATCTCTCGCGGTGTGTTGCAGCCTCGTAAAAGAACGACCTTCCTCCAAAGGCCGCGCAACTCATCCCTCTCTTCAATCTCTTATTTTACTTTACTCTTTAATAAATAAGACGACATCGAGAGAACTCGTCTGTCTTCGTTTCATCTCTCTTTTCTTTACTTTTTTTTCCCCCCTCTCTACGAGAGAGAAAAGCATGAAACACGTTTTTTCTTTTAATTTTTTACTATTTTTTAATTTCGTATCAAACGATATCGTTTAATAAATTTAATGACCCTTACTTATTGTACGAAAAATATTTGTAATATTCGAAATTAGATACGCGAATTGCAGTAGCGTGATACGTATTTTAATGATTTCACGTAAATACACAACTGAAGGAATTCTCTCTAGAATGAAGAATTGTGTGGAAGGCGTCGAAAAGGAAAAGAAAAAGGAAAACTCTTAGTCAAAATGTAGAGAATGAAAAATAGAGAGAGAGAGAGAGAGAGAAAGTAACTTTCGAATGGCGGAGAGCAGAGAGAAAGGCCGGTGCGAAGGAGGGACGCGTTGACTTTCCTCGTTTTTTGATTAATTTTAGTTGGCGACCGACAGGCACGTTTCTAAAATGGTCCCCATTCTTAGTTTTCCGTGTATATAACACGCGAGTTTACGTTTAATGCACGAGGAACGCGTAAAACAATTTTTATTGGATACTGCGATGAAAAAATGAGAAAAATTTTCTCATTTTTTCGTAAGTATTACAATCTTTAATTTTGTTTATAGATCTAAGAAATTTGGATTGTCAGAAATATTTGATTGTTTTCTTTACTCGTCGAACGAACCTAAATCAAAATGCTTATTATCCCTTTTCGATCGTAAGACGCAACCCTTGCTCCACCCTTCGTTTCGTTTCGTTTTGTTTCGTTTCTCTCTCTCTCTCTCTCTCTCTTTACTTCATCCTTGTTTTTCTTAGAGTTACTAAGAAAAGGAAAAAAGTGTAACCAGATGGCTTTTGTTTAGTCTGGATCCCGTAGCCCTCCTAACGTGGTTTATATGTATTGCAGGAGTTTCTCGTACGAGTAGCGTGAAACCGCCTCTTGAAACTTTATTATTTTGCATCCTGCGTTACCGTTTTCTTTCTTATTTCTCCTCACTTCTTCTTTTTCTTCCTCTTCTTTTACTTTGTTGATTGACAAAAAGCTCGATGATCGAGCATTTTTAGTCGAACGCAAGCTGTATTATCTTAACCTCTCTTTCTCTTTCCCTCTCCTCCCTATTATTTTCTTTTTTTTATCCCATTCTATTGCGAAACTCGACAACGAAATATTTTCGTAGTTTGAGAACGAGATTTTTCCTATTTCTTTTTTATTTCCTCCCCTTTACACGTAAAAAGAAAATTGTAAAAAGAAATCAGAAAGGGAAGGAAATAATAATCAAAAGTTACTTCGAATGAAAAGAAAAAAAAAAGCAAGGATCGCGAAAATAAGATCGTTTGATCGGTGCGATGACAGCATTCGTCGTTAACGAAATACTTTAATCGATTCATATGTTAGAAAATAGTAGAGTCATCATGTTTATGAATATACAAAAATTGATTTAACCTAACTTAGCCTAGCCTAACTAACTAGCTGATTAATTGGATAACGAATTAGGCATTGCATTCGTGCAGTAACAGCAACAACGAATGAGCGCGTTGAACTTGGGAATAAGAATGCAGATTAAACCCATTTAACTAAACAATAATAAAAAGCCCTTACAAAGTATTATTATATTAACAATTTCTATTTAGTTATCTCGGTTATTATCAATCGTCCACGATGCGGGTACGACAAAATTATTGCGAGAAAGGAGCCACGTGACGCGATCCTCCTCGTCTTTTGTTCGGTAAACTGCACAAAGATGCAGCTTGGCATCTTCCTTTTATTTTTTCTTCTTCTCCTTCTTCTTCTTCTTTTTTCCTCCTCCTCTTCTTTGCCGACCACCGACTACTTTCTTTCTTCGATGCGATTAACGTCGTCGTCGTTATTGTTATTATTATTATAATAATATAAAAAAAGAAAAAGAAAGATAGATAAAGAGTTATCGTAGTTATCCTTCCTGAGAAATTATCGGTAAACGCGAGATCTGCAATGGCAGTCGATACCCCCTCCCCTTCTCTTCTTCTTCTTCTTCTTCTTCCTCTTGGTCTTTCTACTCGCGTAAAGTGAAATAAAAAAAAAGAAAAAAAAAAAAAGGAAAGAAAAAAACAATCGAAAAAAACAAAATAAAAAAAACCCCAAGAAGGGGAAGGAAAAGGAAAACCGTAACAAAAATGTCTTTGTCAGGTCCCCGCGCATTCTTCGTCAGGCCGACAATTACATTCCACGCATCGCTTTGAGCTCTCGCTGTCCACCCCGCCCGCATATGTTTCTCCCCTCTTCCTCTCTCCCTCTACCACTCCTTTTAATTCTTTCTTTCTTTCTCTCTCTCTCTCTCTCTCTCAATATCTCATTCTCTCTCGTTCTCTCTTGGTTTGTTCCTTCCCCTTTACCTTTCCTCTCCCTTCCTTCCTCCCTCCCTCTACTGACCGACGGAGCACGCATCGTCACGTTTTGCTCTTGCAAAATTTCAATACGGCTTTACAAGGTGCCGGACAGTCGGATGGCAACATCAAAGAGATCCCGACGCGTATTTTGCGTTTTACTACCTTGGGAGAATTTGTCTTTCCGATATTCGAATACATTTCTCTCTCTCTCTCTCTTTTTCTTTCTCTTTCAACGTTTGATTCGGCGAAAATGAAAAACGAGCCTATCCAAAAGAATCTTTACATATCCGAGGGAGAAATATATTCAAGAAACAAATAGAAAAGTAGATTATTTCGCGTTTTTTTTTTTTTTTGAAGTTATACTTCTTTTGGCGTGTTTGGGAAAATAATGGGGAGTGATTTTGTTCCGAGCGTCTGGAAAAACGACACCATGAAGTTTGTCGGTATTTACGACGCGCGGCAAAGCGATTTCAAGTATACGGCATGAAGTTGTCTTCTCTTCTTCTTCCTCCCTTTTTTCCTCAAGCGGGTCACCCATCCAAATACTAATCGAACTCAGCGCTGCTTTACTTAAATGATCGAAGCGAGAACTAATGCTGTAACCGCGCCATGGCTGTTGACGCGTCAAGTAATTCGATATATCTCTCTTATATTTAGTGCGGACTGATATTTATATTTTGATATTTTCTTTTTCTTTTTTTTATTCTTTCTTATATATATAATAATAATTATTTATTTTTTTAAGTTATTTTTTTTCTTTGAAGTTTTTTTTTGAAGTTATTTTTGAGGTTATTGAGGTTATTAAGGTTATGTTCGTTTTGGTACGGCAAAGAAGTATAACTTCTTACGTGCGTACATAAGTACACACACCAGTTTTTTTTTTATTTTCTTCGTTTCCTATGATAAAGGATTAACGGAATATCTAATAATAAGAAAAGTATATATGGTATATAAATTTCTTCTTTGTCGATCATTTACGTGTCAACGTTAGCGCAGTTGCAGTAGCGCAGTTGCAAGTAGCAATGACGAGAAAAGCTAATCGCAGTTTATCTAAACGATGAACGCCGCGCGTTGGTCATCCCGAGGTCGTTGCACCATTGTTTACTCATATAATACGTTTATTGCAGTATTTTGTTCTCTTTCTCTCTCTCTCTCTCTCTCTCTCTTTGTCCCCCTTTCTCTTTTCCTCCTACGTAAACGAAACAATGAATCGTTTATGCATACGCATACCTAAAATAAAAAAGTATACACTCGTAATAAATTATTTTCCGATTTAACATGTTGCATACCCTTAGTATAACATCGTTTCACGTTATTGTTATCAAAAATAGATATTTATGTTTCCCCCATTAACATAAGAAAGAAAATAATAATCTTAAAAAATAAATTCTTTGTCATAATTTGGGGGATAATTATCCGATAATAATCGTTCTAAAACTAAATTTGCACTTATTAACGGGTTGCCCTTGTGCGCTCATTGTCTTCTTACGCTTGTTCATTTCCTTTTTTTTTTCTTTTTTTTGTTTTTTACGGCCACTCATAGGGATCGAGCGCGGAAGAACGATGAAGAGTAGAGAAGAGAAGAGAAGAGAAGGGAAGAGAAGAGAAGAGAAGAGAAGAGGAGACGGTTAAGAGATTTTGGACGAGTGCATCGGCGAACTCGTGGGTGGGAGTTTGCTACGACATTGGTTGCAACTTGTCTGCTCGCAGTCTGAGTGCTGCTACTACTACTGCTGCTAGTGGTGGTGATGGTGGTGGTGGTGGTGGTGGTAGTGGTGGTGGTGATGGTGATGGTGGTGGCGGCAATGCTTCTCTTTCTTTCTAGGGTTGGAGAAGCAAAGAGGAGAGAGAGAGAGAGAGAGAGAGAGGGTGGCAAAGGGGTTGGGGTGACTCCGTCTAGACTAACCCCCGATTCACCCCAGCAGACAAGCCAACCAAACTGTTCGAGTGAACTGCTCCGTTCTCTCTCTCTCTCTCTCCTACTGTTCTGCTCGCACCCCCTTAAAAAGTTAAAATACTCTGTCCTCGTAGCTCTGCCACCCTCCTGCCGAGAATCCAGCAGCCCTAGCACCCCCCCTCCCTCACCGTTACTCCTTCAGATATTATTATTACCATTTCTAGTAGACACCTTCTTTCGTTTTTTCTTCTTCTTCTTCTACTTCTTCTTCTTCTTCTTTTTCTTCTATTACTATTACTACTACTACTACTATTACTATTATTCATTCTCCTCCTCCTACCATCTTCTCTTCACCTCTCATTCTTATTCTTTCTCTATTCTATTCTCTCCTATCCAACCCCTCCTTTTTATTTCTCTACTTTTTCTTTTCCTCTCCTTTTCAACTCTTTTTCCCTTAAACCTCGTCCATCTTGGAATTTATTTCACGGCGGCGTGGCGTGACTGAGTGCACCGTCTTTCAAATTGTTTTACAGGTAAATGCATTGTGCTACCTACCTACCTACCTACCTACCCACCCCTCTCCTACCACCACCCTTCTTTCTTTCTTTCTTCTTTTCTCTACGACAGAAAAAAATCTTTCATCGTTTTCTTATAGACGTAAAAGAATATAAGATTTCTTTCTATCTATACCCATAGGTTTTCTAAATGTATGCTCTTATTTTTTCTATCTCTCTCTCTCTCTCACTTTTAATCCTTGTAATAGGTTTCAGTGTCATTGCATTCTCGAACGAATCATCATCGTACGGCTCCATTTAAGACGAATTAATTCTTTGCAGACAGATTCCCTTTTTATTGCCGATGTCATCGTCTCGAGAATGCATATAAGTACTCTATCTCTCTGTCTGGTTGAAAAGAATCCCGTATACAATCCATGACGGTTCGTGTATTTAACGTTCAAGAGAGAGAGAGAGAGAGAGGTGACTCTTCTTACTTTTAGACAAATCCATTTTTTCAAACTCATATTAGAATTTATTCTAATGCAAATGACTAAGAAAATAACGTTGTTTTAAAATAATAGTAACGACGATGACAATATGATTAATAAAATTAATTCATACTCTTCGAAATGTAATAATATGTGCCCACATAATTATGAAAGTAGTCTAAGTCAAAATTAACAAAAAAATAAGTTTATTAGTTATTTCACACAGCACATTATTTGAAATTAAATGAATTCAATGTAATTTTCACGATACATTGTCAAAAATGAACCGTTAGATAGTAGTGTTTGTTATTTCAATATTATATAGAATTCATTTAATGTTCAAATGTAATCCTTTAAATATCTAGAAAACAAGAAATATATGACTTAGACCACTTTCATAATTATGGGCACATATGTTTGTTATAGTGTATATACGTACGAAATGAATATGCATATCTAAAACTTATACTAACTTCTTTTAAATTCCAATATTTTTTTGTTTCAACATTTAGAAAACTCTATTAACTTGATTTGTCGTTAATTTAAATTCAAATACGCATGTTCATACGTTCTCTCTCTTTTCGTAACAATTTTATTTATTCGTAGAAAGAGAAAATAATAATACGAATTATTTGGAAATAATTGTAGAAAAAAACTGGTGTGTGTACTTATGTACGCACGTAAGAAGTTATACTTCTTTGCCGTACCAAAAACGAACATAACCTCAATAACCTCAAAAATAACTTCGAAAAAAAACTTCAAAGAAAAAAAATAACTTAAAAAAAAAACTGGTTTGTGTACTTATGTACGCACGTAAGAAGTTATACTTCTTTGCCGTACCAAAACGAACATAACCTCAATAACCTCAATAACCTCAAAAATAACTTCAAAAAAAAAACTTCAAAGAAAAAAATAACTTAAAAAAATAAATAATTATTATTATATATATATAAGAAAGAATAAAAAAAGAAAAAAAAATATCAAAATATAGATATCAGTCCACACTAAATATAAGAGAGATATATCGAATTACTTCACGCGTCAACAGTTATGGCGCGGTTACAGCATTAGTTCTCGCTTCGATCATTTAAGTGAAGCAGCGCTGAGTACGATTAGTATTTGGATGGGTGACCCGCTTGAGAAAAAAGGGGAAGAAGAAGAGAAGACAACTTCATGCCGTATACTTGAAATCGCTTTGCCGCGCGTCGTTAAATACCGACAAACTTTCATGGTGTCGTTTTTTCAGACGCTCGGAACAAAATCACTCCCCATTACATTTTCCCCAACGCGTCAAAAGAAGTATAACTTCAAAAAATAAAATTAAAATAAAATCTTCACATTATAATTTCTCCAATACAAAGTAAGAATACAAAGTTGCGAAGATCGGATCGGATCTGATCGATCGACCGGGGTCCGTCTGTCCGGACGACCGGACAACTTGTCGGTCATTTTTTTTCTCTTCGCGTATCTGCATCTGCCCGATCGGAGCCCACCCGAGCCCTCTAAAATGTAAAAGAAAAGAAAAGAAAAGAAATGAAAATAAATAAATCAAAAAATCCTAAAGTAAGGAGAGAGAGAGAGGAGATAGAGAAAGAAAGAAAGAAAGAAAGAAGAGGTGGTGGTGCGTGTGTGCAACCGCGAAGGAAACCGGCGCAGCGTTGCATTTAAACGACGATAAGTCGTCGTAGTCGTCGTCGTCATCGTCGTCGTCGTAGTCGTCGTCGTCGTGGTCGTCGTAGTCGTCTCTTGAGGCTTTGAAGACACCGGTCGAGAATGACGAGAGGGGCAAGGGGGGGTTCAACGACCCGTTGACAGCCAGACAGGCGGACGCAGGCCAGACCGGTGCATCACCCCGCTCGTTTCACGAACCAGGGATCTAAAGTGCAACAGAGAGAGAGAGAGAGAGAGAGAGATAAAGAGGAGGAAGAAGAGGAGGAGGAGGAGGAGGAGAACGGGCTAACGAAGGAGGACCGGAGGACCGGAGGGCCCGGAGGGCGGTGTATATCGTCGTTATTATCGCCATCGACTTTTATCGCCAGACGATAATTCTCTCTCACGACTCCTGCCGGTTACCTAGCTTCTGACCATGCCTTATTTTCCTCCTTTTTTCTCCCCACCCCCCCTTTTATGATATTTTGTTTTGTTTGTTTCTTCTCTCTCTCTCTCTCTCTCTCTCGCTCTCACTCTCTGTCTCTCTCTTTCTCGTTCTTACTTCATTTTACCATCCTTTTTCCCTTATTTCCTTCCTTCCTTTCTTTCTTTATTTCTTTCTATATGTGCTTTCTCGATAGCTTATCATGGGCTGTCGAAACTTACGCGAACGAAACGGAAGAATTGGGGGGCAGGAAGGGGGATAAAGAATTTATCCGAGGATCCCTCGACGAAGTGGTTTCATTCGGATATGGCGTTTAATGTATCCGTTTGTACGAGGAAAGTTTCATTTTTGTTTTCTTTTTCTTTCCCTTCTTTCTTTCTTTCTTTCTTTTTTTATTCGCGTGTGGTGGTACCTTTTTAATTTTCGTATATATTAATATAAATATATTTTATATGCTTATTCGTTATAATGTAATGTAATATAATGTATTTATATATGTATTGTATAATTATATTGGATTGTATTTAGTATATATTATTATAATAATTATTGTTTATATTTTTAAAATTAACATATATTTTATATGCTTATTCGTTATAATATAATATAATATATTTATATATATATACATATACATATATATTGTATATAATTATATAGGATTGAATTTTATAATCTGTGTGTTAATTAAAGAATTTTTATTCCTCGCGAAATAAGTATTATGAACTTTGAAAATATCTAATCGAATTTTTCTTTTTTTTTTTTTTACCACCCTGTATATATAAATATATAAATATATAATATATAATATTGTATATATACATATACATGCAAAGGAATAAGAATAAAGGTATGGAAACGGCGTTGAACCGATAAAGATGAAAGATGAAGCCCCTTCCGAACGATTTGATCGGATTCCGTGTTTGATCGCCGATAATCCAATTTACGCCCGACGCTCTCTCGCTGAGCTTTCGCGTATAAAGAGGGTGGAATTGTGTGCGAGAGTGGGAGGGAGAGAGAGGGAGGTACAAACGGGGTAACGGGGTGTTGCTCTTGCGATGGTGCATGTATTTTTCAACGATCACTTCTGCTGCTGCTGCGTCTGCTACGTCTGCTTCGATCGAATAGATGCTTCCTGTCATGGGGGTAGACAGGGGGGAGAAAAGAGGGGGAGAGAGGTGGGAGAAACCCGTCCAATTTTCTGAAATCATGCAAACCACCACAGACACCCCCCATCACCTTCTTTGTCGTAGTCGTAGTCGTCTTATTCGTTGTACCACGTTGAAGATAAAGAAGAGAAAAAAAGGTGGTGAAAATTGTATTTGTTTGTTTGTTTGTTTGTTTCATTTTCAACCGTAATAATCTTTTGCTTCGTACCTTTCGCGAGACACAAAATAAATCAAAATGAATAAAAAGAAAGAAACACACACAAATAAATGGAAACCGATATTTCTTTAACATTTTGAAAAAGAAAAATAAAACTACCTTGATTTTGTTTCATCGAAGTTGTATGCATGTCTCGAAGGATTCCTAAATTTTGTTTAAGATTTCATGGTGGGGATTTTCTTTTTTCTTTTTTCTCTTCTCTCTCTCTCACTCTTGATAGTTGGATACTAAACGTATTCTTGATTTGCAGGATTAGGATCGTAAAAGGGGTGCTTTAGTGGGTGCTCACTCGCATCGATACGGTATCGTTCAACAGGTGCACTTATCGCATGTGCGAAACTATAGCCGGTAAGAATAAAGGTGGGTAGGTGCGCGATCGCATGAAACGGCCCGTTATTCGCTCGCTCGATCGTTGCACCTATAGGGAGAAAGAGAGAAAAAGAGAGAGAGAGAGGGAGAGAGAGAGTAACAGACTCGACGGGTTTCGTGCTATGCTCGATTGTGGGGGATATAACGTGAGAGAGGTAGTAGAATTTTGGTGATCGGTGAGTTTCTCGTTACCCTTTTCGTTAATTGCCACTACGATAACGATTTATTAATTATTACTCGAGTGCACCTACTTCTCTTTCTCTAATAAAATAATATTAATTGTTCTTCTCTTTGTTTTGTTCTCTCTCTCTCTCTCTCTCTCTCATTCTTTTTGTTTCGTAATTTTTTAAATTTATATACGAGACAAAGTTACATTACACATCGAACGCGTTTATAAGAGGAACGAGATATGAAAGCAAACGACTCTTGCGTGCGTAACGATTATGATCGTTGGCAGGTGCAAATGTTAAAGAAATAACAAAATAATAATAATAATAAGCAAGAGTAAAAATATCAAATACGAAACAGGTAACCGCAAAAATTCGCGAGCGACGACATTGAAAGAGGAACCACCATTCTTTTGTCATTGCGAGGACTCATTGTAACCCCGTAGAAATTGTACGACGGTAGCCTTAAAGGGATAAAAAGGGACTCGAATGCATATCTATAGCCAATAACTTTCTCTATATAAAGGTGAAACACAATTTTGGGATATTGGATGGATAAAAATGAACGTTCCTTAACTCTGATTTTTTTTTATAGTTCGATATATACAGACAACAATTTTCATAAGTATAAACTTTATGGTGAAAATCAGATAAATTGATAATATTTGCTATTTAATACCTATATCACGTATTCATTGACACAAACTAACAATAAGTTCAATGTTACAATTGTTAATTACTTTTTGAAAAAAGGTATACGTTTATATTTATATTTTATTCCTCATTTCAAATATTACATCTATCGTTTCCGCGTAAGTCAATATTTGTTTATCATTTATCAACTCATTGTGCATTTCAAACCCGTGTTTAAATTTAATATTAAAAAACGACATTACTTTCCAGTCTCTCTAATATATATTAATATATATTCAATTTAATTTTTATTTAATTAATTATATTCTAATATATATTTTTCTAGAAATATTCAAAATAAAAATTTTCCAGTGATCTTTCGAAAAAATCTTAACATTCCTCGCATGATATCCAATAACATATGTTTATTAAAATACCAATAAACAGAAATGAGTTCGTCGTTACGATAATAGTTAACATCCAAAAAAAATAGTCTACAAGTAGATGAAAAAAAAAAACTACCCTACATCCCCGATATAAATATAAATATTTCAGATCAAATTATTAGAATACTTTTATTTCACAAATATTACATATATACACATACATACATACATATATATTTTTCTCAAATATTCAAGAAAGATTTCTACCGATCTTTCGAAAAAATCTTAATATTCCTCGCATGATATCCAATAACATATATTTATTAAAATACCAATAAACAGAAATGAGTTCGTCGTTACGATAATTGTTAACATAAAAAAAATAGTCTACAAGTAGATGAAAAAAAATTAACCTATATCCCCGATATAAATATAAATATTTCAGATTTAATTATTAGAATACTTTATTTCACAAATATTACACATATACACATACATATGTATGTATGTATATATATATATTTTTCTCAAATATTCAAGAAAGATTTCCACCGATCTTTCGAAAAAATCTTAATATTCCTCGCATGATATCCAATAACATATGTTTATTAAAATACCAATAAACAGAAATGAGTTCGTCGTTACGATAATTGTTATCATCCAAAAAAAATAGTCTACAAGTAGATGAAAAAAAAAACTATCCTACATCCCCGATATAAATATAAATATTTCAGACTAAATTATTAGAATACTTTTATTTCACAAATATTACACATATACACATACATATGTATGTATGTATATATATATATTTCTCAAATATTCAAGAAAGATTTCCACCGATCTTTCGAAAAAATCTTAATATTCCTCGCATGATATCCAATAACATATGTTGATTAAAATACCAATAAACAGAAATGAGTTCGTCGTTACGATAATTGTTATCATCCAAAAAAAATAGTCTACAAGTAGATGAAAAAAAACTACCCTACATCCCCGATATAAATATAAATTTTCAGATTAAATTATTAGAATACTTTTATTTCACAAATATTACATATATACACATACATACATACATATATATATTTTCTTAAATATTCAAGAAAGATTTCCACCGATCTTTCGAAAAAATCTTAATATTCCTCGCATGATATCCAATAACATATGTTTATTAAAATACCAATAAACAGAAATGAGTTCGTCGTTACGATAATTGTTAACATCCAAAAAAAATAGTCTACAAGTAGATGAAAAAAAAAAACTACCCTACATCCCCGATATAAATATAAATATTTCAGATCAAATTATTAGAATACTTTTATTTAACAAATATTACATATATACACATACATACATACATATATATATTTTCTCAAATATTCAAGAAAGATTTCCACCGATCTTTCGAAGAAACCTTGATATTCTTCGCATGCGGCACGATCAAGGCTATTTGATCTTAAAGCCCTCCCGACCGGAGTCTCGGAAAGAGAGAAAGAGATAGAATGATCGTCGGCGGGTAGGAAGGGGGAGGGGGGAGGGGGGCTGGAAGGGAGGAAGAAGGAAAAGAGAAAGACGATGCACGTCTGAGTCGATGGCCAGGCACGATGGCCAAGCACGATGGCCAAGCACGATGGCCAAGCACGATGCCCTTAAGTTGCCTCCTCCTCCTCCTCCTTCTTCTTCTTCTTCTTCTTCTTCTTCTTCTTCTTTGCTTCTTCTTCTTCTTCCTTCTTCTTCTTCTCTCTTCTTCTTCTACTTCTTCTTCTTCTTCCTTCTTCTTCTTCCTTCTTCTTCTTCTTACCCTTCTCTTTTTCTTTCAACGTAAGTGTGTATATGTGTATATATGTATATGTAAAGGAATGGGATGGACGAAGGAATAACGCGAGACTGTGACTGACAGTGGTTGAACGCGCGAGCGCATTCGGCCCCGGACGGGGAAAAAGAATGATTCGACGAGCGAGCCAGCACGCGAGCCAGCCCCGCCGCTCGTACGAGTCGAATGGCTTCGTTGAATGGGTTTAAACGGGCGCGTCTTGTCCCGTGAGAAATGAAAATCACCGACGGTGACGAGGCTCGTGTCTCGCTTTCAGCCGCTCGCATATTACCCGGGTATCCGCTTTATTATTTATGAAATATGGCCAGATATAGAGGAGTAACTGAGAAAGAGAATGAGAAAGATAAACTTATGTATGTATGTATATACGTGTTTGTCTGTCTGTCTGTGTGTGTGTGTGTGTATGTGTGTGTATGGGTGTGTTCCGCGTAAAAGTGGATGCACGTCGAGGAACTGACTATTCGTCGTCGGTGAACGATTCTTGCATTAAATCGGAGAATCCAACAGGAGGATGATAGATAGGAACCAATTATTAACGAAACAAACTAAGGAATAATCTAATTTACAAGTTTACCAATTTTTATCCATCTATAATATATATATATATATATTAAAAATAATAATCTAACAAAGTAATAATCTAACTTACAAGTTTACCAATTTGTATCCATCTGTAATATATATATATAATAATAATAATAATATATATAATAGTAATAATAATAATAATAATAATAATATATAAATATAATATATAATATAATATAATATATAATAATAACATATAAATATAATAATAATAATATATATAATAGTAATATATATATATATGTTTTTTATTTATTTTTTATTTTTTTTAATTTCTCAATCTATCAAGACCATACACTTACCTTTATCTTCCTATAATAAAATATAATATTAGATAACAATTTCAAATGAACACGACGTTACAATAATATTACCTCGATCGTGGAAATGACCAATGGAACGCATCGATATCAGCAAGAAAAATAATAATACATTTTATATTTAAAAATAACGTCAGTGATTACTTCTAGAGAAAGAACAACGATTGTATCGTGACTCGATACTTCGTGTCACGATCAAAGTTCAAGTAGAGAGAAAGAGAGAGAGAGAGAAAGAGAGACTTACACGTCGATTGTGTCTCTCTCTTTCTCTCTCTACTTGGGACCATCCCTATTTCTTTCTCTTTCTCTCTCATACATATGTATATACATACGTAATAGAGTACGTCTGTCCGTTGTCTGCTTGCCCCAGCACACTCCAAGCTAACGCAGCATAGCCGTCTGGCCCCGGTAAAGGGTCTCTGACCGATTATCACTTGGTCTTTATGGTCTTTGAGGTTCTTTTAAACCTCCGTCCCGTTTCTCCGCTCCTTTATCCCCTCCTCACCTCACCTTACTTCACCTCTTTCTCCTTTCCTTTCCTTTCCTTTCCTCTTCTCTTCTCTTCTCTTCTTTTCTCTCCATCTTCATCTTCGTCCTCGTCCCTTCATCCTTGTCGACCCCTTCCTACTCTCTTTCTCTCTTTCTCTCATTCTCACACACGCATACATGTTAACCTCGCTTACACGTCTTCTTCTTCTTCTTCTTCTTCACGTTTTTGTCTTTGTTCTTTCATCGACCGATTCTATCTCTCTCTCTCTCTCTCTCTCTCTTTCTTTTTCTTTTCCATCTTCGTTTCGTGATCCGGTAGTAGCGTATTTTTCTTTTTTATAATTTTTCTTTCTTAAACACGATCACAGCGTGTGTGTGTGTGTGTGTGTGTGTCTTTTCCGTTCGGTCATCGCGGAAAACGTTGTCTGGCTTTTTTAAGATTTTGTCGATTCCGTTTGAAATTCGTATAGAATGTGTATAACTGTGTGTATGTATGTGTGTGTGTATGTGTATATATAAATTTTTCAAAGCTTTAAATATGACATAAATCTTGCATACGATTTTATGTTACTGCAGTGGAAAGAAATTTCAAAATTATTCAGTTATTCAATGTTAAACAGTACGAATTAATAATTTATTCAACAAATTTGTAAATCATCGATGATATAAGATTAATTTTTTCGTGATATAAGAGGTTATCAATTTTAGAAATGTTTCTTTTTTTTCTTTCTATTTTTTGTAAAGTTAAATACGTTACCTGCAAACATATATTAAAATAAAAACTTATATTTTAAATCGACGTAGTGCATAATTTTTATTTATATGTATAAACCACGATGTATATTTTTTTTTTTATAAACACGTGTACGTAATATCAAACTTTGAGAAAAAAAATTCATATATATAATATATATATATATATAAAGTTTGTGTGTTATGAAAGTTTTCTGTCGCCGGTTGGGGTTATTCGTGCGTGTGTGAAACGGTGCAAGCGAGTTAGAGAGTTTTTTTTTTGTCGCTTACCTTGGTATTTAAAGCAGGTCTTTTCCAACGCATATTATACATATAGGTCATGTTTGTCAACTTATACAGGTCAGTAGATCCGCATATGTAGGTTATTATAAAGCTCGATTCCAAATGTTCATGTAACTGCACAATATCTGTTGTGTGCAAGAGACAAAAAAAGAAAAATATTTGTTTGTTATCCATCTTGTTAAATAATTCTCCTCTAGTTTGTCTCTCTAATATCATCTAGAGAGAGAGATTTAATAAAGAAAAACAGGTAGCATGAGTAATGAACAGGTATGTAAATTAAGGATACGACTGTGTTTTTTTCAAAAAATTCTACGACCTACTGAGAAACAAAACAAAGTCCAATATTTGACTCTTTCAAGGATAGACAGGAATCCTTCATTTTGTCTATCGACGAATATAGTTGATTTAAGGAAAGCAATAAAATAATTATAATTGTTTCATTTTAATTACGTATATTTGCTATTCAATATTCGTATTTTAACTCTTTCTTTGTCATTAATTACTTAATATTTAATATTTTGTTTTTATTAATACAGGAATTCTTGTATAATCGAAATTTACCCCGATATGCATTTATTGTTTTATTTAGAAAATCAATAAATAATATTTTCATTAGTAATCAAATTTCCATATGCAAGATATTACTTGCAATTTAACGATAATCTAGATCATGCACAACGCAAATATTACCGAGTTAATGGTTATATATTTGAATGCAATTGTTTGAAATATTCTTGTTTTTCTATACATAATTCCTATTTAAACATAACTCTGCATACATTGCACGTTACTAATGAAAAAGTCATAAAACAAAAGGGACATTAAATATCGTTAATAAAATTTTAATGACAATTTCAGAGCGAAATTACATATACATATATAAATAAGTTTTTTCTTAAGAAGAAATAAATTTTGGATAGAGCATAATAAACCATCGCGACTAGGAGGATAAAAATAAATAATGCATATAAATGTAATCATTGTTATTATTATTATTATTATTATTATTATTAGTATGGGTATAAGTTGCGAAATGTTGTCCAGTGACCTCGAAGTGGATGACACGTGGACCGGCTTCTCGAAAGGTCGTCGAAGGTTGATAATAACGGGAATCGACTGGACCCGTCCTCTCTCTCACCACTTAACTGACTATGTTTCTTTAAATAGAGCGTAGTTCTCGGGTGACCGTCGGTTCCGCGAACTCGCTGCCCGATTCCAAGTACGTCGCTATGGAATGTCGCTGGCTTTGCTAATGCATTTTTGCATTTGCCATCTCTTCCACCAGTTCACTCAGAGACCAAGAGGAGGAACAAGAGAAAGAAGAGAAAGAGAAAGAAAGACCACTCTCCCTCTTCCTCCTCCTCCCCCTCTTTCTCTTCCTCCCCCTCCTCCTCCTTCTCCTCCTCCCACCTTCGACGAGTCGATTCGCCTCAGGCCTTTTTATCAACGCAAACACTCTTACCGTCATTTGCATGAGTTTATTTTCTTTCTCTCTTTCCCTTTTTCCCTCTTTCTTCTTCTTCTTCTTCTCATTCTTTCAAAGATGACCCCACGAATAGAAACGCTGGCTCGAGAGACGATGATCCTCCTCCTCCTCCTCCTCCTCTTCCTCTTCTTACGATTACGAGTCCGCACCGACAAGGTCAAAGTACGTTTATCGGTAAGAGATAGGATTTCCTGCTGCTGCTGTCGTCTGGCGAGACGAGGATTGTATTGCCAATATTTTATTGCATACTGACTGTGAGAGTTAACCGTGTAATACGATCAAATTGGAAATTGTTTTTCTTATCCAATGATTTTTTACACATATATATATATATATATATATACTCGTTTCAATTTCTACGTAATTTAATAGATGTTTTTTATTTGTTCTTATTTTAAAATCATCAATTCAATCAAGTTAATCATATTATTCAGCGATTCACTTTACATTAACCCCAGTGTTCCTCATTAATTCAAATATTCCGACCTATATGTTCCTCATCTTTATTTCAACGGTTAATGTTAATTAAGAAAACAAAAAATAAAAAAGAAATATTCGCTTAAACGTCGAGACTAATAATTTCGTCGATATTTTTCTTGTTTCTTTTTCTTTTTTTTTTTTATAGAAACTCCGTCAAAAAGGAAGAAAATTGATGGAATCCTTCAACGATAAGAAGTTATCGAGACGTGGTACCACTCGTCGTCCGGTTGAATTCTTTTCTCCCTCCCCTCACCCTTTCTGTCTCTGTCTCTTGGTTGCAGTGACGTTCTCGTTTTCTAAAGAAGAAATAATAGGAACCGTGACGTCGATACCACCGGCACTTAGGGAGGGTAGAAAAGGAGAGGCAGTGGCGGGAAACAGGGAGAGAGGGAGGGAGGGAGTAATAATTCGAAGGGGTGAGAAACAAAGGTTTCCATACGTCGAGACCCATAGCAGCACGAGCATGCATATCGCATCGTACGATTCTCCGGGCATATTCCACAATTAACCTTTTTAATGAATTATTGCTCTATCGACTTGTACTTGGTAAGAAACCGATGACCACAATCGTATCACGTGACCTCTTAGTCTCCCCCCCTCTACTTCAAGCTCAGGCCCAGCCGGCTGCCATATTGGATTATCCGAGCGTTCCACGAAATGCCACATCGAATGCAATTATTTATAACATATTGTCTATACGCAGAACGCATTAATTGACGATAGTTTATTCAATCAATAAATTTCAACATTTAATCCGTTCTTATGCGTCCAAATACGTAAATAGGAAAGTTTGTATAAACAGCCCCCCTCCCCACTCCAAGCTCAGGCCCCGGTGTCTGCCATATTGGATTATCCGAGCGTTCCTCGAAATGCCACATCGAATGCAATTATTTATAATATTTTGTCTCTACGTAGGACACATTAAACTGGCGATAGTTTTATAATCAATGAATTTCAACTTTTAATCCGTACTTATGCGTCCAAATACGTAAATACGAAAGTTCCTATAAACGATTCTGATTGGATACACGCGAATTGTAAGATCTCTAAGTCCCCGAGTCAATTAAAACCATGCCATATTAGGTAAAATAAATTAGAAAAAAAAAAAAAAGAAAAAAGAAGAAAGAGAAAGAGAGAGTGACTGAAAGAAAGAAATGAAGGAAGGTAGGAAGGAAAAACGAATGGAGGAGATTCGCGTTGGGTCGTTCGCCAGGAAGTCAGTCAACCGGTTTCACCATCGTCGTCGTCGTCGTCGTCGTCGTCGTCGTCGTCGTTGAGAGAGGCAAAGGGAGACGTGGATGAGGAGGTTGAAACGTAGAGAGAGAGTATAGCATGGAGGAAGAAGAAGAAGAAGAAGAAGATGATGGGAAGGAATGGAAAGAGAAGAGAGAAGAGAGAAGAGAGAAGAAGAAGAGACGAGAGAACAGAAGAGAGAATAGGTATCGGAGTGAGAGAAAGAGAGAGAGAGAGAGAGGTAGTTTCTCCTCCTCCGAGTGTGTTCCCTATTAACGTCTCTCTTGCTCACCCTTTTTCTGCGTGACTCTCCCCTTTTCTGTTGCAGATCCTTGTCGGAGGTAACGAACGGGGGCGAAAACGTACGAACGTTTCCGAATAAATACGGGAAGAGACGGGGAGATACGAGGAAGGCCGAGGAGAGTCGCACACCGCGGCGCTGAACGCAGTGCCATCCGATAGGCAGCACCGCTTGCTCCGTGGATCCTTCGCTTCGTTCGCTCGTACGGAAGCCCCGGGTTTCTCTCTCCGTGTTTTTCTCTTTCTCTCTCTCTCTTTCTCTTTCTCCCGCCCTCCCTCCCTCCCTCCCTTCTACCCTTCCCCCGTCATTCCCTTCGTCCCTCGCTCTCCTCTTTCTTTCTTTCTTTCTTTCTTCTCTCTCTCTCTCTCTCTCTCTCTGTTTTTATATCGAAGAGAGGGTGGCAGGGAGGGAGGGAGGGAGAAACGAGCAAAACTTCCTCCTTTTATCGCGTCTCTTCTTTCTCTTTCGATAGCTGAAGTAATATTATCGTGGCCCCGTTGGTGTGCCTTTTTGTTGTCTTACTTACTTACTTGCTTACTTACTTACTTACTTACTTACTTACTTATATACTTACGTACGTACGCACGAACGCAGCGTGGAACGCTCCTCACGATATATACTACAAACATATGTATATATTAAATATGTATAGGTGTAATACATGGACGCAGTGAATCGTACGCGAGACATCCTTTTTTTATCTTTCTCTTTTTACAATTGATCTCGGATTTTTTTCCCTTTCGGTCTCGAAAACACGAAGGTTGTTCACGTTGGTGTGGACGTCATCGTTGTCAACGTCGTCATCATCTTCGTTATTATTATCATCGTTATTATTCATCGTCCATCATCGCATCGTGATCATCATCATCATCATCATCATAATTATCATTATCGTTGTCGTCGTCGTCGTCACCGTCGTCGTAGTTCTCGTTGTGTGTTCGTTGTTGTTTATCATCGTCGCCCTGCGCACCATTCCAGTATATATATATATATTTATTTATATATATACGCAGAGACACGCGCGCACGCATACACATACACACATACACACGTGTGAGGAGAACCACCCCCTCCCTCGCAGCACATCAAGCAACGGACGCGTGCTGGTCAACACGGTGCGTCTACCTCTTCTTTCTTTCTTTCTTTCTTACTTTCATTTTTATTTATTTATTTATTTATTTATTTATTCGCTCCTCGCTTGCATGCTCACAATAAACATCTTACATTTTATTCCCTTTTTATTTCTCACTGAAGTAACAGAGATTCATGGTGGTTCTTCCATAGCTAGAGAAAGGAAAGAGAGAGAACTTGTTTGCAAATTTCTCTCGCGTTAAGTAGTTCAAGCCTTAGTTTTTGGTTTGCCTGTTCGTTCGTTCGTTCGTTCGTTCGTCGAACAGAAAGAGACAACGCTTCTTTTCTCGGAACGTTTTCTCGGAACGCGAGGGAGACCCAGCATGGCCGCCTAACGCGAGACAAGTCAGAGTTCTTCTTCGATATCCACCAGGCTAGGTCCGGTGTTTCTTTCTATCTCTTTTTCTTTCCCCTCGTGTTTCTATCACTCTCTCTCTCTCTCTCTTTCTCTCTTGAGTTGCGCGCTTGTGCACACGCATTACGCACTCTATTCATCTCCCTTTAATGTTCAACTCTTTCTCTCTCTTTCTCTCTGTCTCTTTCTCTTGCTTACTTGGTTGGTTGGTTGGTTGGTTGGTTGGTAGAGTGTTTCTTCCATAGGTCTGTCCCTCTTCCGCCAAGATGCATTCAGTCAGTTTGTCTATCTCTCTCAATCTCTAGGAACTCCGTTCGTTCCTCTTCTCCTTTCTCACTCTTCCTCGTACGCGAAACCCTCAGCGTCTTGTTCGTTCTCTTTCTCTTCCTCCCTCTTCCCCTTCCTCCACTTTGCTCCGTTCTTGTCCCCTGATCGCGCGTTTCATTCGAAAATAGAACGTCAGCGCGCGCGTGCCGCAAACATTTTTCCCCGTGAAAACAGCGAATTCCCGCTCGCCGGCACGCACACGTATACTTATATTTTCTCTTTCTATCGTTTAACTTACTTTCTTATTCTTTCTCTTCCTTTCCGTTTGTTTTCCGCGAAGGAACGAACGAACGAACGAACGAACGAACGAACGTCAGAGTCACCATCACCACCACCACCACCACCACCACCTTCCTTGAGAGTCCTGTCACGCGCGACTCGAAACAATCGACGAGCCCTTTGTTGGCCCTTCTCCTCCTCCTCACTCCCACCTTTCTTTTCCCCCGTAGGTATCCTCTTTCCTCGACACTTCACCTCGAAGAAAAATCATCTTCGACGTCACCAAGAGACATAACCACGTGCAATAATAATAGTAGTACATAATAGTAGTAGTAGTAGTAGTGTGGTGTAGTTAAAAAATCGTTAGAGCTCGATAATTGGTTAAGGGAAACCCAAAGGAATAATAATAACCTTATGTTCAAAGTTTTCTTCTTATTCCATTTGGTATTGGTCGTATTAATAGGTCTTTCTCTCAATGTCTGTTGCCATATATTATAAATAAAAGGATTATTTTCTCTGCACAGTTTACGTGTAGGAAGAAGAAGAAGAAGAAGAAGCAGAAGAAGAAGAAGAAGAAGTTAGTGGGGAAATGAACGTGTTCTCTCTTCGTTATCGTCGACTCTAGATCGACTACTCGCGTTTTCACTCTCGACAAAAATTGGACTTCCTGCTAGGCAATGCAGTGGTACACGGTTTTTGCATTAACAGAGAATTGGCTGGCTACTCGATGAAAACGGACCCGGGTCTTTCTTTCCCTACCACTCTAACTCCTTCTTATTCTCATTCTCACACATACACATATATATATGTAGTAGTTCACAACTATAACGACGGATTCAACGCAACAATGTTTCTCTCCTCGTGCACGAGCGCGCGCGAGCGCACGTGTGCGTGAGTATGCGAGTGCGTGCGTGCGTACAGTTTATAAAAATAGGTTTTTCATGCTTTCACGTTCCCTGCGAGTCGTCTATACTTAGAGCCGTTCCTCGTGTCTCCGTGTAGTAAACAAATTTCGGAAGGAAGGCATGGACCTCGCGTAACCCACACCCCTCCTCTCACCCCGTTGTCTCTCTCTCTCTCTTTCTCTTTCTCTTTCTCTTTTACACGGTAGAATCTAAATTTATTACGCGAGTATTCGCTCTTGCGAACGTGTGAGAGAGAGAGAGAGAGATATGGAGACCACGAGGAATATTAGAAAGAGAGAGAGAGAGAGAGAGATAAATCCCGTGGAATCCATAAGATTGTTTACGTGGAAAAATAAAGCTAATGGTTCGAGCTAATAAACATCATTAATAACCGTTGTGAAATGTAATATAAATTAGTCCCAGTTTTTTCTTATATGTTTTTATGTTAACACAGAGGAAAGAAAGAGAAAGAGAGAGAAATAGAAAGAGAGAGAAATTAAAGAGAAATACCATTAAAATTAACAAAAAAGAGACAATCAATATATTTCCTGTTTTAGGTCATACAACAGTAAATGCATATTCCAAAGGAATCGTGTATCACTTCGCGAGCTATCGGACAGAAAAATTGGCGATAGCGATCAACGAGGTACGAGAAGAAGAAAATACGAAGGAAGAGGAAACGGAAAAGGATGCAAGCTAGTAGAGGATCTTTCGAGTTTCTCAAGTATCATCATCATCATCAACATCATCATCGTCATCATCATCGTACGATTGTTCTCCGATCGATCGAATGTCGTAATTCGCGATGATGGCGGAAAGAGACTCGATGGTTTGTTTAATTATCAGAAAGACCAAAGAAGGACCCAATTATTTGGATAACGGCTGTGGATGTTAGACAAATGCCAGTTTTTGTTGGGACAACGAACTCCTCGGAAAGAGAAATTGAAATAAGAAGAAGAAGAAGAAGAAGAAGAGGAGAAGAAGAAGGAGGAGGAGGAGAAGGAGGAGGTGGAGGAGGGATAAGGAGGAAGAGAGTCGAGCTTTGGATGTAAATCGCGAGGGATTGTTGTCAGTGGTGGTGGTGGTGGTGGTGTGGGTGTGGGTGTGGGTGCGGGTGGTGAGGGTGGTGAATAGAGAGGCTCGCGTGGGCCACCACGGGGGCGGGAGTGGGTTTGCTCCTGTTTCTTCTCGTCGTCGCTCTTCAGGGCGATCGTACGACGACGGCCACGGTAGGAGGGTTGCTGTCGTCCGATCACCGGCCACCCCCCACGAATCCATCTTCTTCTTCTTCCTCTTCTTCTTCCCCCCTTGCTCCATTTTCAGCTACAGCTCCAGCTCCTCTTCCTCTTCCTCTTCCTCTACCTCTAGCTCTACCCTCTTCCGCAACTTCTCATCCTCTTTCGATCAAATTCCGCTGCATAAGATCGATTCTACTGTTGGATCATCCATCGATCGATCGGCAGCCGCAGCGGCAGCGGTGGTGGTGGAGGTGGTGGTGGTGGTGGTGTTGGTGTCACGAGAAACGAAGATCGATATTTTCGTCGTTTACGGTCGATGGAAGCGAAGACGACGACTCGATTATTAAAAATACAAAAACAGCTATCGTAAGGAGCACGAAGAGGACGACGACTAAAACGATTACAACGACGATTACTACTACGATTACGATTACGACAACGACTACTATTACAACAACGACGACTACGACAACGACTATAACGACTACAACGACGGCGTCGGCTACGGCAACGGCTACCGCTACGGCAACGGCGACGGTTACAACGAATAGAACGAGGACTAAGACGAGAACAAGGAAGAAGAGGAGGAGGAGGAAGAGGAGGAGGACTAGAGTCCTGGCAGCTCGTCTTCTCGGTAGGACGAAGGACGACGAAGAAGAAAGGGGAGGTCATAGGGAACAAGAAGAAGAAGAAAAAGAAGAAGAAGAAGATAAAGAGGGTGGTAAAAGTGGTACCGAGCAACTACTCGTACTCGGTGCTACCGTTGCTTCTGCCGGTGGTGGTGGTAGTAGTAGTAATAGTAGTAGTAATAGTAGTAGTAGTAGTAATAGTAGTAGTAGCAGCAGTAGTAGCAATAGTAGTAGTAGTAATAGTAGTGGTGTTGTTGGTGTTGTTGGTGGTGGTGCTGCTACTAGTGGTAGTGGTGGTGGTGGTGGTGGTGGTGGTGGTGGTGTCGTCAAGCTTAGCACCACGACGACGATAACAGTCACCGAGCCGATGTCAGCGAGTTCGTATCCTGGAGATGAGGAGCTGCCGGGAGCGGAAAATCATCAGATAGCGAAACGGCCGAGCTCTGGAGAAGGAGAGGGGAAAGGGGAAGGAGAAGAAGAGGAAGAGGAAGAAGAAGAGGAAGAAGAGGAAGAGGAAGAGGAAGAGGAAGAAGAAGAAGAAGAGGAAGTTGGAGAACTGGGCAAGGACGAGCAGACGTTACGCGAGGAGGTCAAGGTCATCGACTCCTCGCCGTCGTCGTCCTCCTCATCCTCGACGAGCACCGGGACGACGACGGTCCTATCCACCACGCAGTTACCACCACCCACTCGGGATAACTCTATGGAAGCACGTGAGTCAAACCCCCCACCCCCTCTCTTTCTTATAGCTAATTTACATAACTCATCTATCGATTTGATTAGAATTCTAATGCAGCAACGTTTCGCCACGAATTATAATGTTCTTTTTTGTTCTTTTTTTTTTTTCTCTCACGCAGGTTATTTTATTTATCTTTTTCCAATTATTTTATAATATCACAAAAATGTTGCTAATTATTATTAGGTACTTACTTCTTACGATCTCTCTGGCCACAAGTTTTATCGTTTATTTATTTTTCTTTTTTTTTTTCTTATACAAATTGTAATTATTTTTCAACGGGGAAAAACTTTGTGGCATTTTATCGGCGTACCTTTTTTTTTTTGCTTTTCCTTTTCTTTTTTTCATTTTTTTTTCTCTCGACGTTCCATAATAATCGAGTTAAAAGTAATCTAAACTAGCACGAAACATGTGGTCTTCCTCTCGAACGGCCGTTTATTTCGTATAACTCGAAATATAAAAATAAGTTGAACGCGTGCCACCAAAGAGTGACAGAGCGTTCTGGTATTCGTATAAATTTTCTTCGCGTTATTTCCGATATACATAGGCTCCATAAAACACGGGAATTTTGTAGTTCGGTAATATTTTTTGAGGAACACGAAACTCGTATAATCGACTATTAAGCTAAATTTAAGAAGTTAAGGTATCTATGTCGCCATCCTACTGTTTTACGACTGATCGACACTAAATTTCCGGATCTCATTAAATTTTACTTAAATGTTTTTACCAAAACATATATATATATATACATATATATATATTGGATTGACAACTAAATGAGTGCGGATTTGTTGGTTGGCAACTAAGTGAGTGTGATTACTTTAATAAAAACTTACAGGTCCCTCGGGAACCTTCTTTCTTTCTCTGTTTTTTTATCTATCTATTTCTTTGTATAAATAATTACTTACGTAAATATTTATATATATATATATATATATTATTTTCTATAATATTATTCGAATGGTATGTGCCGGTTTTAAAATTCAATTCAAAAACCACCCTTTTTCTATATTTCTTTTATAATACATTTAATAATATATTTTCTATATATCAGCGCGAACTTTTCGAACCACCCGATAGATATTATTTCCAATTCAAGATATAGTTTGAAAATCCTAATTCTTAATGGTATAATTCGATCAAACGTCAATAATAAATTATAATAATAGAAAAAATGCCCTAACCGCGTGTGCTTTGGAAATGTCACGAGAAAAGGGCGGCAAAAGTGAAAAGAGGGGTCGTTGGACGAAAAAAGGGAGACGAATGCAACGATGCGTAAACGCATCTCGTGCATCTCGTGCATCTCGGTGTATCCTTCTCGCGTGTTTTCGATTACGCTTGCACGAGCACGCGCACATGCATTTGTGCACGCGTACTACGTGCACGCGTGCACGCTGCTGTAACTGCAGTTCGTGACTTTGAGTATGAATAATCAGCCGATTATATTATATTATTTTCGTACATTGTTCAACAATCGAATCCAATTTGTCTCTCGAACTTCTTCAATTTGATTATCTTCAACTCAAGGTAACGAGTTAATGCAAATTTTCTTGAAAAATAACTCGAATTAAAATTGCAATAAAAATTTCTTCCAACTCGTATATCACCGTACGAAACTTTGTAATTTCGACATTTTTCTTATCGTTATTGTCAATCTGTATCTATCGCAAGTTTCGCGAAAATTATATGTTTTAACGGTGTTTTCCATACATACCTAATTTTTTATGGTACCAATGCATAATAAACATTTCTTTAGGAGAGTAGGGGTAGAAGCAGGGGAGGGGTTTTTAAGCAGGGAGGGTTTTTAAGGGTCCTGTGACGAATACAATAAATTTTGATTTGAAAGAAAATCTTTCAAATCCGAAATCAGCTTCCGTACTTATAGGTTTTCCAAACCCATGATCTAGAACGTAAGGTAGGACAAAGTTTGATCGGTTGATGCGTTTATTTCCGTGTGCGGTTTCTTCGCAGGCGGCTTTTTTCGCTAGCTAATTCGCGATCTGGACAGTTACCAACGGTGAGTTCTCGGTGAGCATGCGATACCGGGTACTCAGTATAAGAGGAATGACTAAATGCACTCTGACTAACCGGCCAGGCATTCCGTAACTCGGCTGTCTTATTTTCGTTGCTCTAGAAAAAGAAGGAAAAGAAAGATTTAAGCTTAACTGACAAGTAATTTCTAATATATTCATTTCGATTACGTATCATTAAATAATCTTTGTTACTTAATCTTATTTGGTAGTCAAGGTTTTGAGTATTTTCCTCAATTATCTCACCAGAAGATACGACGAATATGTTCAAAATTATTTTACGTATTCGAATGATCTTATTGTAATCGTAACGAAATACAAAAAATACCTCGTTCATATTATAATAATGTTTAAAGTTTTTTTTTCATTGGATTGATCAGATACGTGCTGATCATTCGACCGACGAGTAATCTTTCATTTCGTTTTGATTAGGATACCATCTAATTACATTTCTTTCTTTTTTTCATTCGATCAAGGTTCCGTGTAATCCTCGTTTCGTAATGCAATCAAACGATTTACTCGTGGGAACGAACTTGTTTGTAAGTTATCGTATTGGTTTGATCTTATAATCGTGCACAATAATAAGTTATTACAGGATCGAGCTTTTTCTTTTTTCTTTTCTTTTTTTTTTTCTAATTGTCTAATTATACCCCTGATTAAATCAAATTGATTAGATAGAAACGAGTTGTTTCTCTGACTTGGCAAATGATCTGTAATCTCATCTTAGATTACGCATCACTCGATCATCTTTTCCATTCGATTTGAGTGTAATTTTTCTTTTGTATATTTCTTATTATAGAAGGAAATCAAACGAGTTATACTCGAGAATAAACTTCTTTACAAGCTTTCATATTTTATCTGTCATATATTTTGTTACAATGTTAAAGTTCTTCCTAATCGTTTAATTATAACCTTCTATTAAACCGGAACGGTTAGAGTTACTAGCTGATTTAACTGATAAGTAATCTTCAGTTTCATCTTTATTTCGTACTTTATCATCCAATAATCTTTCTTTTCTATAATAACTATAATAATTACAAAATATACGTGTAAGTATATGTAAATCGAATAATTTTATTTTCAAATTATCTATTCATTTTAAGCACATTGTATCAAGAATTTTTCAAGATAAAATATCTAACGAGTCCCATAAAAAAAAGTACCAGGCCGTACCATTAATCTAATCCAAATGATTTCGTTTTACTTCTCGATACCGTATATAATAATCCCCTTACGATTATTTCAAATTCAATAAAATTATTATCCAAATTTTTCATTCAATGTAATAAACGAGAAGACAAAACAAAAACAATGACACACAACCAATTACAATCATTTCTTTTTCTCGTTTTCGTCGAATGCTTCATCCAAGATTCGTGATTTTTGTTCTCCCCTTTGGTAAAAGGGTCGTGCAGTGGTACGAGAGAGGAGGAAAAGGAGAAGGAGGAGGAGGAGGAGGAAGAGGAGTATGCTTGTACCTAGTAAGAGTCAACGAAAGAAAGAGAAAGAATAAGAGAGAGAGAGAGAGAGAGAGAGAGAGGAGAGATGGAAAAACCAAGTAAAGTTGTAAGAGAATGAGAGAGAGACTCTTCGGTGCAAAGGAGCTCTCCTGCGGATGAGGAGAAACGAAGGGATGGGCAGAAGAGAAACAAGAAAAGGGTTAACGGGCAGAAGAGAAACAAGAAAAGGGTTAACGTCCTTTCGTTACTCCTTGCCCTCTCTCTCGCTCGCTTCCTCTCAACAGGCAACTCGTTCGTTCATTCGTTCCTTTTCCTTCTCTCTCTCTC